>NC_136484.1:18054713-18129713 GCF_053919585.1 Euprymna scolopes | reverse complement strand
TTCAAGAATTCTGGCGAAAGAACTGACCCAGTAAATTACCGCCCAATTAGCCTCCTCCCATTTTGCCAATATATTTGAGTCCACAATTAACCAAGCTCTAGTCCATCACCTTACGGATGCTAAGCTTCTGACCGACCAACAATATGTACGCCCTTTCCACATCAGACATCCTAATTGTAATCTCCGAGCGTATATACGATTCACTTGACAAAGCAGGGGAGGGTAGAGCGGTAGCTCTAGGTATATCTAAGGGTTTTGACAGGGTATGGCATGAAGGACTTCTCATGAAAATCAGATCATACGGTATCACTGGAAAAATACTTAACATAATTAAATCCTTCTTAGATAAGAGAAAATCCAGGTTGTCCTCGATGGTCGTACATCTAAACAATATGATATAAATGCGGGAGTGCCTCAGGAGTCTATTTTTGGACCTCTATTATTCCTAATAAATAATAAATTACCTCCCTGACAAAATTCTCTGCGAGATAGGTATATATGGTAATGACACCACGCTCTATAACAGACACGACAAGAAAACAAATGAACACATATCTAAAGAAATGGCAGAAACACTAGAGGATGACCTCCAATCTATAGTGGAATGGTGGCAAAAATGGTTGATCACATTCAATGCTGCCAAGACTAAACTTGTTTCCTTCAATAACTACAAGAAACATTCTCTACTACCAATAGCACTGACCAAATACTCTTTATCTGAAAATACATCTTTTAAACTTCTCGGCCTAACTTTCACAGGAAACATGAGTTAGAACAATTACATTGAGAGCATTGCCATGACCGCTGCGAAAAAAGTTAGGTTCTCTCTACCGTGCTAGAAAGCTACTGATTCCCGAAAGTATCCTGTAGCACTAAAGGCCACCAATCGCCGATGTATGGGGTATTGTTATCATATTTGGGCTGGTGCATCTGCTACTAGTCTCTCACTCCTAGACAAATTCAAAAGAGAGTCGCCAACCTGATAGTCCTGAACTGTCATCCAAGCTTCAGCCTCTGTCCCATCGACGAAACGATGCATCCCTCCTCCTGTTCTACAACTACTTTAACGATGAATGCTCCGACGAACTGCAAGAACTTCTACCCCCTCTACGTAAATACCCGAACAAATCCGACAAGCAGTAAAATCCCATCCCTTCACAGTAGAGTTCCGTAGATGTAAGACAACCTCTTGGTTTTATCGTTACTTCCATGGCAAGTGTTCGTCTGAGCTCCAATCTCTGGTCCCCCCGCCAATCTTTCACGATAAACACCCGTCTAGCTGAAACCCTACCAAAAGTTTTCCCCACTCTTTATCTGTCCAAAAACCAAAACGTAGATTCCATGAACGAAGCTTCTTCCTTAGAAGTGAACGCCTGTGGAACTCTGTTCTGTTTGCCTGTTTATCACCTGACACCGACCTTCAAGTCCAACATAGACAAATTCCTGATGAACCGCCCCCTTAAGTAAGACACTTTATCAAATCTCCAATAATGTACTCTACACACAATAATCCTAATCCTCGAGTGGCTTCCGGGCCTTGATAAGTGGTGACTACCTTGTAAAAGAACTACTTCAGCTGTCGATTTCCGGACATCTATTAATCCTGGTATTCATAAACGACATCCTGATAACATTGTCTGACATAGGTATATTTTCCAATAATACAATGTTCTGTGAAGCCATGAGGTAAAAATGCAAAATCGAAAAGACTTTCAATCAGTAATGAGATGAAGCGGCACATAAATGGTAACATTTAAGCTAAGCTTAATCATTTAAATATAAAATAAGGAAAACGCCTTCTCAACCATCTATAGTCATGACTAATAACAAACTACCTGTATGTTCTTTCTTTAAACTCGTTGGCTTAACATTCACAGGCAACGTAAACTGGGATATTTCAAAAGCTGCTGTAAAAAGGTGTGTCTTCTGTACTGTGACATTTCTCGCACCTGTGAGTATTCTGTACCTCAAAAAGCGACCGTTTGCAAATGCATAGAGTATTGTTCGTACATCTGAGTAAGGCCATCTACCACCCGTCCCTTCCACTTGTGTACAAGAAATATCTTTTCTACAAAAATGTATTCAATCTAATAGATACTGCAGTATGAAGAACATTCGCAATCTTGTATAAACATCGCAATTTACCTCCTTTAACACGTATTTTAATCGAATGTGTCCTGTTTAATCTATTCGACTCGTATCAGCATGAGTTACATACTCCCGACGAACCCGATTAGCCAAAATCTCCAAAAACCAATTAATCTTTTCAATACAGTATAATTACAAAATAAGTTTTTATACCAACCAGCACGAATGAGGTTATAAGAGCATATGATCACATAAACGTAAGGGCATACAGTAACATATAGGTTTGTATCTAAAAGAATATTAGGTTCGTTGTGTGTGAAACATATCCCGCCTTAAATATGATCTTTTCTGACCACTAGAGATTTTTATAGTGTATAGCAGAGTATATGATAACTTTTTATAGTGTATAGCAGAGTATATGATAACTAAGTGATTTTGTATCCATAAACTATTTTTATAGATCATTTATCTTGCTAAACATATTTACTTTATAGGGAGTCGACTCGTGTACAACGGTTATATACACGGTTTGCCACAGGAAATAAGTTTTGTCTGAACCTGCCACAATTTTATCGGCCCGAGGCACTCCTACATTTCACTAGAATATCAGACATATAATTACAAAGAAACGCCTCGGCACAAACAGTCTGCATAAAATGCATATGCTAGAGACATTTCTATTTCTACAGCGTAGACGGGCGCCGCTGTCTGTGATAAGAATTAAAGACAAAAATAAACAAAATCGAACAGCATGCTAGTTACAGAAATAGCTTTCCACCTCGTTTTCGTCTTTATACTTTCTAAATTACATATATCTATAGTAACTAAAGTAAATATCAGACCAAACTAAAAAATGAGTAGATCATTTTTAAATGTATGAATATTGACGCTCAAGGTTACATAGAAAAATTTTATTGTGAATAAAAATTCTTAATTGGAAGCTCTATTCTTTTATGCGTTTGATATAGAAAACGTTTGGAAAAATCTATTGTATAATTTGGAAATTATGTTTTATGTCTGTAAAAGTACTTTTGTTTCTGAGAGCATAAATTTATAATAGCACTAGAGTATCGTTATGCTTCTCCTATAACCAGCTGCGTCGTCTCCATCATCTTTATTCGTGCTTAGAAAAATCGATTATATATACCATATAGATAATTTGTTTTACAAAGGGGTTACTACATATAAATCTCCGGAGGCCACTCGAGGATGTGGGTATTGTTGTCATTGGAACAGCTGCATACTAATCTGCTGTAGAAGTAATTTACTATAATTAGATTATTTACGAGACCGTTTGACTAAATGACTTTGTTCATGGAATCCATGTTTAGGTTTAGACAACAATAGAGAGTAGGGACATTTATTGATAGAGATTTTGACTAGACGAGTGTTTTTTTGTAAGGGATTAGCGAGTGGGACAATAGATTGGAGCTCAGTCGAACACTTTTCATTCAAATAGCGAGAGAGCAAGGGTATATATATAAACACATATATATATATCCATATACATATATATATATATATTGTTCAGTAATTCAAGGTTACAAAATGAAACATTTATTTTAGAAGAATAAAGAGTATATAGCACATATATACAAGCCTATAAGGTAAGCTGTTTCTCTCAAATGCAACATCTTCTGTTGTTCGCTTGCTTCATAGCGAGTTCCTGCTACTGTTCTGGTAGTAAGTTTTATCCACATTGTTACTCCTGTAACCTCCTGACATGCGTGAAAAACTGACAACTGCTTTAATTATGGTTAGAATAATTTTATTCTTGTACATATGCATTTGTGAAAACTGCAATAAAAATAAATAAAAACGATTGGCATAAATGTGATACAAAATGTATAAAACGATATAATATTTATCAAAAATTCATGAAAACAAATAAAATAATACAAAGAAAAAGATAGGAGATAGACATGACAGCGACACCGGACACATGCGACACAAAAAAAGGTTCTTCAAGACTATTACGTGGAATGAGAAATGTGACTGCCGAACGTATATATATATATGTAAAGAAATATTGAATATATTCTTATTAAAAACAAGGCTATATACTTCTAATACGTAAATGATGACTAATAAAATAAATAAAGATTTTGGATTCTTACCTCGTTGGCACTTTTAGGGGCTAAAGAAAAAAGAACTGCTACTACATTTGAAACTGGTCGAACGACGGGCGGACCTGAAACGAAGCGACCTGTTATCCCCAGGGTCTAATCCCAGAAAGGGCTTAGCATCCTTTCTGGGATATCACTTCGACTGGGGCATTGACCGAATCACGACCCGGAAGTAGGAAAACCTATCTTATTTTGCTTTCTAAGCCATATATAACACAAATGAATAATTATTTATTTCGTTTAAATATATTTATACCACCTTTGTGATATTACTCTAGCTAGAATGATATTTTCCCTATCTTTTTTAGCCTCAACTTTAGGGCCTATTTTACGGTGACGGATTTAGCTAGGGTTTATTAGGCTTTGATATTCGGCCTTAAAGGGCCAGAATACTAAAACCCATCTATCTTAAAAAAAGATGATTCTATCATTTAATTGGATAAAATGCACTTATTTTACAACTTAAATTTACAAGTAACAATTGTAATGGAGTTTACTCGAGAATCCCATCTGCGCTAATCGCCACAGAGACAATTCTTAAATATAATTTTCTCTTAATTGGAAGAAGATTGGTTCTGGCCACCTTACATGATTGGAGTATTTATTATGATGTCGCATTTTTTTATTCTGAAGTTCGTTAAATCCAGCACACACACACACACACACACACACACACACACACACACACACACACACACACACACACACACACACGCACACACACACACACACACACATGTATACATATATATACACATATATATATATATACAATTATATACATATATACATATATATGTATGTATTAATATACATATATATATATATATATATAAATGTATTTTTCTACAAAAACTCATAGTTAGGGCACTATGCGCCGGGCAAATGTTAATTAAATAGACATTTGAGGAGAAATATTTACGGGCACTGATTCGTGGTCCGTCAACACGATGGTTATAGGTTCGATCCATGGCTGTATGTATGTCTCGCCACACTGATGTGTTGTGATACAACGAAACAGTTCTGTATGTGAAGTACTATATATATATATATATATATATATATATATATCACTTTTTAACGGTATAAAAATATACAAGGCTTGGAAAATAATATCCGAACAAACCCTAGGGGCCTATTTAGCAAACAAAATCATCGTTGGTTATAAAAAATGCAAACAAGCGAATTAAATTGTCACCCAAGAGCAAATACTCAGAGATATACGATAAAAAAACAAAAATAAACAAAAGAGGAAAGAAAAGGCGAATAAGAGTCTGTGTAAAATTATATATATATATATATATATATATATATATATATATATATATATATATATATGTGTGTGTGTTGTTTGGAAAAAAGAAAAACCGAATGAGTTTATGAAATGATCAACGTTTCGTCTCTATTTCAGAGGACATCGTCAGGATATTAAAAGGAAAAATGCAAAAAAAAAAAAGAAAAGAACAAGATGACCCGGATTTCACTAAAGGCTTCATACAAGGGATAATATCTTTAACAACTATCCAACCTCAATAATTAGCATTATCAAAGAGATACATTGATGCCTTAAAACTTTTAACAAAAATAAAGACATCATCATTTCACAAGCCGATAAAGGAGATGGTATTGTTATCATAGATAAAGATATATATCTAAAGAAAATGCACACACTATTAGCAGACGGAGATATATATCCTCCGATTGACTTAAAATCAATACAAAAAGATTTCGAAACCTTCAATACGTCCATAAAAAAACTTATCGAAACGATAAAAAAATGGATAAATAACATAGAATACCACCCCACTATTCCTGTATTATACGGCCTCCCCAAAACACATAAAGAGAACATCCCTATGCGACCTATAGTATCTAACATCGGAAGCGTCATCCATAAATTAGCACGAGCTATTGACCAAATTTTAACTCCACTAATGAGCACTATCAGCACTTCAAATATAAAAAAAAACTCTGGCGACCTTCTAAATAAAAAAAAAATATGGACGTACAAAATAAAACCATGCATAGTTTAGACATAATTTTCCTCTACACCAATATTCCAATTTAAAAAATGCCTTAATCTACTCCACAAGCACCTAAATAAAATTAAAGCCGATCTACCTTTCTCCTCGGATACATTAATACAAATGATAAAATTCAGAACCGTTTTTCAGTTTAATAATTCTTACTACAGACAAAAAATTTGGACTCCCTATGATTATCCCCCTTAGTGGTGTACTAGCTTGCTTATTTTTAGAATTCCTAGATAACAACTCTTTCAAATTTAGACTAGCTAAAATCTCCACGTACTTCAGATACATGGATGATATTCTTATTTTTGTCCCCATAAACGCACAAATAGAACAACTTAGAAATAAATTAAATTCAGTAGAACCGTCCATAAAAGTAACACACGAATCCGAACAAGACCACTCCCTAGCTCTTCTAGATATACTCCTCATCAGATCAGAAACCGATCTGAGCTTCAAAGTACATAGAAAGACCACACACAAAAACGATTATATTCACTACTACTCGCACCACAATGATAAAATAAAGACTGGCATGATTATTGTTTTTTTCTTGCGTGCCTTTAGAATATGCAGCTCCCAATATCTTAATGATGAAATTCAATACATTACGAATGTTTAAAAAAAAAACAAACTACAGTACCCATCCTATTTCATTGCTTACGCAAAGAAAAAAGCTACGAAAATACACTATAATATAAACAGACAGAAAAATAAAACAAATACTTTACTATTAAACAGACATCTTTTCATTCCCACCCACACTAAAAATACACAAGTCTACGACACTCTTAATAGACTTGGTTTTCACTTGATACAAACAACTTCCACAACAATAAAACAGACATTAAAAACTACCAAGCACTCTCCCAAAACCCTCACATCCGACGCCGGTATACATACCATCCCATGTAACAATTTCCAACGGGTGAGACACAGCGTAAATTGAAACTAAGACTTTACGAACACAGAAGAGATATAAGGAATGGTAACGCCATAAATGCACTCTTTTGCCATTTTGTAGAACACGATCATTCATTTAATTTAGATCATGCGAAAATTATAACATACGTGATAGATAGAGCTAAAAGAAGACTTTTAGAGTCAGCACTAATATTAAACACTAATACTACTACACAAAGAAAGAGCCTCTACCATTTAGCCCCTAGTATAGGGAAAATAATAATCAAAGAACAAAATATCAAACAGATCCTGGTTAACCGTTTTTCCTTAATCCTTAAATAATTTAACAAAATGAATACGTTTAGAGAAAAACAAAAGTGTACATATTTAACGTATTTTTAAAAGTGTATATATATGCATTGAACAACCCAACCTTCCCATACAAATTTAGATACACACACATAGTTTCCTTCCCGATATGGGTAGGATTCTAACACTATTTCCTTTTAATTTTCATATGGTCTATGATCGTTTTCTTTTTTTTTTTTTTTTGCATTTTTCCTTTTAATATCCTGAAGATGTCCTCTGCAATAGGAACAAAACGTTGATCATTTCATAAATTCATTCGGGTTTTCTGTTTTCAAAACAACATAACGTCAACCATCGCTGGTATTTTATTTTATTTTTATTCATATATATATATATATATATATATATATATATATATATATATATATATATATATATATATAACTACTTAATTTACTCACATAAAATTAATATACGAAAGTATAGATTTATGCGTGAACTTTAAGTATTTACTTCAAAAGGGTTCAATACGTAGGTAGAGCTAGTTAGTAATTTATAAAATATATATGGCGATTAAGCTACACTGAATATTCGGCGTTTCATCCACTCTAGGACTCCTCTGGCTTATGCGCGAATTCTGTGGTTGTTTATCGTTTTATATATATATATATATATATATATATATATATATATATATATATATATTTATGAATGAAAAATGCTTTTACCTTTTTAAAATATGCGTGTTTATATATCAATTAACGCGGACATTAGAATCTACAGTAAGGAGTCGAAAGAAAGAAGTTTCATTGCTTTATTGTTAATATAGCTTTATTGAATAAAATATCGACCTCTCTGTTTGTCCTAGTTTGTTTTTGTTTTGATTTTCATAAGTATGGTTGCTTTCTATATATATATTTCTCTCTCTCTTTGTTTTTTCTCTCTCTCTGTATATGTGTGTATATACAGGTATATGTATGTGTGTATGTATATGCATGTACATTTATATGTGTCAGTATACAAGCGTGTACTAAATATCTATATGTATATACGTGTGTATGTTATACATATGGGCGTACGCATGTGTGTGCGCACGTATGCGTCCTGGTGTGCGTATATGTGCGTGTTAGTATATACATATGTGTATGTAGGTGTGTGTGTGCATGTGCGTATGGGCTCAGATATGCATGAGAGACAAATAAAATCAGTATAACAACTTAAAAAATATAGTAGAGGCAGCAGGGAAGAGTTAAACTATAAAAATATGCGTAGGAGGGATTATCCCAACTTTCACAATCCACTACGAGTTTTAGATGTACACATATAGGTAGATGTAAGTGTGTGGGGTTTAGGGGGGCAGACATACATAAAATCCAGACAAGCAAAAAAGACGCTACCCTTTAAAGACGTCCATGTACCGAGAACCATAATAAGTTCTTAATTTCAATGGGAATTACAAGCTTTTGATAAGAACTTTCCACTTTTCTTATCTGTCTATATCTGTTAATAATTATCCATGTGTATGTGTACATACGTCTATAAACGCGTGTGTGCGTGTTGAACATCCCGACCGCCTGATACATTCACTTTCTCACCTAATGACGAAAAAAATTACTTACAACAGCAACTGTTTTTTAGGTCTACCAAAATTTTGATAATATCTTATTATATTCAAAACAAATAAATTGCAGATAACAGTGCGTTATATTTCTGTTAAGATTATTTCGTATTTTAAGGGGAGTGAAAAGGAAAAGTTACTCTAAGATCGCCGTGTTTTTAGATAAATGCATTATGAATCTCGATTTCATTTTGCCATTTTAATAAGGTCAATATTACCACTACAATGCTTTTCAACTCTCACCACGGCAAACGGAAGAAGCAATCCTTTCAAAACGGGTAAAGCAACTGAAGCATCATAGATTCTGTTATTTTTATTAATTTGATAACACTTTTTTATATTCGTAATTTTTAACCTTTTGACATTTCAGTATAGAAAATCGATGACTTTGAAAACCCGTTGAAATATAAAAGGAAGCGGGAAATTCTTTAGACATTACGTTTTAAAGAATGGGTTTATGGTTCATTAATCATGAACATATTTCATCACGATTACGAAACGAACATTAAAAAGTATGGAATTCCGATAATAAAATTATCATTTCATTGCATCTATTCATTTCAATATGGCAATTGAAATTGTACTTTCACCACCAAAAGTAGACACGTGTCATTTGAACACGCACAGAGCAACAGAGGAATTTGGCATTTGTAATTGGACATAACGTGCTTTGATATGCATGCACAAATGTACATTTATACATTTTAAATTATCATCCATCTGACTATAACTCAAACGGAAACGACTAAGACTAGAACGCTTTATGTTTTCATATCAGTGCTAGCTTATGATATGCAAGTAATAGTTATTTTTACTTTCGAAATCACTATTGGATACACTATAATAACAAAATAGTAAATGACTCTATACTAATACATAAAGGATCTACATGAATATTTAAACGTAGTTTAGTTTATTAAGTTCTGAATCATATATTAGATTAGAAAGCGATCCAAGGTTGCCCGGTCGTAAAATACGTTTTGATATGATATTAATGATAGGATATTAATGATATAATAAAAAAATATTATATTAATGCGTACTTTACGCCCGGGCAACATCGGATCGCTTTCTAATCTATGTTTCCAAACTTAATAAGCAAATCTACGTCTAAATATTTACGTATATTCACAATGAGTGAAGGGCTCTAAATATGTACAAGAATACATACTGTACCAACATTGACTAAACGGGTAACGGATTCTCTAGAATTTAAAACGAATATAACTTTCTGAGGCTGCAGATGTATAAGGTCATTTTTCATTATCATTTTTTTTTCAGATAGGGAAGTCGGTGCAGCAAAATTACTTAATAAGTTACCAAAAAGTATAAGATTTATTGCAAAGACTGATGATAGATCAGAATTAGTGTCAAAAATAAGGTTTTAGATAGAAGGAAACGGTAAGCAGGAAAGAAGTTACATTAGCTTAGAGTTCTACAGAAGTACCGGAATAAGAAGCTGTATTTCTATGGGTTATCAAAATAGCGAGTTTATAGAGATCACTGGACCAACGAGTCGAACAAGCTTTAACAACGAGAGCAGACAATAAATCAGACAATACTGCAAGAAGCATATTATAATAGTATTTATAAAAATAAAGACGATGATTAGGAAGATGATGCATGTAAAAGAGAAATTTTAAAGAAATAGACAGAGATGGTCCACTCAATGATAGAAACTTGCCAAGAACCCATAAATGGAACGGGGATCTACAAGCCCAATTATGCCATCAGGACTCTATGTTCCATATTTCTCCGCGATACTATATTTTGACGTAAAAGTAGATATGACAGCCAGATGCAATTGTTATTGAGCTTTGGAACAAAATGATAGCTTCTGGCATTTGGAAGGGAGTGGTTTGTAGAGTTGGAGGCAACTCACCGGGCAAGCAGGGAGTTCTTCTCGGTTGAAGTGTAAAAAACTCATGGTTGTTGGGTAGAAGAGGAATTGTTAATTTATCCTTATTAAATACACTAGTATAAACTTCTTTTTGCAGAAATCGTTAGTTCTTACTTTTACGACTCTTTTATCTAAACAAAGTTTAACAATACAGATGAAACTTTGTTTGTTCCTGTTTTATCTTTCCATTCTGTCCGAATGATATTTCCATTATTCTCATGCGCTGAAGCAGATCGCGTTCAACAAATCCTCGAGACTTGATGGTCTGCCCTATGAAGTGTTCTAGAGGCTATCGCACATATTCCTTCCTCTTCTGAGAGATGTGTTTTACCGCTAGTTTGACAAGGGGTCTATCCCCGGGTCAGATTACCAAAAAAAAAGGGGTCGCATTACTGAAGAAAAAAGATTTATATGTTAGGGAGCTAGATGACGTTAGGCACATAACTCTGTCTAGTAAACATCTAAAAATGTTGGCAAGGGTTCTTTCGAATCGTTTGCACATCATTATCCGTGAGTTAACCGAGCCTGTGCAGAACTATGCTGTGAAGGAGAGATCTGAACAATTTGCATCTGATGTGTATGATAATAGAAAGTTTAGAAGACAACACCGAAGCCGCGCCAATCAATTTAGATCAGTCTAAAACTTTTGATGGGTTTAATAATCGGTTTCTGGGATCTGTTCAAGAGGCTGCTGAATATAATCCGTACCTCCGTAGATGGATCTCCATCTGTATTGTAGGTCGACGAACGTAGTACAAATGAACCAGATGCAATCAAAACCTTTCATGAGCTCTCAGTCGGTATAATAAAGTTGTCTATATTGCTGTATGTCCTCCCGTTGAAGCCCTTCTATCGCATATTGAGGACAGGGTCGACTGAACGGGCGAAAGTTATTGAAAGTGGTCGCTCTGAACCCACTTGGTGAGCCGCGCACAGTGGAATTGGACGCTAGACCAGAGACATCTCAACCATTTTGTGTTTTCTCTGACCTAGCAGATTAGTTCGCAACGCGATATAACTTACACAGGCAACCATTTTTGTTTACCAGTAGGGCGATATTAAAATAGATGATCGGGAATTTTCCAAACGCTCAAAACTGCGTGAATTTTGTCAGTTATGTGACAGTTTGCATCATCGCCAATCGTATGACGTGCCCGGATTTAGAGTTTTAGTCTACAACGTTGCTCGGAGGGACGAAAGGTATTCCTAGCGATCTTCGTCATAGCAAAAAACACTGCAAGCATTTAAGATATTAGATAGGTTGGGAGAGCCCTAACTAACACAAACATAATGAGCATTTTATTTGGTTCATTATTTAAATTATTGTTATTTTTCTCAATTTTGTGGTTTTTAAGGCTTTCATTGCAAACACGTAAATACAAAAACTGTTTTACTTTACTATAAACTTTTTTATTACAACAAAATGAACTTTTCAAAATTTATTCCATTTATTAAAAGGAAAAAAAAACACGCATATTGTAAATATATGCACACTATAATATCTGGGGATATTTTAAATAAATTTGGTCCATAGACTTAATAAGCTGTTGTGATGACTCAGAATTAGTGTAAGGAATGGAGAAAATGTACGCCGTCCGATCACCCCTAAACCTATTTTGTCCTTATGCCACAGCTTTAAAAAATATTGTTATTTTTAAGAGATAAATGAAAACAAAATCACTCCTATCGGAGGCTCTGCCGAAGAAACTATCTTAGTGTTCTTTGATTTTCATGCGTGTTTTTTTTTTAACCAATGCCGGGCTTTTCTTGCAACTGTTTGGATTTTTGTTAAGCATACCCCCCCCCTTTTTAAGCTATGTTAAGCCCCTGTTTGGCATTACTCAATTGAAAACCACTTGAATGTTTGCACGTGTTTTCTCCCTGATCTGGATAAAGTTGCTGGTAGGGCGCTTTTGACGAATTACGCGTAACATCTACCAACACTTAAGCATCAGAATCGGCGGTTTTGAGCCAGGCTCATGGCGGAAAATGAACAGACCATTGGTCCGGGCTTATCTAGTTGTCAGGTTACAGTTTATGCCGTGACAGCTAGAGCAGGCGAGGAAAATTAGCACTGGCGTACCGCCTTCAACGTCATCCAGACTAGCTCAACTGCTGGACTCAGTAATTGAGTAAGTAGTCCAGATCGTGGGAAAACAAGCGGTTGCTATACCGAAATCCGTAATGGAGCAGTTAGTGTCGCTAGCAGTCAGGGGAGTATGACAAGCATTTCTCCGCTAGTGTCGTCAACAAGCGAATAGCCGCTTCCCCACCTGACGCAGAACACGCTGGAATTGTCATGAAATATTAGTTGTGTCAGTCCACACTTAAATTCGATAAAATCCTGCACTGATCTCAGCAACTCACGCCCTGTTTCAAACACAAACGCATACAGAGACAGGAGCAGCTTAAGTCCCAAGTCTCAGTTAACACTTGAGACATATAGAGTACTTTCTGCCCTCACCGACAATAAAGTCCTAAAGACTGTCACGGGATCGATGGAGGCTCTGCCGAAAAGAATTATTTAGTGGATGACAGTTGATAGTAAGAAAATAAGACTGACTGGGCTCAGCAAAGAAATAATGATTGAGCTTCCAGGTGATCTGGAGACCCACGTTAATCACATATGCCACAGAAGCTTAGAAACGTGGGGCTTGATGCTCCAAACAGCAAAACACACAATCAATATAGTCAAGTCCGACGTAAGGTGGAAAATGTACGACTTCAAGCCAAAGTAATTGAGTAAAAGGCGTTCAAAAGTGTCCCTTCTCGGCGTCCTCTGTTATATCAGCTTCAAACAGTGGAAGCAGTGATGGCTACGTGTTTTTTTAGTTTTAACACTATTCCAGTCTTACCCAGTTGCGCGAGGAGGTTATTCATCTACTAGAATATATTATACCTCTACAAGGCCACTACTCCCCTACGCATAAAATATTGATACAACACATAAGCTAATTAATTTGCTATTAGTATCTCCCTTCTGATACAAAGTTAAAAAAAAATCGAGAACATAAATACCGCATTTACAACTAAAATTAAACATCTGTCCCTTCGCCGAAATGTTCGATCTCTGTTCCTTTTTACTAGTATTTTGATGGGATCGACTCTGACAAACGCGGTGCGTTTGTACCTATTCGACGGAAATACATTTGATCAACACAAACACTGCAAAATCTAACCACTACACGATCCCTAGTTGCATGGGAAACATCGACTCAAGCAGTGTCTTCAATCGTACTACTAGATTGTGAAATTTACTTCAATGTACCTGCTTTCCTGAGTGAAATGGCATGCAGAAGTTCAAATGTAATATGCACAATTATCTCGCTACTACGCTCCTTCCATAGTATCTCTGTAAATTTGATAACAAATAGAACCTCCTTCAAAGCGGTATTACGCCTTGATTAGAGTAAAGTAAGAGGAAAGTAATACCTAAATATTGGATCATTGTAGAAGAATTTATATGTAAGTGTTGTTGACAAAGAACATTTAAATTCGCGTATCTTATTTAGACGAAAAAAAAAATAAAAACGAACAACGTCGTAATTAAAACGAGTTGAAAACGTATCGGTTGCCAAGTTATCCGTAAATATTGAATAAGTTTCATTAAGAACAAGAAGCTTTGGACGATTTACCGAAATATGTAAATATTAACAAACCGAAGATATTAAATTTTCTCTATCACATTTCCTCGATTATTATGCAACAAAATGCATTTCTTCATATTTGTAGATTAAAAATATCTGCCTTAAGACAATGGAGCCGTTTGCAATTTTGCAAGCTAGATAATAACATGCGTTGCTAAAATTGGTTGACCACCGTACCGTATATATATATATATATATATATATATATATATATATATATATATATGTATGTATATATGTATATATATATATATATATATATATATATATATATATATATGAGCATGTGTGTCAACGTGATTATGCCGTATATAATACGACATAATCAAGTTGACACACCGGTTCCCGCTAGATCACCGAAGTTAAGCGACGTTGAGACTGATCAGTACTAAATGGTCACCATTTTGGGCTTCCAGATGTTGTATATGCTCTCCGCTTATCCAAGCATTGTTTCGAGTCGTTCTGGTCTTATCCTTGCTACTGGACCCAAACAGTGTCGATTCAGGAGAGATGTGATTAGGGATTGCGCGACCCTTGCCTGACAATTACACGCGCAATTGCCCCTACAGGAGTATCCTTTGTCTTTCGAGACTGAACTGAGGCATCGAATCGATATATATATATATATATATATATATATATATGTTAGTATGTATGAAATGCAAACACACATACAAACAAGCATACATACAAACACCCCCTCATATATATATATATCATTTGTTTACATAATAATAAATATGTCGCTACATATTAATGGCCATGTTTCGGTCACCCAGTTATAAGTAACTCGAAACCTTTCCAGATCTCTAGTTATATGTAACTGGTTAACCGAAACATGCTCAGGAGTGTGTAGCGAAATGCTTATGTAAAACTAATAAAAAGTATATCTTGCTCTACTTCCGTATTAAGCATTCGTTGCAGCTTTATTGGTTGTTTCACATCTGGAAAATATTAAATAATAACCTGGAATGATATACACACGTATATATATGTATATATATATATATATATATATATATATATATATATATATATATGTGTGTGCATATATATATAATTATTTTTTTACTATAATATATATATATATATATATATATATATATATATATATATATATATATATATATATATATATGCCCTGCTACATAAGAAACGATACGGTCTATGGACATGACCTTAAAAAAACTGGAAAACCCAGAACCGGAACTTCCAACAGAAACTAAATCTAAAGTAGAATATTAGAAGCTTTGTTTCTACGAGTTTTGGCAAATGAAATACAGGATCCTAAGTAGATGCGAATTCTCTATCCTGATCCTCATCAGTGTAACTAAGGTGATTTCCTCAGCTCATGGCAAAGCCAAACTCTTTGCAGAGAAATTTGCAGCAAACTCAACTCTAAGAACTTACTTCTCTCATAATTATTTTCGTTCTTGTGAACGAAAATAATTATGAGAGAAGTAAAATTATAAAGATAATATAGAAATATATGGATTAGTACAGTAAATTCCACATAAATTCCATGTATCCAGATAAAAAAATGCACTATACATATATCTGTAAAAGTGAAATTGGCTGTGCGTATGTGTGTGTGTGCGTGTCTGTGTACATTATCATAATTAGCTACTCAGTTTACAGACTCGATATTTTTACATAATTGGTATTGAGATTTGGGGAAATCTTTTTAATCGTTTTCGGCCAGAAATTTGTCTGTGAAAGGGGTCAAAGTTCAACGATTTGACGTTGTTCATCTCTACCAAACTCCTCTGCTAATTTTGAGTCTAAACACTTAAAATTTTAGATGTAGGTTACAGTGACATGGATCAAACTTTTAATTTGATTTACGCCTAAAACTATAAATGTTAAACGATTTTCTTCTTTTTACTCCGTTCCCATGTATCCGTATAACTGCTTTAGCTATATCTTAAAACTAACAAGTATGCGTACAAAAAAATTGGATGAAACGTTAGTGAAATAGTTTTTTTTACTACTCCAATTTTACGGTGCAAGTCGTCACAGACAAACGTATATAGAACATTACTTGCCAATTTCTGTAACTTTCTGGGTTGAGGCATGTACTTTTGTAACATTCCAAACTCGTTCTAATATCTTACAACTTATAATTATACATCTCTGTGTATTCAGTATAATATCAATGTTAACGCTTAATAGCTATTAATATAAAGTATTCATTTATAATTCTAAAGATATTTTTCACAGGAAAAATGATTCTAATGATGAAATAGTTAATAGTCAGGAAACCGACGTTATATTTGAAGTCATTTTCTCAATATTGCAGGTTTTCCTTTTCGATCGGCAGATCCTATTTCGTAAGTAAATCACTCATCTAAAATCTTTTCACAATATGAAAATTATATAAAATATATATCATATATAAAATATTGTAATTTCGATGTGAGAATTTGTAACCCATGCATGATTTCTGTTCAATCACAGAATTACATTGATTGCATGGCTAAAATATTTGAATTATTTAAGTTACAAGAACCCAAGTTTACCCAGCTGGGCAAACTTGGATCCTTGTACCGGGAAAATATCCAGTAAATAAAACGTTGTTTAATAAATCGTTATTTTTTGCATTTTGTTTATTTCCATATACCAAACATGGATATAAATATCACTAAAACAAACACTGGGTCACAAGCTTCATTTCGGTACCTTACCTGCCCGGGTGGGTTGCCAGTAGGCTGAGATGAACCGCGTCACACACAGACACAGTAAATCAAACTTACTAAGGGAGATAATAACTTCAGGCGATTACCGGAAAATATCCAGTAAATAAAACGTTGCTTAGTAAATCGTTATTTTTTGCATTTTAATTTTGCATTTCCATGCACCAACCATGGATATAAATATTACTAAAACATCCGCTGGGTCATTAGCTTTATTACGGTACCTTATTTGCATGGGTTGATTACCTGTAGGCTGAGATAAACCGCGTTACACACAGACAGACGGACGTTAGAAAAAATTATAATAAGATGTTTATGGAGACTTACGCATCTATTTATAATGGACTCTTCTGACCATTTCAAACCCCCCGGAATTTAATAATCTACTGGGAAAATATAACGACTTAATATGAGACTACAAACTGTCTCACTCAGCATTTAGTAAATAGTGATAATCTTCCTGTGTATCTACTGGCTTGTACAATATTTTACTACCTCAAACTAATTATAGTTCGTGCCTTTCTTCATGAATATTTTCTTAGGGACATGACAGCAAACGACAAGGACCCAATAACTCACGTAGAAACGTTCATTTGAATTAGTGCAGTGTTTCATAACAACTGGTGACAATATATTAGAACGGACTTACATAGGATCGACTTTTAGCAAAGTACACAAGCAAGCAACATAGTGTCCATGAAGCAACTCTGAAAAGAACACCAACTCTCAATTCACAGTACGAAATCTCAATGATTGTTCAACAGAAAAAATGCAACAAGAAAAGGGAAACAGTTTTAAATGAAACCCTTTAATTCATAAAGAGGTGGGCATTTTCTTAGCGGTAGTATCTTAAGTGCGTTTATCGTTAGGAAAGAAACATCTTAAGCGAAATATCGTAATATATTTTTTTACAAGTTCAAAGCAATATTCATTTTTGTTTCCCTCTTCTTAATAGAGAATAATAAGAAGCTACGGAGGATTTCAATGAACCATTGGACACTTATGGAAATATCAAATGTATTGTAAGCAAAACATTGTGTAGAAACACCAAATGTCTACCAGTAAAACAAATGTAGGATTTACATTAAGTTTAAACTTTTTAATTTTATTGATTAAAATGGTATGGAAAAAATGATTTGTTACAAACAAGTCTTATTGTTTGAAACAACGAGTAGATTGGTTGTATCGAATTGTGTTTTTTTCTTCCATAAGACAGATTAGTAAAACATGAATGAAATCTTTACTTAAAAGGGGGAAAATATTAGTAACCTCTCAAATGCGGCTTTTCTTTTCTACAATGTTTTTGAAATGTTTCAACATTTTCCAGATGTTCAGTCGCGTTCAGAGTTTCATTTTATCTTATAAAAGCAAAATAGCAAATATTTGGCAGTTCTGCCTAATAAGTCTTCTTTTGGCTTCGAAACAAGCAACATAAATCTTGTCAGGGGAAATGTAAACGTTTTATCAGTTTTAACAAAATTTAATTATTTCACAGTTTATTTATTTATGATAAAATGTTGCGATCGTCTAGAAACTAGGCATATATGAATCTCAATGTATTGTATCTTTACGTAAACAAGTATATTTTATGAAAAGATAAAATAAGCATGTTATTGTTTCCCGTAAGTTATACTATTCTAGTAGATTGGATAGATGCATAATAGTTAACTAAGTACGTATCTAATTTTAAATGTAACATACCATACGTATCACTGATGAGGTATATATGTAAATATATATTAACACATAGAAAATACCTGTGTTTATCTGTTTGTCAGCATGTTTTTTACGCCCCCTCTTAAGCTATGTTAAAGCCATTTTTTGGCATTACTCAGTTGAAAACCATTTGGATGTTTTAGGGGTCTTATCCTTGATCTGACTAAAGTAGCTGGCGGGGCGCTTTTGACGTGTTACGCGTAACATCTAACAAAACGTAAGCATCAGAATCGGCGGTTTTGAGCTTTCGATGTTTGGCATCATGTTGGAACAGTAATTGTTTCACTTAAAGAAAAACAACTGTCTTTGACGTTGATATGAATTATCTCGCACGCACTTAAAGGGATTTTAAAGGGTTCAATCTGATTTCTCACCATTCTAAACTGATCATCAATTATTAAATCTTTCTAAAAGGCAAAACCTTCATATTTTGAATATCACTGTAGAATGTTTATTCTCTTGTGAGTTGCTGTTACTATAACTATCTTAAGATGTCCATATGCTATGTTTCTTTGTAAGCGGTTATAATGATATCTAAGTTTTCGCAACAAACGTGTAAGTGTTTAGTTTATATGTGAGTGTTTGTATTGTTATGCCTTAAAATAACACGGAAATCACTATCTTGACTACATACTTCCCTTCCCTTAAAACAAGTATGCTTATTTTTTCTAGGTTTGGGATACTTCGACGTTGTGTGATGAATATATGTGTCTGTCTGCCTGTGTGTCAATATTTAACTAATAAACCCTTAAACTGCTGATCACGTAACACTTAATGTTACAGATAATTTTTATCATGCACAGAGGATAGTTTATAATGTGTAAAATCTTTGTGTAGATAAATGAATAACGTACAGGCATATATCAACAAGTTCAAATGTCCACTGTCCATTTCAACTTGCTAACGTATCTATATTTCTTTCTGCGCATGTCTAAATTCAATTAATTTCGTCAAGCCGTTTAATATTACATTTTTAAATCCTTTTTCGATAGCTTCCTTTGTATGAGACGCGGCTTAAGTGCTAAATATTTTGGCTTCGATTTTAGCTGATGGCACTCAAGTACTTTTATTACATTTTTTAAATCACTACAAAAAACATTATACTATTCAATAGGGAATTGACTTTAACAAATACGAAAGCCACATGAATTAAAATATAATTAAGCGTACTTAATAAGCTAGAAATGTCGGACGCTACCGCTTGTATTTTATAAAAACATTTATTTTTTTAGACAAATTGAAACATTTTTATAGAAAACTACTGTGTGTAGGTTCCGTCTTACCAAAGTTAAGGTGAATATTCGCTTCGTTACTTAAGTCGATATGTTCAAATTAACGGACACTAGTTTCATGCTATAGTACCTTATATGAATGTTGGCAATATAATTGCAACTACTGAGAGCAAGATCTTGAATATGATAGACTAGCAGGACGCCCAGCTTTTTCCGGTCGTAAAATACGCTAAATGTAATATTTTAAGGTATGTAGATTTCGTATTTATTATTTACTAACATGGATAACCGGTGTTTCCTGGGTCTACAGGAAGTTCCGTTTAAACGCGACTATTATACTAAGGATATTGATTAGTTTGTCATTATGATATGTAAATTCCATTGAAACCTCCGAAACAATTTCCAAAATAAAAGATATTTAAAAATGAATAAAAACACGAAAATGTAATAGCCCCCAAATGTAGTTGACAACCTCCACACCAGATATTTCGGCAGAAGAAATACGAAAGGAAGAAGATACTCTCTGGATATTGAACTCCCCCGCCCAACAGGAAAAGATAAGTCGCGGCAGTCGGCTCGAACATAAAATGAGAAAGAGGGGAAGAATGCAAAAAAATAAATAAATAAAATAACTACCGTCATGATGCTGCAAAAAAGCTGTTTAAACATAGTTTTAGTTTGATACGCGTGCGAGACTTGTAAAAACAACGACGCGAAAGGACATCTCCCTCCAAAATGTTGTCAGGTTAACCACTATAGAATTAATCTTTTTTTTTTTCTAATTTTCACATATTATGCATCCGAGGATTTGCTCTTTCAGATGATTTTGGCTTCGACTCGGCGGATGCTGATAGTAAACGTTTTTTAGTAGATATACAAGCAATCTTGTTATAATTTGTTGCTAAGTTCCTGCTTTGATTGAGTGATATATTTGACGAAGGGAGAAGAGAAATCTGTATTCTAGGTCGGTATACCTTTTGCGTAAGCAGTCGCATAAGATGTCAGAATCTTTGTCTTTCTCTCCTGATCCTTATAACCATGCTATTAACAAGGGTGAGGAAGACAAATGCTTTAACTGGGCTGACGTTATCAGCCTGATAGTCAGCAAACCGAAGCTTTAATTAACCCATAAGTACGGCTGCTTGATGCCACATGAATAGGTAATATCATAGCCTTGCTATATCATGGCCTCCCCCTACCCTCCACCAAATTCTTCGTTTTATTTTATTCCTTACTTCCTTTTCTTGCTGTGCTCTAACAACTTGGCCGACTCTTTCCATATACCCTTATATTCCATTATGAAAAATCTAAAGAAATAATACAAGAGAAAACCCAGAGCTTTTACTTCCAACGCAGACAGCCACTGCCAGGTCTTTTTTTCCAACATCTCTGTGCAAAACTGGCATTAGACCGACTGTTTCCCTAGATTACTTCGAAATTGAAAATTACACCAACTTTACATTAAAATCTAAACCTTAATATCATCATGCACATGAAATATGTGCCTAGATTAGAGATGCCTCTCTACGAGATAAGGAAATATCCAGTAAAGACCAAACTTTGTTATATATGTGCTTCCGAGTAGAACTAGCTCACAGCACCGCGTTCATATTGCGCTTCTATTATCTCCACGACAGCGGAGTTACTATTTATAAGAGAATCTCAGCGAAAATTAACCACATCCTTTCTACTCATCCTTCGGCGAACATTCACGTCTGTAGCAACTTCAATGTTCACAATGCTGAATTGCTAGTTCACTCAAACAAAACAGATGATGAGAGGACGGCTATGTCATGATTTCTCTAAGACTTTATTCAGATTGTTCACGAACCCACCCGTAAGCTAGGCACTGACAGTCACTATGCAAGTCTTCTTTTACTTACAACTTACCCAAAGCTATGTTCATCCTCCGTTCTGTCTCAACTTGGGCTTCTGACCATTCGGCTGTGTCAGGTAAGATAACAACAAGATGTAATAAGTTCTCAGATGTCACTCTCCATCGTACATCATATCCATTCTCTATGGTTGACTGGGATAGCTTCCGTACATTTATATTAGATCTACCTCTGCGCTTTATGTTTACAACTTGACTGAATGAGTAATTGTCGGTATAGAACGCGTTGCACTCTCCAGATATTGTCAGCACAAACCTAACAGCCAGTGTGGTGTACTCGGCAGGAGGTGTCGCTGCCATTGCGCATATAAACCATTATTTCTACTGCTTTCAGCACAATTAATGAATTGATACTAAAACTAATTTTTAGATTGCATGAAACTACTGTAAACATAATAGAGAATGAGGGAGAGATTTGCGTTCTTAGTCAATTTCAAAGTAACTAAACTACGGCTTCGTTCTCATAAATACTGGTGAATAACAATCCTCACCACTATCACTGGCGGTAATATCATCAACATTAGACAAAGCCAAACTCTCTTCCAAGAACTTTGCAGCAAATTCTGCCTATGTGATCATGGCCGCCTGAACTCCGTATTTCCTCTTGTGCGACATTCAAGCAACTATGCATGATTTTGCCAAAGTTATTCAAATTCTCCGCCCCAGTGAAGCAACCGGCACCGATGGCATTCCAATTAAAGTGCTTAGAAGGCTTAAATCAATAATAGTCCTTAAACTTACAAAGCTTTTTAAACGTTCTATTAAAAAAAGCTTCTGAACACCCTTGAAAACGCCCGTAGTTTAAAAAAATCAAGTGATAGGTCATCTCCATCTTAGTACAGACCAATACGTCACCTGTGTGTCATGAGTAGGTTACTGGAATTTTTTGTTTAACAGAGAAGTGATCAACAACCTCGGCAAAAACATTAAGTGAAATGCAATATGATTAGCCTTCTGCCAGATCTACAGCTTATGTACTACCAGTAATATGTCACAAGATTATTGAATCTCTCGACGCGGAGTTCGTTTCTAGGGCCATTGCTCTTGACATACCAAAGGCTTTTGATAGTGTATAGCATAAAGGTGTATTTAACAAGACCCCCAGCTACAGAAAAGGTGGAAATGTTTTCTCAATTATAAAATCATTCCTCTCTGATAGGTTAATAAGAATAGTAGTCGATATGCAAAATCTCAGTATTAATGCTGGAGTCACGCAGAGTTTAATCTCCCAACTCTCTTCCTTATCTTCATCAACAATCTCACAAATCATATTATTAGAGCATTTGTTAACATTTTTGAAGACGACACTACCATGTATTGCAACACTTCAACGACCGGAAATGGCTAAAATCTCTCTAGTTCTCTTTCCTCTGATCTTGAGCATGTAGTGCAATAATGGAAGAAGTTGTCTGGTTAGTTCTAATAGATCTAAAAAGAAGCTTCTATCTTTCCATCATCAACTTTCTGACCGACATCTGGTCCCAACCGAAATGAACGGCTCTCACCTAGTGGACCTTTCTATGTTTAGACAAATTCCGTGCTCTGATTTCATTCCTGATCTGAAATGAAACATGTACATACAATCCGTTGCCAAGGTCGCTGGAATTATTCAGGGATCATTTTATAGCTCCAGTAGATATCTCACTGCTAATGCCATTCTCTACTTGTATGAGAGTCAAAACGTCAGAGGATTGAGTAGTGTTGCTACATCTAGCCAGGAGCTGCTCGGAGCAACATATTCTGCCTTGACAAGGTGCAAAACTAACTTTATAATCTAGTAGGTGATGCCTTTTTTCTTCCTTGCAAGCACATTTCCACAAAAGAAACGTTGGGACCCTATCTCTTTTTTGTCGTGATTTTTATGGGAAATCTTTGACTGAGTATCAATATATGATTCCTCTTGCCAATCTTCCAGAAAATCACTCGCTGCCAAAACCAATATCAATAAATTCCACCACTCTCTATCAGTGCTTACACCTTAACGTTGATTCCATGAACAAATCTTCTTTCTAGAACTATTCCACTGATCTGCTTTCCAGCTGACTACAATGCTATCATCGTCACGTCCGCTGTAAGCACGTTTTTATTGAATCGTCATCGTAAATAATCGAATAATAACAAATTTCAACCACAGACGATATCCCCGCTATTGTCCCAATTACTACCATACACACATTAACCATTATCCTCGAATGGCCGCCGGCCTTTGATATTTTGTGCCCCCTTTGTAAAACAAGAAAATATTGAGCTGTGTATTCCCGCATGTTTTTATCTAACTTTTATTTTGTTTGACTTTTCTTCTTTATAAGTATTTAGCGGGGGTGCCCGACATTACCCGGGTGTTTGTATGTGGTGTAGAAAAGAAACAAGGGGGAGGGATGTATAAAGTGGTAGTGGGCGGATCAAAACAATAATAGTCAGCCTGGGTGGAGAGAGATGTTAAAAATAGAAAATGTGGTAATAGGCAGGCAGGCTTGAACCGCGAAGGTGAAAAAAAGGTTCCAATGCCTCCAGGAAAGTCACGAGCGTTGAAATTACGTGAAATCAATCAAACAGAAACAATTACTTGCGAAAATGTCGACGCAAAACTTGCCCTCCTTTGAAAAAATGCCCAGTTGAGGGCGAAGGTATTAATGTTTTTAGTCAATTCTTCGATATTTATCATTCGAAGGATCGAACTTCAAAACGATACCGATTCAGTGAGGATCCGTTGCATGTGTCAAATATTTTTGCAGACATACAAACACACAAACAAATATACACACATTTTGCCTTTCATATATTAGATTATCTTGTAAGAAAGTAGCGTAGATATTTAATAAGCATTAATACTACTGCATTGAAGCTTACCTAACTTTATTTGAAGTTTCTTAACTATATTACAATACTTAAATAACTTTATTCTCTATAATATTACTTTTCTGCATTTATTATACTTTTTCGTCACGAAAATTTAATAAAGAATCTGTCTTGCATTAGTATTATGTCAGGTGATGAATATAATTGTCTATTTGAACAACGGAGCGGATATAATGATGCGAGGTAAGTCATATCTTTATAGAAAAAATATTAAAAAAAATGTTTCTACTTGACTTTCTAGCTGTTAATCTTCTATACACGGATAGACACCCGCATTATTTGTTGGCGCTCATTTCCTACTTACAAAAGTTACTTCCGTTTTGCACATCATGTTTATTCATTCGATGTTTTTGTCCATATAAATTACATTGTGATTCCATTGTTGCTATAAATAAAAACTATGATTCAAGAAAGCATACAAGAAATATATTTCCATATCGCAAGCAATTTTTCTCTTTTTATTTTAATAAAATTGTTACAACTTCCGTTATATTTGTGTATACGTCTGTGGTTTCCGCTTTGTAAGATTTACAGTTATATTGTTATCCACATCTGTAACCTAAACAAAAACTGGCAGTTCTCCTATTCACTGACACCGCATTCTGACTCAATGTGTCCTCCTAACTAACAAATAATACGTGCGATAGGCCTCCTAAAACGAAGTCACTTGGATTCAAACGGTTACTTTCCGCTATATTCTCGCACTAAAGGAAACCGTTTCTCGTGCCATTGTCTTTTTTTAGCAGTCTGGTTTGCTTTTGTGCTACTGGTTTCTTGCTCGTGATATTCTTCACCTTCAGTCTGATTCTGTTATATAGAAAAACATGGTCTGAGTTGCAATCCGCACCCGGATAGGCTCGGAGTCTTTCAATCGCATTTAAAATCGCTTGTTGACTAAGATGAAATAAATCTGATGACGGCAACCGTCAGCAGGAATCTTCCACGTGTAAATGCTTCTGAGATAATACTGAAAGAACAAGTTCGTGATAATCATATCCATCTTGCACCAATCAACCAGCTGATCACGCTCGTTTCGCATACCTAGTCCGAATAGGCCCACTGCATCGCCGTCTATGGTATATCCATCCTTTGTGTTGCAGTCGCCCGTGATTATCCTGATCTTGTCCGATTTACATTGTTTCATTGTCGAGTCCAACTGTTCGTAGAAACCATCAATCTTTTCATCGTTGATCTCAGCTGTTGGAGGATAGCACTGAATCACCACTATATCAAATGGTTTGCCACGGAGTCGAATCAGCACGAGTCGTTCAGAAATGCACCATAAGCCAGCAAGACTGCCATTTTTTGGACCCAGAAATATCCCTACACCTTTCTTATTCCGTTGGTTGCTGTTACCCGAGTATAGACACACCATCTGTCTGTTTAAACGTATGTACGTACGCATGTTTGTTTAAAACTGTTCAATAGAGGCGACGGATTTTCACGTGATCGGTAGCGTTTTGTAAACTCCACCCTTCAGACGACAAATATCGAACAATTGGCTAAAAACAGTCATTCCTTTCTCTGTAACTGGGCCCTATCTACAGTTAGGGCGTCGGTTCTTTCACCGATATTTTCGAAATTCCTTCCTTCCTTTCGATTGATTAGCTTTAATTTAAACCTCGCCATTTCCGGTTAGCGATGAACCTACGGTAAAGACGGCACGTTATTTTCGCGTTGTTTTTCTCCTTCGCGGTACGGGTTCGAGCTTGCCTGCCTACTACAACTTCTTTTTTTTTGCTCAACACGCACCTTCAACCACCCGGGCAACGCCGAGCACTCAGACTTGTTTCATCTGAAAGTATCTTTCAAGCGCCAGGCCGTTTAATTCGGCCACACCCAGAATGTTGAAGTTTAGTCGCTTCATCTCTTTTACAAAGTTGTCTAGTTTTCTGGTCTGATACATAGTTCTTATATTCCACGTAAAAATATTCACTGCTGCAGTGGCTTCATGACAACATATAGCGCGTTAATCCCTGCCGAACAGGGAACCGTGATTTTTACCAATATCCTTTACGTTGTTGATCCGATTCCTTTTTGAAGACATAACATGAATTAAACTTGTGAAAATACATGGGATGTGTTGCCATTATCTTCCTCAGCACAGTGACATCTGACTCACCTGTTAGCACCTATCCGTTGTTCTTAGATCATCCGCATAGCTGCAATTGACGACCCGTTGATTTGCTAGAGATTCATTCTCCTTCATGGCCTACGTCCTGCTTCCGACAGCTTCATGTACCTATTTTGAGAGATAGTTCCCTAATCATTTGTCTAGACACCAGAGTGTTGTCCACATGCCGATGGGTCATGCATGCCTTAGACTTTAAGGGCTGCCAATCACCGAGCACGTGACTTCATAGCTGAGGCAGCTACTCACTGTCGCAAGACGTTTTTTTTCCGTTGTCACTCACTTGTGACAGCCCATGCCAGAGTGTACTCCGACTGTAACTCGGAAACTGTGGACAACAGATAGGTAAACGAGGTGTACTAAACCACTACTTAAGCAGCATTCCAAATCCTCTCTACAGGCAGACAAAATGTCTATGTATATAATATTTAATATTAAGGAGTACCTTAGAGAACTCGTACAATAGTGTAAAACAGAAACTTAATAAATGATTTTTGGAATAAGTAAACTACGAAATAAAACACACAATTATTTCGTTTATGCATAAACAATGAAAACATCTTTATCGTTAGATACTAGTTTGAAACAAAATCTGATGGGTGTCGTATTGTTTTGGTTTAAATTGACATGTAATTTGGAAACATGTAAAATTCTGCTTTACATTTCGAATTAATTAATTTTTTAAGAGCATTTACCTGTCAAATTTAAAAAAAAACAAAAGTAGGTAATTGAGCATAACACTGCAGCTTAACTTTCAAACACGTCTTCAGAGGGCCTTCGCATCTCTCAATTGAGCATAAAATAGAAACAATACTTCCGCTTTTCTCTGAAACTGCTTACGTATATATTTGGGTAAAATATCAAGATATTTTGTGTTAATATATTTATGTTTTAAAGTATATTATTAACGGAAATATTAAAAAAAACAATGAATGTGCCTTGAAAAATGTTTAATTCTTAAATATTTTTAATACATTTTTATGAATTACTTTTTGGGGAAAGTATTTCAATATTTATAAAATAAATTTATTTACAGAAACATAAAAAAACAATGAACATATCACATTTTTTTTCAGATTTTATAGTTACTAATATGCAAATGCGCATTGTATGAATAATATAATTAGAACCCAAAACACTATTTAAAATTTCTATAAATACATATATTTTCAAAATATCTAGATAAATAAAACAAACACCTTTAAAAAATATTTTTAAGTGAAGCACAATGCGACACATCCATTGTTTTTTGTATATTTGTGGAAATAAATAAATTATGACATATAAACTTAAATATACCTAGTTATCTTTAAATGCGATAAAATTGATAAAACAAATAAAGAAAAAGTAACCAGTTTAGAAGTAGTGTTTCATTTTGTTTTTCAATACCATAATTAAGTGACTCGATTGAAAGATAAGCTACCGTGTTATACTCAATTACCAAAAAGTTTTACTTAAAAAAAGGGATTGCTTTATGACATATTCTTTTTTTTTAATTACATTTTCACCCCAAACAAGGCACATTGCCACTTTGGTGTAGAGGGCGACTATCAGGGTCAGACACTACTGGGGCACTATGTAGGGATTTGGACAGCAAGATGTCGGTTCACGTTGCACTTGAACTTCTGCATGTCAGTACAGTTAGAGAAGCATTATCCCGGAATGGAATTCCAGAGTCTAGCGGTTCTGGGGAATAAACTACTGGAGTAGAAATATCTTTTACATCTAGAAATCTCTACGGTGTGGGGGTGGAATTTAGCTGCCTGTCGGGTTTGTCGAGGATGTCTACGTTGTGGGAGCACAAGTGTCTGCAGTTCATCAGAGCATTAACCATTAAAATACTTGTAGAACAGGCAGAGGGATGCAACGTTTCGTCGATGGGACAGAGGCTGAAGCTTAGATGCCAGTTCAAGGACTATCAGATTGGCGACTCTATTTTGAACCTTGTCTAGGAGCGAGAGACTAGCAGCAGATGCACCAGCCCAAATGTGACAGCAATACTCCATACATGGGCGAATGGTGGCCTTATAGAGGTACAGGATACTTTCAGGTGTAAATAGTTTTCTAGCACGGTAGAGAGAACCTACCTTCTTCGCAGCGGCCCTGGCAATGTTTCAATATAATTGTTCCAGCTCGTGTTTCCTGTGAACGTTAGGCCAAGGAGTTTGAAAGATGTACTCTCAGACAGGGAGTCACTGGCCATTGCTATTGGTGGCAGAGATGGTTTCTTGTAGTTATTGAAGGACACCAGTTTAGTCTTGGCAGCATTGAATGTGACCATCCATTTATGTCCCCATTCCACTACAGATTGGAGGTCATCCTCTAGTATTTTTGCCATTTCTTTAGATATGTGTTCATTTGTTTTCCTGCCATACCTCTTATAGTGTGTAGTGTCATCAGCATATATACCCATCTCAGAGGCAGTTTTGTCGGGGAGGTCATTAATAAATATCAGGAACAATAGAGGTCCAATAATAGACCCCTGAGGCACCCCCGCATTTATATCACACTGTTTAGATGTTCGACCGTCGAGGACAACCTGGAAATATTTTTTCTCTTCCTGCTGAACAGTGCGCAAATGAGACCACTGAATGGTTCAAAACAGCAATGGAATGCGGAAATATTATAACAATCCCCACTCTCCCCATGGTTTACTTCGACTTGCGCAACTGCCATTGCTCAAAGGCAGCATGCATACCGAAGATTTAACCGACATATGTCCAGTTCAAACAAACAGGAGTACATAAAAGCTAGAATTAACGTTAAGAAAGAAATAGCGACAGCCAAGAGAGAATTTACTGAAACCACTAAAAAACATATCGACGCACAAAAATTAGGAAATCGTGACTTCTGGAAAATATTCATTTAATACGGAAATGATTAATTTCATAATCTAATATAATTTTTTGGAACTTATTTGGTTGAAAAAATGTGTTATTTAAGTTACCACAACAAAAAAAAATAAAGACACTCAAATCACACATGTATGCCCCAGGGGTCTATTATTGGCCGAAAACTGTTTTTCATAGTCTTACGCAGCATCACATACAAAATTTTTGCTCATCAGTATCTATCTGGTCTTCTCTCTCTCTCTTTTCTCATATCCCCACTCCTCCTATCTATTTCTCTCTCTCTCTCTCTCTCACTCTTTCTCCTACAATGTAGAACACTAGATTATTTGGTGAAATGGGGGAGCACTGACTTATCTAAACAATTATTAAAATCTGTGAACCACGAGTCGTTTTTGTTTGCTTGCTTAAATCTCATACACACACACACACACACACACACACACACACACACACACACACACACACACATATATATATATATATATATATGGGAATAATGCGATGAATTAGATTAAAGATTAATGCATCTTCAACCAACATGGAACCTAATAACACCATCCTATTCTATTCAAGGATAATTATTCTATTAGGATACCGAAGTCTTATCTACTTTTTTGTTTCAACACTTATTTTTTCTCGGTGTACCTTAAAAAGACTTTATATATTTCTATGTAGTTGTTAAATAGCATATTTATATTAAGCCAGAATTTATATGTTGCTAATGATTTTTTTTCTTTTGAGCAGATGAGACTACATCGAACATTCATAGAATAAGGAAATTACAAATAGTATTGTATTCTCTGTCTAAACAATAAATTATTGTTTGCCAAATCATATTTTTCTGAATAATAATTGAATATAAATACTGTAAATTATATATATATTTATATATATATGTATATATATATCAATATATATTTATATATCAATATATATATATATATATATATCAATATATATATATATATGTATATATATATATCAATATATATATATACATTTTTTTTATTTTTATTTTTTTTTTATTACATTTTCACCCCAAACAAAGCACATTGCCACTTTGGTGTAGGGGGCTACTATCAGGGGAAACATCTACTGGGGTACTGTGTAGGGATTTGGGCAGCAAGATGTCGGTTCACGTTGCACTTGAACTTATGCATGTCAGTACAGTTGGGGAAGCAGTGACTCGGAATGGAATTCCAGAGTCTAGCAGTTCTGGGGAAGAAATTACTGGAGTAGAAAGACATCTAGGGATCTCTACAGTGTGGGGGTGGGATTTTGCAGCTTGTCGGGTCTGTCGAAGGCATTCACGTCGTGGGGGCACAAGTACTTGCAGTTCATCAGAGCATTAACCATTAAAATACTTGTAGAACAGGCAGAGGGATGCAACGTTTCGTCGATGGACAGAGGCTGAATCTTAGATGCCAGTTAAGGGCCTATCAGATTTGCGACTCTCTTTTGAGCCCTGTCAAGGAGCGAACGACTAGTAGCCGATGCACCAGCCCAAATATGACAGCAATACTCCATACATGGGCGAATGGTGGCCTTATAGAGGTACAGGATACTTTCGGGTTGTTAGCTCAGCAACCGAAAAGGCTAACATGCTTGCCAGTCGGTTTGCCTCAAACTCCACCCTGGACCCTCCCAACCACCCCCTACCTCAATTTCCTATGCGGACAGACGCCACGCTAGACGATCTGAAAATCACACCTGCTCAGGTGCATGCTATCATAAAAAAACCTTGACACTTCAAAAGCATGTGGACCCGACCTCATCCCAGCTGTGCTATTAAAAAAGTGCTCAGCCGAAGTAGCTCCAGTTCTCTCCAAACTCAACAACAAATGCCTTAATGAATCTTGCTTTCCGGGCTGTTGGAAGACTTCTTCTGTGGTACCAGTATTTAAAAATTCTGGCGAAAGAACTGACCCATTAAATTATCGCCCTATTAGCCTCCTCCCACTTTTTGCCAAAATATTTGAGACCTTAATTAACCATGCTCTACTCCAGCACCTTACAGATGCTAAACTTCTGACCGACCAACAATATGGATTTAGACAAGCCCGTTCCACAGCAGACATACTCACTGTAATATCTGAACGCATATACCATTCACTGGACAAAGCGGGAGAGGGCATAGGGGTAGCTCTAGATATATCTAAGGCTTTTGACGGGGTATGGCATAAGGGTCTCCTCAGGAAGATTAGATCATACGGTATCACTGGTAGAATACTTAACATATTTAAATCCTTCTTAGATAAGAGAAAAATCCAGGTTGTCCTCGACGGTCGTACATCTAAACAATATGATATAAATGCGGGAGTGCCCCAGGGATCTATCCTTGGACCTCTACTGTTCCTGATATTCATAAATGACCTCCCCGACAAAACCGCCTCTGAGATGGGTATATATGCTGATGACACTACACTTTATAGCAGGCACGACAGGAAAACAAATGAACATATATCTAAAGTAATGGCAGAAACACTAGAGGATGACCTCCAATCAGTAGTGGAATGGGGACAAAAATGGATGGTCACGTTCAATGCCGCCAAGACTAAACTGGTTTCATTCAATAACTACAAGAAACCTTCTCTACCACCTATAGCAATGGCCAACGACTCATTATCTGAGAGTACGTCTTTCAAGCTCCTTGGCCTAATGTTCACGGGAAACATGAGTTGGAACAATTACATCGAGGGCATTGCCAGGGCCGCTGCGAGGAAGGTTGGCTCTCTCTACAATATATAATCCGGTTGTGTCTCAAAGGTGAACATCAAAATGAAAAACATAATCTACGAACTTCATGAATCCCATCGAGAAAAAGATGCAAAATCCTCACCAACATAAGATGCAAACTCCTCACAACATAAGATTAAAACGTGGTGTTATGATTTAACACACATACACACAAACACACACACATATATGTGTCTGTGTGTGCGTATATATATATATAATTAGGTTGAGTAGAAAGTTCTTGCGAAATTTTTTATTTTGATTTTAGATTATATTTTTTTCAAATTAGTGTTTGTTATAATACTATTATATTATATATTATTTAAACTACAATTTTATCTAATCGTTTAATTATAATGGTTTTAAAATAACTTTTCGAACGTTGACTATAAAATTGAAAAACAATTTGCACAATTTTATTATTTCAATTTAAGTTAGACCTAAAAGCGTATAAAACATCCAGCGATGTCTACAAAGCGCTTGAACTAGGAACGACTACTGTACTAATCAGAAACTGGTGCTATAAAACATTTCTCGGTGGCGACGAGAGTCTTGAATATGATGAGCGTAGTGGTCGGTCATCGGATGTTTACAAAGGTCAATTAAGAGCCTAAGTTGAAGCCAATCCACGCAAATTCTTCGTGAACCTGCTTCTAAATAAGGCGTCCTATACGGCAATTTCCACATACCTGACAGAAATTGAAAATATTGATAAATTTGTGCCTCATAAACTAAACGACAATCAAGAGAAACACCATTATCAAGTACCAATTTCTCTACTTTTACGCCACAGAGACGGCCCCATTTTACCACTGGATTGTGACTTGCGATAAAAAGTGGATTCTTTACGACAACAGGCGACGCTCAACTCAGTTATAAGAAGCCAACGAATCTCCACGACACTTCCGGATATCAGTTGCACTAAAATTTGGTCAGGTTTAGGTTTGGTGGTTTGCGACCAATCTTATCCACAACTGTTTTCTTGAATGCAGGCTAAACCATTACAGTTAGGAAGTACTTTCAACAATCAAGGAATTGCATCAGAAACTTCGGAAATAACACCTAGAAAACAAAAAACAAGCCAATTCACGTCCAAGATAATGCTTGAGTTATATAGCCCAGGACCCCTAGGCTAGGAACGACCGTAATTAGTACGTTCCCCTCTGCAACAGAAACCCAGTAGCCGTCTCTTATTTATCGTCTAGTTGTTTAATTTCTGGTTGTTATAGTAACGGCTAAGACGACAGAGTTATTTCCCCCTTGACTGTGCATTTTCTTATTTCTCGACTTTCTATAGTTGTCATACCTGTCAAAATAAAGATTCCGGCAAACCCGAATTTGAGATGCACACAAAGGTTAGACGTAACTCAACATAACAAATCAAGACGTAAGACACACTGGCTTTTCATATAAAAATATATTTTGTTTTCAAATTATATTTTTTGTTTTACACAGAGATCGTCAATAGTTCAAACTTTAACAGGGTGGCTTACTGTTCATTTCAGTGATGGAGAGGGCTGTGTGGAAACGCTAGGCTCTCGACAGTCGCACGCTTCCTAACTCTTTCTTTTTCTTCTTCTTCTCTCTACTCTCTTCTCTCCTCCTTCTTCTTCTCCTTCTTCTGCTTCAGGTTAGATTCCAAAAATCACCGCTTATATTGGCATTTCTTTCGCTTGGTTTTTTCCTATCCACACGATCTGTCAATCAACTGATCGATAATAGAACACGCGTTCTTTAGTCACGTTTTGACAATTTTTTCGCCGTTTCCTGACCCAGAATCATGGTGCAATTTATCTTCAGCTGACCGACACGTGAATTTTGCACTCATGCTAATATCTATACATTCCAGAGTTACGAGGATTGTCACGTTTCCTTGTTTTGTAAACAAAAAAAATCGTCGTCCGATTTCTCTGTTTAGGACGTAAGCACTTTCTCTTTTCGACTGGTGGACAATCGATTATTCGATGCCCACTCTTTTAAATCTTTTGTTAAAGAAGTTTTTTCTTTTCAGTTATGTATCGGATGGTTCCAGCCATCCATTACATAACACCCCTCCATTAACCATTTTTTTTTCAATCGTCTATCGGTCCATCGATATTTCCAGTAATGTTTTTAATGTCACAATTTTTTTCCGATGGATTCCATACAAACACAAAATAAAAAAAAAATAATAGCCAAAACAATATAATAAAAAATAAAAAATAAAATAGCAACACACGAAAGCACAAGGTCTTCCTTCGGTATAAGTGCACCGGCCGCACTTAACAGCGAAATATACGCTGCAACTTTACTCTTTTTACCGAATTGGTCGATTTGTCCAATATTTTCCACTACCTCGGCCCTTTAATTAATTGACTAATTAATTAAACGTGAGACTAACATTTTATCAATATTATTACTATCATTAATAATTAATTAACATGTTCTTACTTATAAATTAATTATTATCTCAATAAATCCCACAAGGCAAATTCCACTCCTCCTCCTTCTGCGAAAAAAAATACATGTCCAAGAACAAGAAAAAACCTGCACAATTATGCTGTGAGAAAACATCAATCGCATGAAAATATAAATAAAAAAAATTCTTACAATCATTCACAAAGTCTCATCTCACCAATAAAAATTACGAATAACAAAAACATAGATTCGTGGAAACCCAAAATTGTCCACGTCAGCACATTTTGAGGTTAGTTTACATAACCTTTGACCACCTCACAGAATCTCCAAAATAAAAAAAATATTTTTTTTAAATCACAGTCGTTTATAGAAATACATAGACATTTACAATTAAAATACATAGTCGTTTCCAAAAACAAAAAACAAACAAAAAAAATACGACTCACTTAAAATTTTCAGACAATCCTTCAAAAACAAAAATTCAACACAAAATAACAATCGATGGAAACTAAATTTTGTCTACGTCACCCAACACTTGGGGTTTTCTGAAAAAAAATTATCACCTTTTACTCATCCGAGTGATTTCTATTATGGCCTTTTCTGCCATTTTCTCTACTGCCACTTATGCCACGTCAGGGGAACTCCATTTGCTCCCTTATGTTGGACAGAAATATATTTCGCTTTGCTATATTGAAAAAAAATTTTTTTTTCCACGTCGGTAACCGCGACTGCCTTTCAAGGCATATAGCTCAGCGAAACATATCGGGATTCCATCCATGGATTTTTCCATGTTGATCCTACTCGAAATCACAGAATCCCATCACCCTAAGACAACACTTGTGTTTTTTTTCTTTTTTTTCCATCTAAAAAACATAAATTTTAACATTTCATAAAACAGTTTACACATAATAACATTTTTCCACACCAGAAAAAAAATTCTTACGAAAAAAACCCCGTACAATTAGAGAAAAAAAAACATTCCACACTAGCAGAAAGTATCCATTGTTTCTTAACAAACAAACAAAAATACGCATTGTCTTTTCCTAAAAGTACACAAAGCTTTTACAATTTAGCAACGATTTAACCTTATAATTTGTTTAACTTATAAATTCACAAGAAATATTTGATTGACGTTTTTCTCTGGTAATCGTGACAGTCATCTCATTTCTTTTTCCCTTTTGTTTCAACTCTGTAACTAAAGTTTATGTGTTCTATTTCTTTTATACCAATTTGTTATCAGTCTGTCGATTGATATATCTGTTTTTTTTATTTTTCTTAATTTATCAAATAATCTAACTATACATAATTTTAATGTGTCTTTTTTTCGTTGTGTCTCTATATATATTTGTTTCACCGCTGTTTAATGAAAGGACCCTACTTTGTTTTCTTTCTTTTCTTTTTTTTAACCCAGTTCAAGACAAGCGATGGCCATTTTCTCTTTTCTGCAACGGTGTAAATATTCAAGTTATGATTGACACATTTCCAAACAATTTCATTTGTGCGTGTTCTCATTACATTTTCTTACTGTCTCATCGGTCCCTTGCTTTAAACAGAATAACGCAATTCTTTGTTTTTCCCCTCTAATTTTTACATTAAGTGATATTTTTCTTCGTTCATAACGAGCTAATTCCTAATACGATAAACATTTTTTTAAACTATTTTCTATATATAAAGTTTTACATCTGTGTGTCTGTATGTCTTCCTTTTCTTTCTTCATGAAAAGTTTGTACGTGTATATTGCTTTTTTTAATATTTTCTTGTAAACTTTAGTTTTCTGTGTGCGTGTGTGTTCCATTTTTTTTATCGCATTTCTGTGATCGTGTAATGTTTTTTTTCGTGGTATTATTTATTTAAATTATGTTTGACCCTTTTAAAACGTTGTGCTTTTTTAAAAAAAAATATTTTTATTTTTTTTAAACCCACCCGTGCTGGGTGGTCTGGTCATTCACGGCTCCAAATTGAGTGTTTGATGCGTCATCTCTAATAATGGATTAGAAGAGATGACGTGTTATATTATAAAGGGAATCGTGTGTGAGTGACATGTATTTTCAGAACCTACCACTGCTTCTTCGATGTTGGACCATCTGGAAATTTCTCATCCTGGAGGGAGACTTGATACCTGTTTTTGGATGAAGATTCAATTACTCCAAGACGAGGAATTAGTTCTATAGTTTTTATTTCACTTTCTCCAGATGTCCTGCAGAAGGTGGAAGTGAAATCGGCCTGTGTGGATTCTTCTTCTACACACATCAGCGTTCGACCCCCCCCCGGTGAAGGGAAGGAGACAACGGGAAGCCGTCCGTTGTCTTCTGTGTCCAAAAAATTATCAGTAGAAAATCGAAATTGTAGATAAAACAATTGATAATATTTGGAGATGATCAACACATAAGCAACATTAAAAAAAACAAAACAGGAAAATTTAATCCGATATTGAGAACATTATAAAGGAAGTAGTAATGAGATGCCAGTCCCATAAGTTGTGTCTCAAAGGTGAACATTAAAATGAAAAACATAATCTACGCACTTCATGAATCCCATCGAGAAAAAGATGCAAACTCCTCACCAACATAAGATGCAAACTCCTCACAACATAAGATTAAAACGTAGTGTTATGATATAACACACACACACAAACACACACACACATATATATATGTATATGTGTGTGCGTATATATATATATATATATATATAATTAGGTTGAGTAGAAAGTTCTTGCGAAATTTTTTATTTTGATTTTAGATTATATTTTTTCAAATTAGTGTTTGTTATAATACTATTATATTATATATTATTTAAACTACAATTTTATCTAATCGTTTAATTTATAATGGGTTTAAAATAATTTTTCGAACGTTGACTATATAATGGAAAAACAATTTGCACAATTTTATTATTTCAATTTAAGTTAGACCTAAAAGCGCTTTGTAGACATCTTGCGAGAAGAGCGAGAGAAAAGAGGAAGGGAACAAGGGGAAAGGTGGGAGGGGGTGCTTGGTATGTCTGTAATGTTTTAGTTTTGGAGTTTAAGGAACTTGTGGGGGAGGGTCTGGGAAGTTAACTTCTGGTGTGGCTGAGGGCATAGGGATACATGGAGGGGGAAGAGGAATATGTGGGGGTAGGAGGAGGGGGTTATTTTAAAATTCGAGTTTTAATGTTAAAGTTTTTGGCGTCTCTGGTGTGGCTGAGTATATATTTATGTATATATATATTTATGTATATATATGTATTTATCTATCTATCTCTATCTATCTATCTCTATCTATCTATGTATCTATTTATCTATATATATACATATATATATATTTATCTATCTATCTCTGTCCATCTATCTATCTCTATCTATCTATATATATATTTATCTTTCTATCTATCTATATATATATATTTATTTTTTTATCTATCTATATATATATATATATATTTTTCCCAGGTAAATATTTTTAAAGATAAAATAACCAGTGAAGTTTTCACAGAGTTAATGCAGGAGTGCCTAAAACTAAAGTAAGAAAAAATATACAAAATATTTGCTCTGCACAAACTTTTATGTCCACCCATTCATGAGCTTGTTTTTGTCAGCTAGTTAAAGGTAACTTGAGATTTCGTCATGTGATATTGCTTATACTTAAATCTAATAAACAAATCGCACGTATATTTCCACTTTTATATGAGAGTTACATTGCGTGCGTGTATATATATATATATATATATGTGTGTGTGTGTGTGTGTGTGTGTGTGTGTGTGTGTGTGAGTTCCTTTCATATTAGTTTCGAAGTGGTTGAGTCTATCTTTTGCAAATCTCACACAAAGATACTTTATATGTCTGGTAGTGTTCTCAGATATATTATGTACCGAAGTTCATTCGATAATATGTGAAATCGAAAAAATCCGATATTCAAAATTGCTTTAATTTTTTATCGATAAAAAATGATTTTTGCAAAGAAATATTTCCGTTATACCGACCAATGGATATAAGAAATATGTACGATACACCATCCCAGGGAGATAATTTTTTTCTCATAAAACAGATTTATTAAAATCTGGAGATGTAGCTACGTGGTAAAGCAATCGAGTGCAGGTCGAATGATCTGCTAAATACAGCCCAAGTGTATCTTACTATATTATTTTAATTGTTTTCTTTTTAATAAGTTCAATTTACGATCAAATAAGAAATACCAATTAAAAATCGTCGCAATTCATTTCCTCATTATATGATACAGGCACTATAATTGCGAATTACTTAGGACGTCTATCCAGTCATTGCTGACGGAAAAAGCACGCTAGCCCCGTCAAATAAGTAAGGTGTTCCGCTCGAAATTCCGTCCACATTCTTGAATTCAACAGAAACATTCCCGAGTTCGTTAATATACATCTGAAGAAGGTCGGAGGTTACATCGACTGAAACGTTATGAAAATCCCACTAAGCATGAGAACAATAGTTCGATGAATCCACATAATAAGAATATGCCGCTATTACGATTTATCTCCAATATCCTTATAAAGGTCTGGGAAATATTTCCATTGTATGGAAACCCGGTGCAAACGGAAACCTCACGATAGCATGATGCCATCTTAAGACAGAACAGATACTACCCTAGGATCCTTGCTAGAAGACCAAGAAAGAATGTTTTAGTTACCCAAAAGCGACACTGTCTTTTTATTTTATAATTTTAAACTTGTTTTTTATATATTGCATCTTCAGTGATCAGAAGATCCTATTTGAGAAAAAAAGGATAGAACGTGATAACATACAACGGATATTAGTTTGCATTGAACCTCGGGATACGTTAATACAAGGATACGATTTTTTCAGGTTACGATGTGGAATATAATGTGATTTCCGCCTCCTGGTTACGGTATTTGCCCCGACTTACGGTGTTATTTATAATGTTATTGGATTAAATACAAGTGTATTATACGGGTTGCCCGTTTCTTAGTGTTTTGTCTTAATGAAATGAAAATTTGGTCATAATTAGTTTATTATATCCAAAACATCACATCAAAACACGAGGGTCTTTGGAATTTTTTTTCTCCGTTGACTGTAAAATGCCCAGAAAAACAATTGCATGTCCTCTATTCTTTTCTTTTGAATCACCCTGTATACTGTACTTATTTTGTTTCTAAATTTAAATGCCATAATCCAGGTTCTACTATACAAATTCGTAGATTGCTATCACTTTCTCTTTTTCTCTTTTTAATAAATAACATTTCCCGATCAAGTAATTTTTAATCTGGAAATTGTGACGCACGTATGTACGTTACAGGCACTACGCTAGTAATATATGTATATATATATATATATATATATATATATATATATATATATATATATATATATATATATATATATATAATGAAAAATTTAAAAATAACAATATAGACGAAATTTGCATAGCAGCTTTGTTTTGAAAGAAATATAAACCTTTGTGTCTGACAACTTTATAATCAATTTTAAGGAAAACATTTGGGAAAAATGTTTAGAAAGATTAAAGTGTACATTTTATGTTTTGCAAAATTAAATACGGAGATCATACGCGGTTTCCTAGTAATTTACAAAAAATAACATTTTTTTTTCAACCAATAAATTATTTATTGAATACTTCCAAAATTTAAATGAATCGGAATCTGTACTTTAATCAGAATTGGTACTTGTATCGGAATCAGAAAATTAGAACAGAATCAGTAATCGTATCGGAGTGGGGAAAACTTTGAAAGCTTTCCATTATTAATCTCTGTCTGTCTGTCTGTCTGTCTCTCTCCCCCTCTCTCTCTCTCTGGGTGAGGAAAAAGAAAAAAAATTGGAGAAAGCAGCTTTAGTCTCAGTGCATCTATTACGTTGGTAGCTATGGAAAAAGTGATTTCTGTGCGCGATAGCAGCAGCACATTCTGGGGAGAACGATTAAGAGTAATGAACCGCCCCCTTAATTAAACACTTCATCAAATCTCCACACTAACGTAATGTACTTGCAATAACCCTTATCCCTGAGTGGCTTCCGGGCCTTGATAAGTGGCGATCACTGTGTAAAAAAAAAAGAAGTTACATGTAACAAATTTACAATTCAGTAAAATAAATAAGTCGATTAAAAACTAGATCGCTAAAATACACCCGAAGCGCTTTTCGAGTATATGTCAGAAAAATGATTTTTTTTAGAATATTAGGTAGTGGAATGGAGTAAGAGCGGAGAGGAGGTTAAAAAATATTTAAAAAAAAAACTGTGAGTACCTAAATAATTCTAATTGAAGCCGGAGATTTCTCTGCTTGCACAAAGTAGGGGGGCTGGAAATGATAGCAAGTGCCTCGAAGATAGACAGGTTGAACTTCGTACGTCTTCGGTGCAAAACAGAAAAACACTCCGGAGAGAATGCAAGACCACAATCCTTTTTATCGACCAAGTGTTGGCCGATGGACGATTCTACCGATTAAGACCTTCTGGTAGTAGGTTGATGGTCTCGGATGGAGCGGGGAACATATTGGTCGATTCTTACATGAAGACGCTTGGTAGTCTTGACTATATAGACTGCACCACACCGACATTGAAATTTGTAAACAATATTGCTTGATTGAGAGATAGGCAAGATATCCTTACGAAAAGAGGGGAAGGCGGATTTTGTGGAAAAAGCAATTCGGAGGGATAGAGCACCAAAATTAGAAGAAACCAGAAAGGAAATTTTATCACCAATAAGTTGGCCTTCAGGTCCAATCCAGGGTAACTTAAGGTATACCGGGAGTCTAGATGGACCATATTTTGGTAGCTCAGAAAAGGATTGAATTTTCTTATTAATAATTTCTTAACTAATTGAGACGGATATCCATTCGTAATGAAAATTCTTTTAATGTTGTCAATTTCTGAATCAATAAATAGCGGGGAACAAATAACAAGTGCCCGATGGGTTAGGTTTCTAGTAAGATTAAGTTTCCTGGTTGTGGGTGCAAAGGAATCCCAACTGAGATAAAGATCAGCTCTTACTCCATTCCATTACCTAATATTCTAAAAAAAATTAAAAAAAAACATTTTTCAGACATATACCCTTGAAAAGTTAGTCTGAACGAAAAGCGCTTCGGGTGTATTTTAACGATCTCGTTTTTAATCAACTTATTTATTTTACTGAATTGTACATTTGTTACATGTAATTTCCCCATTTTTTTTCTTTTTCCTCACCCCGTTTTCAATCGTATTTTAGTCGACTGAATCTGAATTTCCGCTATGGTCCATTTCTTTACAATATATATATATATATATATATATATATATATATATATATATATATATGTATATATATGTATATGTATATATATGTATGTATATATATGTATATGTATATATATATGTATGTATATATATATATATATATATATATATATATATATATATATATATATATATATATGATTACTTTTGTGTGTGGGGGGTTCAGTAGAGTGCTCAAGTAAAAGGAAAATACGAAAAATAAGATCATATTTATATTTTGTATTTTGTGTATAGAAAGTTGATAGATGAGGTAAGTCAGTAGTACCGTCGGTTTCAAGCCCGATAATTAGGACCGTTTTAGATATCCGTATCAAGCTCTCTTCAGCCAATACTCATTTCTCTACCTGATGAATATTGGATGAAGAGAGCTTGATATGGTTATCTAAAACGGTCCTAGTTATCGGGCTTGAAACCGACGGTACTACTCACTTACCTCATCTAACAATTTTCTGTACGCAAAACAGAAAATATAAATATATACATGCATATATATATATATATATATATATATATATATATATATATATATACATATATCAATTCGCAATAATATTCATGCCTATGCAACTTTAAAAAAAATTGTAAAGTTTAACATATTTCATTATTTAGTCGTGCTATTTGTCCCTCAACACCCAATCAACAGCGTCTGTTATTTCTTAAATGGCATTTTTCTTATTGATTGTTGTCTTTTGTTGGTCCTGTGCAGTTCTATAATGCCCATCTGACAACACTTTGACTTGTCGCTTAGAAAATATGATAATGTATTTCTAATTGACTGGGGTTACTCTACCGGGGAATATCAAGCACATTTCCTAGGCTAGAATGCGCCTCCACAGGACGTTGATTATTTAATCTCACTTTCTTACCATAGTGTCTGATATTCCCGCCGTTACTGGAAGATAAATGTAACTAAAACTTACTTATTTAAAATGTAATTTTATAGTTCTCAAAACCAGTCTATTTTTACTAAAAAAATATAAACACAAAAGTTCTGTGTGTTGATTATAGTATTTTAAGCAAACATTAAAAAGGTGCGGTTACAGTTCTTCTTTAGTTTACTGTTATATATACCGTATAATTAAGCATTTAATAATAGACATACGCGTATTTCTTAACGAATGCATGTTAAACAAAACAGCTACAACACTGATTCTTAATTTTAAATCTGTAGTCTATCTATTTTATCAGTCGTTTTTAGTATACAAAACACCCAACTACTTAACCTGCATTATCCTTTGTTTACAAGAGTATAAACAGATTCGTGTGTACTATTTTGTGCACCTGCTCTGTAAATAGTTCAGAAAGCCGTATGTTTAATCAGACATAATATTGTTGTATTTATTCATGTCTGGATCAATAAATCGATAACCATGTGTGAATGATGAGGTGGAGTAATTGAAAGCAAAGTTTAATTCTTTGGTTCCCTTTTCCAAATTTATCTCTTCCGTTAGAGAACTATTCATAAAAACAATCAAATCTGCGCAGCAGAATTAGGCATTTGCATCTGTTCCTGACTAGTCTGGAATCTGCGTCTTCTTTCGTCTAAGACGTTATTCTTATTACGTATGATGCATTGATCTTAATCATAGTATTGGGTATCAATCGTTCTACTCGTTGTCAATTGAAACGAATATTTAATTTAATTATACGTGGCTGTTTCTTAGCAGGATCATGCCACTGATAAGCAGGATCATGCTACTTATGAGCGACACACAGCTTGGTAGAATTAAGGTTGGTGGTTTTTGTTTTGCGGCAATTCAACCCTTTTCAGGTTATTAAATGCCGGATCCAGTTATTTTGAAGAAAACATTTTTAATAGAATATATTTGTTTTCGTTTTTTTTTAAGTTGATTTCCATTAAACCCCAAAGTTGGAACCCTAACAGATACTTTCATTTCGTGTCAGAGTGGGCCTCGGAGCAATGACAATTTAAGGGTGGCTCAACACCCCTCAAAGCCCGCGAGCTGGTACTTCCCCATCGGATATAGTTTAAGCTCATATCCATTTATTCTGAAACGTAACAATACTGGTACACGAGGAAATTGAATGTTCATACTTTTATATCTACACGATTCCGGTTCATATACTTCGTTAGATTTATTGTCGTTCGTCTACCTTCTCTGAAGTTCAATGATATAGTTTCTATTAAAATACTGGTAAGTACTGATACGAACAACTATTTGTCCAACACACACACACACACACACACACACACACACACACACACACACACACACACACACATATATATATATATTGTTAAATGTATGCTAAAATTTACACTTTACTAGCGTTTAAGTAGGAGAATAGAATCATCAAACTTGCTTTTGATTAGCTATTTTATCTGTTATCGTTGTACCATATTTTTTCAGAATAAAAAATACTTCGCTCAGTTAGTTAAAAAAAAGACTTATATTTAGCAGAGTAATAATTAAACTAATAATTACTAATTCCAACATTACAAAAACGATCATATGTGTCTCCGCAATATACCTCTCTCATATGTCTTGAATTCACTTTAATAGTTAGATCTTTAGTTGATTAAATCTACTTTAAATTATTTTCACTGAAATCGAGTCAAACTTATTCAAGCAGTAGATCATGCTATAGCTCTAACATATAACACACAATGACACACGTTTTATATATTCTGCTGTGTGAAACATAATAAACTTTATCTTTTTTGTGTGTAGTTTACCTACACTTTGTTCAGTATAATCAAAAGAATGTTAAAGCCCCGTTCATAAACATGAACTTTGTTTATTTTCGTTGATACATTCCCTAAAATGCCATATGCCCTCCGATAAATTTCGTGTAGATAAAACCATTGTCTTTGGTAAAGTTATAGTAAGTTTACATCTAATAGAGCTGCCTTATATTTTGCATTAGGTAAATAGCAACAAACACCAATAATACAAAAGATGAACCGATAGATATTCATAACGATTTATCGTGCCAATTCGGTTTTATTTGCGTTCGTTTGCGCAACACTTATACTTTATGATATGCACAGAAGAATGTTCAAATATCAAAATAGCATTGGTGATATAAACAGAATATCAACAAAAATACGATATATCAATTGATGATAATAGAAAATTGGTAACGTTTTTATTCATATATAAAACGTATTTGTGTGTATATCTGTGTATGTGATAATTCATCTCTTATGGATTCCAAAAGACTGGATCGGTTTGTTTGAAATTTTACACAAAACTATTTTTGTATCTGGGAGTTTTTTTATATGATTTTTCAAATCGGAATGACTCCGATAAGTATGAAACGTCGATAATTGAAAAAAAAATCCCATTTCAAAGGAACATTCTTGTTTGACCAAAATTAACATCCTTATACAATATCACATCACATAGAAAGTTTTATCAACGCACACGCAGAAGGATGCTGTTTATAAAATCAGAAGTAGGTCTTTTGATAATTCATGCACATTTCAAATTAATTGTAACTGTTTTTTGGCACAATTGAATCATGATACTTTCCATACCATTATAAAAAGTAATTTAATAAAATGTACACTATAATGTATTGTGGTCCAGTGCACTATTTAGTGTCATGTGAAGCTTTCTACCGATGTATAGCAGTAAATATTCGTCTAAAGCAAGCAATCACTCGATTTGATTTTAAAATGATTAATTTCATCGATTTCGATGACAAATGCATTAGAAGTCTGGAATGTTCGTTGATATTTATTTAATCCCGGACAACGTCGAACCCCCTTGCTAGTGGGCAGAACTTTTCTCGAAATAGTAATTTAAAATAATGTCTGAGGCAATGTTATTTAATCATAATTTTTTTAAAGATTAACCAATATAATTATCAATTATTGACCTTGCAGTTGGTATAGCTGTTTTCAAAGATAAGTTATTAATAATGTGTATTTTTATTAATCTGTTAATTTATATAAAAGTTTTATCATTTTAATATATTTATTATTTTGTTTGTGTTGATTCATCATTTGACATTTATATGGATAATCTTGTGTTTACGATATTTCGCAGAGTTCAGAAAAGTAGAATTTGCCAGAGCATGTTTCTCTACGCTACTTTTAATACATAATACATAAAGGAAATAAGACACATTCTTCGACTTTTTTAGATAGAGATTCTTTAGTTGATGAATTTAGATTGTTTGGACTATTATTCTCATCTTAGCTGTTATTTTTATAGTATTTATATATCTTCAAGTCAATTTCGAGTTCATCTTCCCGAACTAAAAAAATCAGATATAATTTCGAAGTTAACAATTTTTAATCCGTGAGAGAAAATGGTCATAGTTCGTTTAGTTATAGTCCGGTAGAATTGTGAAACAAATTTTAATGTTTATCTTAATTAGTATCGCTACTGTAAAAATGTAATTATCAACATGCAGATGATTGTAAATTAAAGCAGATTGTAAGCTACCCAACTATCCATTACGTCATCTACCTATGTTGAGTAGTAGTGTAGGAATTTTTGGAGAATCTTTAAAAACACCCTACATTAACAAAATTACAGAAATCTCTGGTATATAATCTTATGCACGATTTACATGTAACTTTAAATGGAATTTTTCCTGTTTCTGGAACAAATTTATTTCTAGTTCGGTAAATTAAATCGTTTATTTTATATTTCTGAAATTGAACAGTTTGCCACGCTTATTTTTTTTAAATTTAATTACATTTGTTTCACAATTTTTATTTTAAAATCATATTTTGTCTGTTTTCCACCATTTTCTTACATGAAAGTTACCAATGCTCAAGGGTAAGGGTTTATGGTCATTGAAACAACAGTACAGTGATCATCATTCGTTGTAGTTTGGGAGTATTTAATTAAGGCGACGGCTAAACAAAATTTGTTTATATTAGACTTGTTGCTATATATCTAAAAGACAACTGAACCACTCGTTTTATTTAAACGATTTTTAAATGTGAGAAATATTTTTATGAAAGTGTCACTACATATCCAATCAAAAATACACTAGGAATAACAGATAGTGAGATGGATGTATTGTCATTTTAATGATTAAAACTATTATAAAAAAATTGAAAATGATAAATAGTTTCAAGAAATTTTGATTCTTTACATATACTTGTTTTATGACATATACTTGCGAAATTAGCTTGCATGACTGGCATATTGTGGACCCTGCGGAAGCATGTCTATGGTGTTTATTCAAATGATCAGATCACCTGGGATAAACAGTCTTTTCGATGTCCCGTTCGGTACTAGACACACTGAGTTAGAAAAATCTTTGCAAGTGTTGTATTAGATATATTTACTGTAAAAAAAAATAGGATGAGCAACCTGAGCCACTAGCACAGTATAAAAAATTACCTTAAAAATAATAGAGTACAGAAATACAAGCATCGCCATTTCTATAAGAAATGTTCTGTATAGAACAGAAAAGAGTTCCTCGCATAGAGATAATTATTGTATAACATTTTTATAAATGATAAATATAATTTAGAAACGTTCGTTTTTAGTTTATTTTTACCGTCTAATTCTTAATGGTTCTGGCGAACTTTTACTTTTGACAGTATGTCCGCTCATAAGTACTAATTTCATGAAGCATCACTTCCGGTCCAGGTTCTAGAATGACAGGAAGGTTTGAATGATCTTCAACGGAAGTGACGTTAATCTGACATCACTTGCTGAATAGAATTTGACAGAATGTCAGCGTAGTTATTCGTAATTCTCGAAGAATTGTTGCCAAATTCTAAAGTGTCTTCACTTATCCTAAAAAAAATCGATGATTAGTTTCTCAAATATTTTTCTTGCTTGCTACAGCACTTTAAGTAGATTCACTTTTAAAAATATATTTTTGTACACCTGACGTACGCATTAATTTGCCTAACCTCTTTCTCTCTCTCCCCCCTCTCTCTCTTCCCCCCTCTCTCTCTCTCTCCCTCTTTGCTTCTGTTCTTACTTGCTACGTAAAATGAATTAGGCCCTCAAAACTTGTTCAAGCGAATTAAAACAAGTATAGGATTTACAATTTACACCGGCTGTGATAGATATATAGAAAAGTAAGTATAGGAGGTCTAGATAGCTAATCAAACATTCATGTTTCCCGATAGTATAGGTACATTGAAAATCTGTGATTCGATGAAACATCTGTTTTATAATTATATAAAATCTTGATTAAAGTCGTTTTCTTTTAAATAATTTATTTCTTCTCGATCGATTTTGCCCATACTGAGATCATAAACAGTATCGTACCGGCTCAATCGACGTACAAAAATTATATTAATGTTATTAAAACTTTTCAGTGAATGAATATAACAGACTATAATAACGCTTCAATTATTAAATTTATTTATTTACAATATTTTCTTGTTCGTACCTCTCATGCGGCTAAAACAACAAACATTCATTTTACCACTATACTATCCGATTATGCAAAACAAATGTAGCTAAAGTATTAGGGTCTAAATGTACAATTGTGTTTCTGTATATTGCTACTGTGTTTAAGGAAACATCGATGAACACTTTTTATAAATTCTATTATTATATGCTTAAATACCCGGTTGCAGAAAATTAGAAGAGTCCACGTTGCTAAAGGGTAAAGAGATCTAAACGATTTTTTTGCAAAATTTTTAGATATTTACAAAACAGAATGCAATACTTATTTCAGCATTACGCCCGTGCAGTTTATTTATCCAGCTACTGGACTTAGTATTAAGTAATGCATGACATTACGGCAGCTATATCTGCAATATCTCTTTGTATCAAATTCATGGATATTCATTTTCAGGCCAGGTTGGTGACTGCGTAAATCAGCTATATTGTGTGTCTTCCAGCCAGCTGTTTTCTCTTGATAATTCAGACTAGATATTTAACATTATAATTTATGTTGCAAGCAAAAATGAAAAATGCCGTGAAAATGTACATTAGGCAAATGGTTTATCTTAAAATTAGTTGTTTACCATATGAATTTTAAGTGCTTTCTAAGATATTTTTTGATAATAATCTATGTATTTAGGGTATTCTTCATAAAATCGCAACGAAACAAACGTTGATCTGGTTAAAACGATCAATTTATGTTATCCAATAGTAACTTCGTAATTTAAGGAAATTGAGGAATACAGACTGATTCCTAACTTACTAGATTAGTTTCAAATAGAGTAGTAGTAGTAGTACTATTACTACTACTTGTGGGTAAAATAGAACCTACTTTGATGAACTGTGACACTACCATCACCCGACACATTTTCGGCCAGCCAAGAACTTTGACAAACTTTATATTTTAGATCTTCTGCCTTCTCTATTTCACAATCTTATTTAATTGCTTTAGTTATCTCCATCAGAACGCTTTTTCAGTGTGACACAAATGAACTCTTTTGAAGCTCACATGCTATGCCTAAGTTCACTTGCATAACTGCTATTACTTTCATGTTTATTTTAACGAGAGTTGCTGTAATTGTTAAGTTCTCATGTTTCGGTTCTTGAAATGCGGTCATTGATATTTTGTCTACGTCAGGAGTTTATACAAACAAATTATTTATAAAAAAATATGTTTACATACAGTAATAAATATGTAAAGTTATTAAGCATATGAATTATGATAATATTTTATAAGAAATAATTGGATTTCAAATTAAAATTAATGAAATAGGTTTATAGGCCTTTAAATATAAGAATATAAAATGAATGTGTACTACCGATGTATGTTGAAAACATAAATTCTATTACTTACAATAGTTTTCTATTGTTTCCTTGCACCGACGCGCTTATAGTTGTTTTTCATTTTCCGAAATATTTATTATATTATTTTATAGTATTTATCAAATGTAAGTATCTTTTGCATAGAAATGATACCTCAACAACCGGTTGTAATGATGTTTTTACAGAATTCCTAATATGTCGAAGAATCAACTAAATAAACGATTCCAAATGTTTTATATTTATATATAAAGTACCTGACAACATTTGGGTGTGAGATGGTGGTTCGAATAGCTATCTCTTGTTATACTAAAAATCATGATCCAACGGGACATATTTAAAGTGATTTTGTTCATTATCTAAATTACCTGTACCAACTTGGTGATTTACCCAGAAACTAAAAAGCAGTGTAATTAAAACTAGTTGCCAGATATAAAACTCGTTTAATATTGAGTATAATTTCCCCGTTTTCTTCTTATGTGTATTAGCTGTTTACTCAGCATCGAATGTAAGATACATTTATTTCAAGAATGTTATACTTGTGGAGCAAGGCGTTTGAATGTTATAAAAAGGTTTTCACCGATGGGGGCTTCCTTTCTTTATTCCTTAGCAGATTGTCAGTTAGTTACAAGACAGTTGAGGAGAGTGTTGCAAGACAAGTTATTTTTTTTATTTGCTGGCCTTCCTCGTCGGCTAGTTCTTTTGAAGCCCCATTGGATAATAATTACAAAAATCATTATCTCCAAATTGTGCATAACTCATTTAAACTCGAATAAGGATATACCAGTTGCTAGCGACGCTAGACAGTATGGCATTGCCGTACGCATGTTACATAGGGTGCCGGGTGTCTCGAAACAGCCAGTAGATTTCGCATCCCGGAGTTACTTCCAGCGTAAATCATGTTTGGGCGAAAAATAGAATCCGTTTTTGATAATCTGATCCAACAACACGCAATGCAACACATAAACTTTACTATGCACATGAAACGAATTCGCGTTGGATATAATGTCTACTTAAAGCATTTCAATAACAACGTTTCCTTTTTGAAAGAGGGAACGATATCACAAAGAATTGGCAATGTCACATACATTATTCGGGGCCCAAAATGCGAACATGAAAGCAATCTGAACATTTCAAGGAAACGCACCCCGAGGAACAAGCAAAACCATCACAGGAATACGTAGGGCCAGTCGAGACAGTATATGAGGTTTTTGACATACAACCTAAACAAACCATGCCAGAATCAAGACGCTCCGGCGGAAATGGAAAGTACACAGATCCATTGCTGGTCTGCCCTAGAAAGAAAAAATGATTTCAAACCTGGAGAAATCAGTTTGGGAGAAGGTGTTGTGGGGGACACGCTCTGAATGGGCTCAACTCCCTCAGTATGTACTGGATCTCTTAACGATCCTAGGTAGGGCTCTAGTTGCAGAGTTAACTGCGCGGCTCGGTGGAACGGATACACTTTTTCATTCTGTAACCTTTTGTTTGTCTTTTATTAATACACGTCTTGTCTTACCCCGTTGTTCTGTTTTTATTGTGGTTATCAGCGCCATAACATTACCATTACAATTTTTCATCGTCGACACCTTCATAAATCATAGCGGGAATGTTGTTCTCATGCGACCATTAAATATATGCACATATATATTTGTGTATGTTTTGGTTTAGATTTAGGGTAACGTGACACGAATGTGATGGTGTCAAGAGAACATTTTTACATTAAATTTCTTGTTTATATATTGAGTTTAGTAAAATTAGAAAGTAAATCTAATTAAAATAATTTCACAATTTGCATGCAGCATATTTACAAAGTCATTTCTCGAAGTTGGTGACAATGAACAATAGAGCTTTAGTTACCTTGATTAAAAGTTCTTGTAAAGACGTTGTCTTCGATAGGTTTACAAAAATACGGCTGAAAATACGGAACGTACATTGAAGTGTTTGTATTTTTCGTATCTAAGACGAATTTGGTGGATTATTATTTGGGTCCACCTTTTTGGCAAAAACAAGGTTTTCCACGCATGACTAATAAAAAATAGCGGGCAAATGCTCTGCGAATTGTAATTGGTTGGCGAATCGCAAAGCTTGACACAACTGAATTTTCTCCAATAAAAGATCGAACACTAGAAAGAATTCACCAGAAAACCGTCGGCTAGCTTGTGAGACAGAAAGAAAGAGAATAGAATTAAGAAATATTCAAAAAGTCTAAAATTAATTAACGGTGAATGCTCCGACGAACTTCAAGCACTTTTGCTCCCTCGACATAAATACCCTCGAAAAACCCGACATGCAGCAAAATCCCACCCTTTCACAGTTGAGATCCCTAGATGTAAGACGACCTTATCTTCTAGTAGTTTCTTCCCCAGAACCGCTAGACTTTGGAATTCCCTTCCGGATTTCTGCTTCCCCAACTGTACTGGCATGCAGACGTTCAATTGTAAATATATTGCTGCTCAACTTCCCCCATAGTACCCCTGTAGCTTATGCCTCTGATAGTAGCCCCTACATCAAGTGGCAGTGTGCCTTGTTTGGGGTGGAAATGTAAAAAAAATTATTATTATTTCCCTAAATAAACCTACTCTCAGTTACAATAACCTACAGTAATTGAACGTTACAAACGAAGATTACGCACCAAAACTATTCATCCAATCATCTTTCTCCCCCAACAAGGAACAAGATAACTTTACTGACAACATAATTGTACTAAATCTTTTTTCATATAAAACTGTCACAACTTTTTCTGGTTTTTGATTTGTCAACACATCTGACCTTCTACCTTGCCAAAACCAAAATGTAGATTCAATGAACAAAACTTCTTTCTTAGAAGTGCACGCCTGTGGAACTCTGTTCTGTCCGCCTGTTTCCCACCTGACTACAACTTGGATGTCTTTAAGTCCACCATAGCAAAGTTCTTGATTAACCGCCCCCTTAAGTAGACACTTTATCAAATTTCAACATTAACGTACTGTAACCTTTATCCCCGAGTGGCTTCTGTGCCTAGATAAGTGGTGACCACCTTGTAAAAAAAATCTACAAACAAACTTCACTTAATGTTAAAACAGCTGATTAAGGGTTTGTAGGGGCGCGTGTGATTCTCATGATCCTGAGCTATGTTGCGTCCAAAACTTCGCAGAATATCTCATAGATTGAGTCACCCATGTCACAATAATATCACAACATACGTGTACTCTAGATTTTTCAAGTGTATACCATTCTGAATAAATGAATTTTTGGTTGTACAAATGTTATTACCATTTATAATGAGGTGATGCTGTTCAGAATCAGGTAATGGTATTCAGATACCAATTTAAAAGCAAGCCACTATATAATGGTGCTTTATAGTCTACAAGTCTTCTTTTATTACTTTACAGAATACGAATATTTTCATTTACGCTTTCGCAGAATCCAATTAAACTTGCCAAATGAGTGTTAATGAAATCGATCGTTTCCAAATTAAAGTCGATATATGACGCCACAAATAAGAGCTGTACGTTCTATAATAACTATACCAATTGAAGTAAGAAATTTAAACAACATCGTTACATATGGACAGTAAAGGAATTATTATTTTGAACAAACAATTTCTTATAAATGTTATTTCTAAAACATCAGCAACTTAATTGTAGTGAGACCAAAATTGTGTACTTGTGCACCATTTCGAATAACAAAGAAATATACTCATACATACCTAGGGCTTTTTATGTGTTTTATTACGCTTTAGCATTCGCCGGGTTTCATGCCAGGAAATCGGTCGTCTTGACTGTTTAACTTAGAATAATAAAACACTTTTCATGAATGAAGACAAACAGTTATGTTCATTAACACTTTTCGCATATGGTACTTTTTGTAGATAATTTATTCAGGAGATATAAACTAATTTTATAGTAGCTAGTAATTTAATCCTTACATTTCACTTTCTAGCTTAACAAAAATAAGTAACACGCACGGGCAGAGACATTCGTACCATTTGCTGTGATTACTAGTTTACCGCATCATTGACGATAGCACATTCGCACGGCTTTCCGGGAGAAACTCATTTTAAAAACCTATTTTACTCATCTCTTGAAAGCGTAACATTATCCATTAATCATCCCCTTGCTTTGTCTACGGCAGTTTACCATTGCCCTCTCTTTTATCCATCATTTATTAAATCCTTAGAACGATTATGATTTGCAGATCTTAGTTTTCATTGTACTTATAATGACTCTTGACAAATTTCCAGCTTACTTAATAATACAATATTTTTGGAGTGTGTGTAATCGTCTCTTAATCAGCATCAATACAAACTCTACTCTAATGGAATTTATCTGGGCATCATCTAGGCTTACATATCATTTGTCTGACATATTTCCATGAAAGAATAGGCACATAATTTTACATCAGAAATACTTACTTTAATGTTACACTATGAATTGGAGTATTTAAACGATTTAAACGGGTAATAGTTTGGATCTAAGTGATTAGATTCCGAATTAAATTATATGCAATGAAATATCTAAACTAAATCGAAGTGCTATCGTAAAAAGGATGTAACATAAAACAATTATTTTAACTAATAAAAAAGCTCAAACCACCTAAACTGCTAATGAACCCAAATAGATAAAGGGAAATGATCCACCATATATATTACATTAAGTATATTCGAAAAGCTAAGCGTATGTGAAACATCACTGGATTAACAGCTGTATCTGAATAAGTGGGCATGTCTAATGTGTTATTTGTTGACTTCTGTAGAAGGTATTACTTAAATTTTCAAAGTATTGTCTGTAAATGCATCGCATAAGAATACAGTAATAATGACGATATAATTAAACCTGATATACTCTATCCACCACAGAAATTTTACCTAGAATGATGAATATGCATAATCAAGCAATAGATAATAAAAAAACAAAGACTTATTTCAATTATTTGATCAACATTTAAATTATAACGACAATATTCATTGAGAAAAGGACAGAACTTTCATCATATCTTTTCACATATTTAACGGCTAATGAAGTAAAATGTCCCACTCTTTATATAGTGTTGTGAATTTGAATCGACAGAACTGTATACAATTTAAATGTTTACGGGTTTTTACGTTCTGAAATAGAATAAAGGCAACATCTTTTTCACTTTACATAAAAACAAGTTTGTTTTGAAATATTTTAGCGGTAATTCATTCTCTTAAAAATAACTATTCTGAAGAAGTCTTTATACATAAACGAAATGTTGATGAGCATATATTTTAGTTTATTTCCTTTTTCCTCTCTCTCTTTCTCTTTAATATATATATATATATATATATGTATATATATATATATAGTCATCCACATACAGTACTGTTTCGCTGTTTCACAGCTCATCAATGCGGCTAGACAGGCAACTACCTGAAGCCAGGATTGAAACCCGACCTTCTGTATGACTGCATGGCGGAACACTGGAGATGGACAGATGGGATTTGCATTGGTTCTTTCTTAATTGTGCATATTACATCGTTATCCATTTTTATATTCTAGTACTTTTTTGTTTACTGTCCACAGAAGGTATATCTCATATTGAAATACAAGCATTGGTTTTCCCTAGGAAATTTTTCATTTTGCAAAACATAATCGCTTAGATTAATACAGCCATTTGATTGTAGCAAAATTGGTATTTGTTTGTATATGTGCTGTAGTTTCAAAGCGCCTATGAAAAGGGATTGTATACACAAATAATAAATAGATTCGCAAAACCATAACGATTCACCAAACTCTCTCTATACTCACATACAAATACATACATACACACAAACGGATATATATATATATATATATATATATATATATATATATATAGTAATATATATATAGTAATATATATATAGTAATTTATAAAATATATATGGCGATTAAGCTACACTGAATATTCTGCGTTTCATCCACTATAGGATTCGTCAGGCTTATGCGCGAAGTCTGTGGTTGCTTCTTGTTTTTATATATTCTGAGGATTTTTAGTTAGCCAATCAGCTTTCTAGTATCCACCGTGCCCCCTCCTATCAGCCAATGGGCATCTGTTTTAGAACTAGGTTAGTGGTTTAAGGTAAACGTTCTCCTTTTTTTATATATATAAATATACCTATGTGTACACCCATACATGCACGTATATATATATATATATATATATATATATATATATATATATATATATATATATACATATATATATATACATATATGTGTGATCGTTTATGCATATTCATGTTTATTTAATTTATTTATTTGTTTGTTTTCTATTGTTATTGTTAGTTTTAAAGCTATTTTGTATCGCTATCCTGGAGTAAGTTTTATTTTGTGAATACAGTTGTTTGCTATTTCTCGTCTACAGTTTAATAGATAATAGATTATAAAAAAAAGGAGAACGTCTACCTTAAACAGATCTTTGGTTCGATAAAATGCATGCCCATCGGCTGATAGAAGGGGGCGCGGTGGATACTAGAAAGCTGATTGGCAAACTAAAAATCCTCAAAATATATAAAAACAAGAAGCAACCACAGAATTCGCGCATAAGCCTCACGAATACTATAGTGGATGAAATGCAGAATATTCAGTGTAGCTTAATCGCCATATATATTTTTTAAATTACTAACTAGCTCTACCTACGTATTGAGCAATTTTGAAATAAATACTTAAAGTTTACGCATAAATCTATACTTTCGTATATTAAATTTATGTGAGTAAATGAAGTAGTTACATAAATATATATATATATATATATATATATATATATATATAAAATAAAAATTACAATTAAATTTACCCAAATGATCCAAGATGGTAAAATTAAAGTATATTATAAATATTAAAGAATTAATATTTATAAAGTTATCTCAGCCAGATGTAAAAGCTCGATAAAAAACTAATAGGAGATAGAGCTTATAATACGAGCAACCAGTTAATAAAACATGTTAAAAAACATATTTAATCTGAAAAGGAAACACTAGATAAGTGGATAGTCCTTAATCCGCGGAGTTTCGAAGAAATACTCTCCTTCTCATCAGAGGGTAGGAATTACCAAAAATGCGGGATCGAATTTTGCATGCAAAAGTATTTGATCAAATAACAAGTAAGTCAAAGATCTTACTTGATAAAAAAAGGTGAAGCAGAGGGAATACGGTGAAGAAAAAAAAACACCTGAATGGATAGTCTTGTGGAAGATTAATAATCCAGTAACGGTAAAATCCAAATATATAACTTCAAGTAAGTTAATTGAATTTCCATTTGCACAAGTAAATGTTATCAAGTAAGATCTTTGAGTTACTTGTTGTTTCATCAAATACTTTTGCATGCAAAATCCGATCCCGCATTTTGCTAATTTCTACCCTCTGGTTTATGGGAATACCCGGCATAAGTGTCCTGATAAATTTTAAAAGATACAGCGACGTGTGTGCAAAATTGCAAAATTGTATCGGCCTTTCTGTTACTAATAAAACAGCGTTGTTTCTGTTAAAGCGTATGCGATCTGAGTTGTGAATTGAAGAATAATATGACTCCTCCTTCCTCTGCAGACATCTGTGTTATCCGGTGAAACGTTTAATGCTTCTTCGTTTTTTGCTGCTGTATGCTCACTATTTTCTCTCATGTCACTCCAATCTATTCAGCTGTATAACTTTGCAAATCTTAAGTCTAAATGTTTTCTTTCATTTTTCTTCTATTTCTGTCTTCATATTTTCCTTTCTACTTTATATTTGGTATCTATATATTTTCCTATAGATATTGTAAAAGCAAAATCTTCTGCTCTCCTGAAAGATTATTGATAATAGAAGGTAAAATAATAAAGCATCGAAGGAACTGATGAAAACATGGTGTTGTATACGTGCTATCCCTTTTCCCTATATATTACCTTGTCTCTCTCTCTCTGTACATATATTTATATATATATGTGTATATATATATATATAATGTTATAACATTATATATATATATATAATGTTATAACATATATATATATATATATATAATGTTATTAATTTATTTTACTTCAGGTGTATGTATTATATACGCCGATAGGATAGTGTAGTGGTTAGGAGCCTTGACAGTCGTACAGGCAGTTGGCGAGGTGGATTCATTTATAGCCGCACTGATGAGCTGCGAAACAGTATTGTATGTGGATGACTGTATATACATATATATATATATATATATATATATATATATATATATATTACGCATTTTCCTAAAATTATATGTATTGATTTTCAGTATTTCCTTCGGAAGTTTTCAATACGTAATTGGAACAAAGTAGTAAATTATGAAAATAATTTTGGCAATTAAGTTGTGCAAATTTTCCCTGATTTATATCTTTGAGTATTCGTTAAGCTTTTGCATAAAATCATTGTAAACTACTACTGGGATTTTATTAATAATAGACAATCGCCGTAAGAAAATAGCATGTAGAGCTAACACATGTAAAAATCTTACAGGGCCGCATAGAATATGTTTGCATAAACATTAGCTATTTAAAATTTTAAAGAACTTCGAAATTTATTAAACTGTGAGAGCAAAATAACAAACGTATATACATACAAAAAATTTACCTAGGATAACAACACATACACATAACTAATAATAATAATAATAATAATAATAATAATAACGGCAATAATATATATATACTGCTAATAACACTGATTAAATAATGATGATGCTTAAGGCTATGTACTAAAAATATAATAATAATGATGAATAAATAAATAAATAAAATGAAACAAATGCGAAAGAAATATGCTGTTTAGAAGCGTAAGCTTCTGATAAAATCAAGCCCATTGGCTCCATTAACTAGGTGTGTGAATAAATCAGAAGTTCATCATCTGACTAGTAGACCCACTATAATGTGTATATATATTAAAACACTAAGTAACACGGATTTTATGCGAAAGCCTTACGAATCTTCACGAGGGTGTAAAATGAGAAATGTGTGAAGCCTAATTGTACTGTATATTTTAAAAACGTACTATATATATATATATATATATATATATATATATATATATATAATGTTGACCATTTTGTAATTTATTCCTTTAAATAAATTGATTCTTACAATTCTGTAAATATTCAATTGATGTAAAGGAATAAAACAGATAATGGCCAACATCATGTATTTTGGAATAGATATTTTTTTCATTTATTCTATATATTGATCTGTATTCACAGTTAGCTTCTTATATAAGGATTGATATATAATAAGAAAAATATATTTCTACATAAATATATATATATATATTAATATATATATATATGTAGTTTATAGCAGGCTCTGTGAATGTAGCATAATTTCTTATTCTATGCTGAAAAGTTTAATAATGAATAACGAGGCAATGCTATACTCAGAAAACTTTGTACCAAATACCACCATTAGAACATTGAGGGATTCATAATACGGCTAGGAGTTGGAGGGAAAATTATCAGCACTTGCCCAGATGATTAAAAACCAGGAGTTCAAGATCAACTCCCAGATTCCAAACAGGCAGTTTAAAATAAATCAAAGAACTTTTTACTGTCAGCTTATGAGGGACGCTATTACTGTAGAGGAAGACCTGAAAAACTACTGTAGGCCTCTGCTGGAAACATGTAAATGCAATCAGGAAGCTCAGTTGATTGAAGATATTATGAGGCTCAACGAAACTAAACCTCAGATGACAGAACCAGTCATAGTCCTGGTACGGTAACAAGAAAACTGGCACAATCCACCAACCACAAATCACCTGGCATCGACAAAACTTTTGGCTGAAATAATTGACTGCACTCAGTCACCACTACAGTGATAGCTTCGCAGTATTCTCAGAGGTGAAGAAGCAACACCGCCCTGGCTGACAGAGGGGGACACCAGCCTCATACTTAAGACCAAGGAGACACGATGTCAAAATAAATACAGATCAATATGCCGTCTACAATATTTTCACTGGTCTGGTAGTTGACGATATATATGATTACCTATCTTTGAAAAAGAGCAGACAAGCTGCAGAAGAAAATGCCTCGGTACCAAAAACCAGCTATTGATCAACAAGACCATCTTAGAAGACTGTAAGAAGAGGCAAAGGCACCTGAGCGCGGCATGGACCGATTACCAGGAGAGATTTGACAGCGTGTCACACTCATAGTTACTTTGCTGTCTTGAGTTATACAAGATTCACCTGGTAATTAGAAAAACATTGGCGGCTCACGCTCATATGTGGAAAAATACAATATCATTTAATCACAATGGAGGAAAGACCATCATCCCTGAAGTAAATATCAAGAGGGGAATATTTCAAGGTGAGAGCTTATCTCCCTTACTCTTCTGTATTGACCAAACCATCAAGCCCCTGAATGAAAAACCGTACATTCTGTTGCACTTTTTAAAAACATCATTGAAAATGTTATATCTATATCATTATTTGCTAGATAAAAGATGTTTTTAAATTGCAACAAATGTACATTATATAAAATAAATCCAAGATAATGTTTTGATTTAATTTAAATAAAAATGTTATACCTTACTTTGTAAAATCTATAAAAGGGCACTTTGAAGATAAATACATTTCAAATTGAATCTTGTACCTTTATTTTTAAAGCCTATAGTAAAAACATTTTGTTTAACAATTTTCATTTTTTAGATGAAATGTTTTTCTAACTTTTATCTTAACTTTTTAAGATTATATTTTATAACTCACCTTCTCTCTATTTCAGTTTGTATTTCTCCGCGCACCACAACTCATTTTTACAACCCTCCTCTTTGTATTATTACAGGTCTGAATACTCTCTCTGTGCCAGTTTGTATTTCTCCTCACACCACAACTCATTTTTTGCAAACCCCTCTTTGTAATACAGGTCTTAATAATGAGAAAATCTGATTTTTTTAAACAAAAACTTAAAAATAACTTTTTTAGATTAAATTTTTTAAAACTTAAATCTTTAAAATTTAATAAGGAACATATTTCATATAGGTTTAAATAAATATTCAGTACTTAACGAGAAAAATAGAGATGCAAATTTACAAAAGGACTGTTTAATTGGTTACAGTCAATAGTAATCCTCGCCAGAAAAAAAGTCTTTGTTATTATTATTATTATTATTTGAAACATTTTGTGTCCTGCTCTTTCGCGCGAGGACTAATATATGTGTGTGAGTGTATTAGTAGATAATTCTATAACGAGTTAAATAAACTCATGAATGGTTTATTTTTCTTCGCTTTTTTAGTATAGTAAAATGGATGAGATATGTCGGTGTCGCCATCATGTACTACAGAATTGACACGATAATATAATTAAACAACGTGAACTTAAGAATCGATGCACTTTAAAAATTATCTATTTTTTTATTTTTTATCAAAAGAAGATTTTGATTTCAATAAATGGAAAATATTGGTCGGTGACCTTATTGATTTTTGATGCAATTAATTCAGAGTCAATGATTTATCTGCTGCTATGTAAATTGTCAAACTCCAGTAAGCATCCAATTTGTATAGCTTTATTTATTCTTGTTTGTTTATTAAAAATTATTACACAAAAATTTTTTTCAGATGAACAGATTGAGTGAATGTTATGGCAATACCTTACTCTATTCAATATTAATAGAACGCAGTTGTGTATTTTCTTTCAAAATCTATCTGTTTCTCACTCTCAACCTCACTTTACTTTTTCAGTTTGTACATATTCATATATATTCTAGTATATATACGCTTATATGTATAAATGTATATATATATATATATATATATATATGTATGTATGTATGTATGTATGTATGTATCTCAGGTCATGTCATATGCTACTGGTGCAATGTAACCCAGTACTGCCTGCCTCATGGTCGGGTCACCGGCGACTTAACTGGTTCCTCCACCAGACTTGTTTGGTGAGGAGTGTGGATAGTCTCCCTGACGGATTAAAAACAAGATCCACCTAAGGCCGAATGAACCTTTTTCGGGGTCAACGGCCAACTAGAACTGAGTGTGTTTGTGTGTATGTATGTGTGTGTTTGAGGTGGAGAGGGCTCCCGTAAGCCGTGGTAAAGGCAACCTTTCTAAGAGAAGTAAATCTCTGATTTAAAAACCATAAAGCGGGAGACCAGTACGCGTATTCACCTAATCTGCAGTGTAACTTGTTGCTGGCTATCTTGCTCTTGATTGTTGCTGGATCTCAACATTTTAAACCGAGAGAGACTTAGCTGTCGTACAAAGCTAAGACTCTGTAACGTAATTTGTGTATACATACTTCCTCAGGCATTTGTCTATTAAAATGGTCATGTGGCGATGAAAGTCATTTTGGGGATCATGGACTTTAAGTGTCTGAGGGAGTGGCACTCGTCAAGATGTTGCAATCATCATATATGCATATATAAATAGAGAGACAGAAAGACACATGGCTTAAATATGTGTACATGTACACATTCTGTGCTCTCGCTGTACAGGTTATGACTTTTAAAGGCAGAAATGATATATAAGGTATATAAGAAATTATTAAAAGCAGTATATTGATAGTACGCTACAGCTAGTAAACCTCCTATATTATGCCTATTCGAGCAATCACTGCCACTATTACTTCCACGACAATAGCCGTTAAGCTATTCATCTATTGTCTGTCTCCAACCTTACTCAAAATGGAGGAGATCATCACATCCATAACATTGTATATGATTGTTGAGCTGGATTAAATCCGACGATATGAAATAAAATGGAGGTGGAAGGACCTGGATACTCAACGTTTCGCCCGATTTATGCGGGCTTCTTCAAGAGGGATGGTCATTGATATATATATCAATATATACATATATAAAGTGAAAACAAATAACGCTAAAAATCAAAGAAAAAAAAAGATAGAAGTGTATCACTTTATATATTCATATGTGTTTTTGTGTCCAAGTATATTTTTGGCTTATTTATTTAATTAAGGAAACAAAGTATATAATATGATGAATTTTTTGTTAACTATTTTGTACTGTTAAAATATCAATCACGAAGGAAATCTTAATTTGTTTTATAGTGAAATATATGTATTTAAAATGTTTAAGAACGGTTGTAGCGCAAAACTGTGTTTGCAAATATTAAAAACGTTTATATATATACATATATATACATGTATATATATGTATATATATATCTACATTGTATACACAGTGACAGACAAAGACACACGTATATATATGTGTGTGTGTGTGTATGTATATACATTTATATATATATATATATATATAATTATTTACTGTAATAATAATTACATGCCTACAGAAAGTGTGTCATCTTTTGGAAATCATTAATGCATGGTGTTAGGATAAACACACACACACACACACACACACACACACATATATACATATATATATATATATATATATATATATATATATATATAAGCAACTTTGAGCCTGATTAGTACCCAATGGGTGCTAATTTTGGAATTCTAAGCCCTGTCTGTGCTCTCCGCTCAGTCCGCATTTGTTTCCAGTCGTCCTGTACATACACTGTACTTTCCACTGGTACTTAACAATGTAGACTCAGGAGAGGTGTTGTTGCAGATTGCGCACCTCCTGCCAGAAAAACTTTATGCGCACGCACCCCTTCGTGGGGATCAATAGTCTGTCGAAGACCGAAGAAGCTTGTATATATATATATATATATATATATATATATATATGCATATATATATATATGTGTTTGTATGTATGTATGTGTGTGTGCGTGTGTTTACAATTGGATAATTAGTTATTAAATAGATTCATAAGTTAATTATATTGCTTCGCTTATTTACTAGAGCAGACGACTGAGACATGTTGGTCTCGCATACATGTTCCACAGAATTGACAAGGTAATATAATAAAAAAGATAAACTTAAGAATCCTTGCACTTTAAAAATGATCTTTTTTTTTTTTTAAATATTTCTTATCAAAAGAGAATTCAGCTTGCAAGAAATGGAAAATATTGGTCGGTGACCTTATTGATTTTTGATGCAATTAATTCAAGTCAATGATTAATCTGTAGCTATGTTAATTGTCAGACTTCAATAAGCATTCTATTCTTATTGCTTTATTTGTTGAATATTTTTATGGTTTATTAACAATTAGCGTTTCACAAAGTTTTTTTTTTCAAGTGAACGAAAAATGCGAAATTAATCCGGCAATAACCAAACCAATTTCAACATGAAAAGTATGCAATTTCATATTTTTCTCACAATCCGCCTGTTCTTTACTCTGAAACCCTCTTCCTTTTTATCCGTTTTTTTTCCAAGGACAAACACGCACACAAACACACACGTATATATATATATATATATATATATATATATATATATATATATATATATATATATATATATAGTCATCTACATACAGTACTGTGCAGGCAGTGAATTAAGGATGTTTTGACATCTCGATGTGTTTACACAAAGAGCATCGCTTAACACGCCAATCGTATATCGTGTATCACTTTCCCATATGCTCAACTCCAGATAAGGAGAATTATATTCATCCACACACAACATTGTTTCGCTGTATCACAGCTAATCAGTGCGACTAGACAAGAAACTACCTCAAGCCAGGATGTGTGTGTATGTGTATTTGTCTATATAATGCTATACAGCATAACTTCGTTTGACGCACCAGTTCCCGTCAGATCACTTAAGTTAAGCCCCGGTGAGACTCGTGGCGAGTATGAGATTGGTGATCATTTGGGACTTCCAAGTGCTTTATGTGCTCTCTGCTTATCTTGGCATTGTTTTCAGTCGTCCCGAACTTCTCTCTGTAACCTGACTCAAGCAGTGCCGATTCAGAAGAGGTGTGTTGTTGTAGATTACGCAACAATTGTCACACAATTACAACGCACAGCTTTCTCTACAATGGGTGTCTTGTTTTTCGAGACTGAACGGAGGCATCGGTAAATATTCACGCTCTAACCTTATAAATGTTGTGACTTTGAAGAGATGATATTTACTTAGTCAACTGAATGATATATTAAAGAAAATGTATTAGAAGCAGTACATAAATACTACCTTACAGCAAGTATACGTCCAGTGCTACGACTATAGCTGCAAGCAATGACTCCTGCCATGACAACAGCCGTTACTCTGTTTATATTAACTGAAAGTGTCGATCTCTACTCGAAATACAGTAGATCAACATCACACAATAGCATTACATATATACGAGATGCTTTCAATAAGTTTCAAGACATTTGTCGTATGGGCACTTTTGTTTGATAGTATACACATCTAACTCTAGTCCTCTTCAAAATAATACCCTCTTGGTGCAATGCACATTTTGTACGATTGCAACAACGTCTGGAAATCAGCACAGAATCCTATTGTGTGAGCGTATCAATGACCCTCACCATAGCTTCTTTCATCTACTCAGTTTTCTTATAACAGCTTTTAAGTTTTTTTTTTAATTTCGAGGTTAACTAAAAGTCAGAGAGAGCAAGTTTGGACTATCGGAAGGGTAGGGCACTGTCTTGATTCCCATCTTGATAACATACTCTGTGGCAATGGGCAGATGTGGACTGGCGCATTGTCCTGGGGGAAATGACACTGCCCTCTTCCGACGAATTCTCTTCCTGAACTCACTTAAAACGTCAACATAGTATTCCTTGCTTACTCTCTGTCCAATAAAAGCTCCGTGCATGTAGATCATACCCGTGATGTTTAAAAAAAGGATCATGATATATCTAGATAGATTTGCTCTGTTTGACTTGCTAGGTTCTGAGACAACCATCATACTTTCTACTGGGAAGTATGTCTCTTAGTCTCTGGATTAAAATAGTAGATCCAGATCTGTGGACTCTTAATTGATCAATTATATCACCTCCCTGCTGTCATGATGGCGTCTTTCTTTCTGATCTTCTCTGAGAACCCTTGAGATAAAATTCGCGCAAATCTTCCGCATCCAGCAAAAAAGTTTGTATCATACACTTTAGGTACCGTACACATTACATTTAAAAAAAGTATAGGAGGCCGTATCTCAAATGCATGTATAGATCAGAATTATAATATTGATAATATGTTGGTTTTTGATTATTAATTTTCATGTTTTCGTTCTAATCTTAAAACTTACTCCAGATATGTATCTAATCGTTTTTAGAACGCTAAGTAGAAAATAAGTAACCACTTACTCTGACTACGATCTGTACAAAGAAATACTATTTTGATGTTATATTTCCTTAAAATGTAATGTCCTTTTCCTTAAGATATACATGCTAGACTTGAAGAGCAAATACACAGAAAGGACACACTGGGAAATGTTGAATGTAATGTCAATACTTTGCAAGGAAAGATTGTTTACTTCATCCGCACACCAAAATTGCGAGTCTACCGCATGATCGCTCGAAAAAAACTAATAGATCAGAATACTTGAACAATTATACAACATATGCAACTTACAGGTACTGAACACTGTCTTTATTGGGTGCAGAAATTTGCTGTTGCAAAAGATGTTAAAGATCCCATTTTGGGCTCTGGCAGCGAAATCCGAATTTAATTTGGAGAAAACATTGGGTTTCTCAGATTGGAAAATCTTTCATTGTTTCCTTCGTGTCCCGATTTCTGTCATCGATCTAAAGAATCTAATTACAATTTTTTTTTATTTACTAAACAATATTTAATTTCTCACCGACCGGTGCTAAACTCCTCATAAATGACAAAAATTAATGTCTTATCAACCGGCGGCTATTTCTTCCCTTCACTGAAAATGTAAGCTCTATATTGAAGCATTTTTCAGTTACGGATACTTTATTAATTCTAAGGAAAAGGAGATTTCTAGTTCACGACGAGAAAGTTTTACAAAACCTCATTTATTTTTCACTAGAACATTATACTGAAATTGACAACTTACAATTACATAGATTGCTAATTTAGTTTGCAAAATGGCTGTATCATTTCCGCGCTGCAAAAGTAATAGATCCTCAGTACAATGTTCGCTAATATCTGTTTAATCTGAAACTTCCGTTTCTAAACTGATTATTATTACTGGTAAATGTTTAACTATTTTATGCAATCATTTTATCATTGTTATTTCTTCACTGTGTTTTATATTATGACTATCTTCTTAAAAAAAAACAGAAGCAATTAATAGACAACAATATGTTGATTTTGTCCATGCGAACTCGAAATATTTTGTGACCCTTTCTGACAGTAAGACTTTTACTTGTCTATAGTAATTTTAATCAAATTCAAGGATCTACGTAATCGCATGTACATATATATATATATATATATATATATATATATATATATATATATATATATATATATATATATATATATATATAACAAAATTGTCAAACGTCTATACTCCAGGTTTGATCATTTTAATTTATTCATTAAAGTACGTTGATATTCACAATTCTTGACGGCAATTTTATTGAGATGTTAAGTTAAGGATTTGTACTAATAAAAGATAAAATATAATTGCAAACACACACACGCACCCATATATATATATATATATATATATATTTATGTGTGTGTTTATGTGTGTGTGTTTATGTGTGTGTTTGCGTACGCGCGTGTATATATATATATATATGTGAGGATTTAAAATAAAGCAAATTGTTATTTACAGATATTTATTGTTCATAAAAGTAGGAATACAAGATAAGGAAATTAATCGTTTATTCCACGAACGGAACAATTGGCCTTTCTCGTTTTATGCACGATAAATAATGTAATATTCCTCGTACAATGATACACTATAACGAATATTAAATATTTTTAGAAAGTCTGAAGATGAATGTTGATATTATTATTTACATATTCTTAAAAAAAATAATATTTTAAAAACTATATATGCATATATATATATATGCATTTTAAAACCTATATATGCATATATATATATGCATATATATGCTACAAAAGAATTTTATTTTTTTTATTAACTTCTTCATTTTGCAAAATTTTTTACATGGATTTGAAAGCGAAACCTATCTGAAATTCATATGACAGCCCCCCAATCTTAGTTCTTATTTAGTTCTCTTGCATAAAAATTCCCATGTATAGAACCGGAATTTGCCAACTTTAATTTTACGAATGGATTATCGTTTTAGATAAACTAAATGCAATGATGTTTTTTTACGATTTCCTGATATATATAAAACAAAAATCACAATCAATCCAAACGTATATATTAAATACTAAACCACAAGTGCGTCGATAATTTTGTATTACTTATATGTGATATTAAATATATATTTCTTACCGTACATATTGAATGATAATAAAATTTTTAGATAGATAGGAAACAATTATAAATTGAAAACATTTAATTTTTAATATTTGTCTAGACGTGTAATTTTAAGGCATTTAGAATACATTAAGTTTTCAGATTACACATTTTAGACCATCAAATTGCTTCGTTGATTTTATGATCAGTTCTAGATTATATGCATTTTTACCCCATCATGCAGTTATGAACTTAGTTTATGTTCAGATGCAAAGTATTTCAGAATATATTGTGTTGTCATAATATATTCCCCTTCAACCTTCTCCATTGTTTTGCTTCTATTTTTTTATCCTTTTTGTTTTAATTATTTATGTAATTGTTTTTTTCCAGCACTAATCGCATAATCTCAGTCAACATCAACCATCTCATATATCCACATATAGATGCAATATATGAGTTAAACGATGATAATCTATAATAGAAATCTCACCTGTCTGTTTAAATGTATGCATGTATGTTTGTATGTATGGCTGCTTAAAACTCTCGATAGTAGCGACGGATTTTCATGAGATCGTTATCGTTTTGAAGTTTGACCCTTCGGATGACGAATATCGAAAAATTGGCTAAAAACATAATTTCTCCACCTTCAAATGGACACTTTTCTACATGGAGGGGTCGCTTTTATCACAGATATTTTCAAAAGTCATCCCCTCGTTTCGACTAACTAGCCTTAATTTAAACCTTCGCTAGTTCCGGCTTGGCGATGGGCGCAACAGCAAAGAAGCTAGACACCTTATTTTAAAATAATATTTTAGTTTTAACTAAATTCACAAATCTGCCCTTACGATATATGTACAAACATGCGCGTATATAATAACGCAGGAAATATGATAAAAGTCAAAGTAATTAACTACAGGGAATTCAGAAATGATAACCACATTGAAGTGAAATTAGTGATTAATCACTTCTAAATGTTCTGCTTATATTATATTTTCAACGCAGTATCAGATAAACACTCTATCATGTCTGGAGGCTTACATTTTTAAATGTTTCTTACTGCCATGTGACCTTGATCAATACTATTTAAAATCAATTCATACAACCGCTGAAATACACTCATTGAAGTCGAAAGCGCTTTTTATGAAACAAAGTATTTTGAAGGGATTCTGTTTACGAAAGGATGAAGCAAAATGCCTGCAACCATGTACAATTGTTCAGAAGATAGACAATCAAGTATAGTACACAAACTCAGTTTCTATTCTCGTGAACTCTTTGCTACTTAAGAAATAACGCCAAACCATACAATTCCCTCATGCGTTCACATTTCCTTTCTTATTTGCGTTTGACTTTCATTTTGTCGTTCGTCTCCAATGTAGAATCTGAAACTTATGAATAGCTGGATAGGCTCAGCTTATCTTCATTCTCGCTCCTTCTCTCCCCCTCTCTCATATATATATATATATATATATATATATATATATATATATATATGAGCAAACAGTTAATAAAATATGTTAAAAACACTTTGAAATGAGTTAAAAACATATTTAATCTGAAAAGGAAACACTAGATAAATGTACATATATATATATATATATATATATATATATATATATATATATATATATAAAAGTGACTTTGGCTTTCTGTTTGGGTGGGGATCAGTATCTAGCTAATTACACTGTCATGAAAAGTAACACTTGATTAGTGAAATAATTCATTATAATATGCATGTTCTGAATACATTATAAGCTCCTAAGATAAATTTGTTGGGTGTTTTTTTTTATCTTAGACCTGTCATTTAATAATGTGTACAAGGAACTATTGATCCGTTTACATCTTAATCTTTTGAACAGTCCATTGTCTTTCCTTAAGCTTTACAAATACACACACTTATGCACACACGTATATTAACACATATCTATGCACATAAAAATATCGAGCTATATACATACACGTACACAAAATAAACAAACACACATATGAATATATATATACATATACATACATACTTGACCTTATACGCATATATAAACAAAACAACACATACTAATGCGCATATATGTATATATGTATAATCATAAAACGCTGTGAACCGTCCGACCGCACTTGCTTCAATCTTGTCTTCGACGAACGGGCGATTCTATTTTTTAAAAAAAGGAATGGCAGGTAAATTTATATAAACATATATCTATGTATCTATTCATATATATATATATATACATATATATATGTGGGTGTATATATATAAATATATATATATATAAATATATATATATATATCATGATTTAGTTATTTATATTTTATAATGTGAAACGGTCAGATTTCAAATGTAGAACTTTTATTATATGCAAGACAAAGAATTCATTTCAATAAATATATTTCCTTAACATATAGGTTTTCGATGTTTACCCACCTCCTCAGAGGAAAGCATATTAACAACTATTATAAATGGTAAATAACTTCGACTCCCTTTAGGTTTATGCAACGACATTTATTCATTAATCGTTACGAACGTAACACAGTTGATCTTGAACTTTTTAAACTCTTTCTCGAGATTACGAAGTTTATCTCGTCTCAGTCTAGATCTGTCTTCCTCTTATTTTTTAGTGCTTCTTTCCTCAATGATGGCGTCAGTTTCCATGCATTTACATCCGTGCTATGTTATATTATACATCAGATTCAATATTATAATCAATAGAGAATTGTCTTTTTAATTATAAATACGTAATCTGTATGAACTAAAGTACCATACTTGATTATATGTTACAATCAGGCAACGCCTGTCAGCGTGCCAGTATATATATATATATATATATATATATATATATATATATATATATATATATATATATTAATAATTACATATACGTGAATACATATGATGTACGTAGTTATACACACATTAAAACACACATATGTACACATCATCTTCACGAACAAACAGTAACATAAACATGCACTCGCAGGTACGTAATATCTAAACGGGTAACACTGTTTGATAATAGTCGTCATGAATAAACTTTATTCTTTGATGGTTTCTGTACAAGGTGGCGGGAGGCATTTTAAGCATCTTGAACATGAAAATTACTATTTTCTCGTATCCCGTACACTATCTCGCTGTAAAAATTTCATTTCCGTTGACATATAATAAAAATAAAAGATGATGAGAAAAAAACCTCCATAAATATCATAAATATTACAGTCGAGAAACGAAACTTGTCTTTCAAGTGAGTAAAACTTTATTACAATGACTGGTTTCAAAGCGGAGGACGAACTTATTTTAATACATGTCTGTATTGAGCTGTACTTGGGTCGTTCGATGGACAAAGTGGTTCATTCAAGCCACCTAAACTAGTAAATAAAAACGATGAGGTTATAAAGTAGAATATTAAATTGTTTCTTCTAGTTTATAGCTGGCTTTCTGGTCCACTACGATGCATAAAAATGTCTAAAATATACAAACACAAGTACACTTTTTTTCAACACATGAAAACCGTTAAACCAAAAGAGCACAGCGATATTAATTTGTCAAATCAAAAATTCTTGTAGATATCACGATTTTATTCCATAAATGAACGCTTCTTGCATATGATCTTGATAAGTTATATGTCTGGAATAGGAATTTGAAGTAGTTTTAAAAATCAGCGTTATATTTTCGGCAACATAGATAATTTATCGCATTACTGATAGGATTGCTAAACAGGAAATTAAAAAAAACAACAACTTTTTTTTGAATTTAATTAATTCGTAATGCAAAAGTAAGCACCATCAAATTGATTTGTTAATTCACGAATTTTCGGATTTTAAACCTGTGTGGTTGCATGTTATCCGGTTTTGTAAGCTTTCCTCGCATTACTTGTGAAAAAATAAGTGGCCATGTCTTGATGTACATGTTTACATTCGCGTTAATAGGTAGACATCCGGGACCCATGTATTGCAGACACAACTCATTTTTCGTGTTGTAACTACGCCATTTATTTCCGGAGACTTTTAAAAATAAACCGTGATCGTGCATCTTTTCTCCGATCTCTCGAATGTCTTCTGCTTCGCTATTATGCTCTCGAATGGGTTTTTTTGTTTTTTGTATACGTTCCTTTTTGATAGTTTTTTTTTTTCATTTATCTCTTTGATAAAGTCATTTCGCATTTCGTAATGTATGCATTTGGATACGTGCGTCTGTTTCATGTTTGCATTTGCATACGTGCGTCTGTTTCATGTTTGTATTCTTATGCGTGTAGAATACTTTCTTGTAAAAAGCTGCAATTTTCGTTCTGTTCTAACTTAAGGAGAAAGAATCTTTCCCATTCTTGCAGTTTCATGAAATCTTCACATTTGACTCCATTCTATTAGAAAACCATATGTAGAAATGAGTTTGAAAATAAACACGTTTTAGGAAAGGACCATTTCACATAACCATCTTGAGAAAAAAATAATTTCAAATCCTTTTATATTTCATCCTAACTTAACCATTAACGGATATCACAAACTAAACACATAGAAAGGTTGAAGAAACCCACCTTCTATTGTAACGTTACCCAACCAGTCACAACCGCAAAGTAGACAAAGCATAAGAGAATCTAACTCCCTTTTTTCTGCTGTAAGAACGATATTTCTTTTCTTATTCTCCCACCACGCGATACAACTCTGTAGGCTTATTTTTTACACGGTGGTCACGACTTATCAACGCCCGGAAGCCACTCAGGGGTAAGGGTTATTGCAAGTACAGTACGTTAGTGTGGAGATTTAATGAAGTGTTTACTTAAGGGGGCGGTTAATTAGGAATTTCTTTACGTTGGACTTGAAGATATCCAGGTTGTAGTCAGGTGGGAAGCAGGCAGACGGAACAGAGTTCCACAGGTGTGCAGTTCTAAGAAAGAAACTTTGTTCATGGAATCTACCCTTTGATTTAAGCACAGATAAAGAGTGGGGAAATTTTTGACAGTGGATTCAGCTAGACGGGTGTTTTTCGTGAAAGATTGGCGAGAGGGGACCAGAGATTGGAGTTCAGACGAGCACCTGCCATGGAAATAAGGATAAAACAAGGATAGGCTCGCAACGTCTCTTCTGTGGGAGAGAGGTTGCAGGGAAGAGAAAAGGGCATCCCACACTAAGCCACGAAGTCTATTTTGTACTCTGTCAAGGCAGGATAGGCGTTTTTAGCAGCTCCTGCCCAGATATGTCAGCAGTATTCCATCCTTGGACGTACTTGGCTGTGACGTTACTCATGTCTTTAATGTTCTCCCGAACCTCATCCACGTTTCTAACGTATTCTTGAACGTCATTTACGTCTCTTGCGTGATCATCTTATAAAATATGCACTGTCTCCTTTTTATAGAGTTTCTCTTTACGACTTTACGTATGCATTTGTGTACAACCCTCCGCGCTACTATATGAGACACACATTTTCTATGATTTACTACGTGAAGTTTTCCACATATTAGTAGGGAAGTGAAGGAAAAATGGTAAAATGTCCGAATTATAAAACGATTGGACCTTTAAGGTTTCTTTTCATGACATCATGAGAAAAGTAATTTATGAATTTTGACGTTAGTTTTAATGTTCATTCAAGAGAAAAATAGAATGTCACATTTTTGAAAACTTTCCAAATGACTTTGTTTTGATGCTGCCAAGATATCGATATTTCTGTAAGCATAAAAATAATTGTAAATACTCAAGATTTTATAATGTTCGTTTTAAAGTGGAAAAATATCACAAGCGAATATTACGCTCTAAATAGAGAGAAAAAAAAATTAGTGTGAATGTTAATCTTATTTTAATCGTAGCAGTATGTAAAAAACTAAGTTAACAATATCAATTACTTTGCACCAACGTATTAAATTAAATTAAATCACATATTTAGAGAAATGATCAATAAATTGGTGAAAAATAGCAAAATATAAAACGAACATCATACTGCTGATAGAAGTAAAAACAAGGAGAAGAGTTACCGTGAATTCTATTGATGATGCCATTTTAATACAAACGGTAACTAAAATTACTTATAAAATAACTAACAATTTTCAAACATGACACAAGAAGCGGGAACATCATCTAATATGGAGTTAAGACTCTGCCTAGTGGTTTTGTTAGATCTTTGGAAAATCACGTGACTAAACGTGACATTAATTGTTGGGCCGATTGGGGACTCTCGGAAAATGTCCCATGTTATGGTAACAAGAATTATCAATGCTGTTCAACGACACACACAAACACACAAACACACGCATATATATATATATATATATATATATATATATATATGTATATATATACATGAATCGACGACTTTGATGATTTATTACGTACGCTTGTTTACTTGGCATTTAAGGTATACTAATTTTCTCTTAATCTCTGTGTCCTGGCCATTTTACCCTAAGGTCCTGGCGGGGACCTTACGGTAAAATAACCGATGGAGTCAACTGGGAGTTTGCGACTGAGGGCGAATCACTTAAACTACAATAATAATCACTGATGATTGTGTAAGTATTGAATAAAAGTGTACATAAGTATTAAAAATTGTTAATATTTATTTGAATTTTTTTTATATATATACATGTGTGTGTGTGTGTGTGTGTGTGTGTGTGTGCTTGCGAGTATTAAAAGTTTTAAAAAAGAATTGTCCTTTCCGGTTACTATCAAACTACTAAACTAATTTTGGGTCTAAACATTTGCAATTTTACATAAATGGTATTCAGACTTGCAGTAAGCTTTTTAATAATTTATTGGGCGAGAATTTGTCTGCCAAGAAGTCAAAGTTTACAGAGTTAACCTTTGGAGACTCTACCATACTCCTCCGCGAATTAAGGTC
>NC_136484.1:17964713-18049713 GCF_053919585.1 Euprymna scolopes | reverse complement strand
GATGGACAAAGTTATAATATCAAATAAGAATGGACATATCGTAGATGAAGGGGAGTTAGAAAAAAGGGGGAGTGGAAGGGAGAGGACGTTGGAATTTAAAGTAATAGAAGTGTATATAATAAGAGGGGGTTTATAATTAAATATTAATTATGTGTTAATTCTTATATACGTTTTTTTTAGTTTATAACGGTTTAAAATTAAAAGACGCTATTCTTATTTATAGGATCGCCATGGCAACAAGTTGGAGAGTTAATGTTAGTGGGCGTGGTGTGGTGGGAGGAGGAAAGGACGGGTTGCAAATGGGGTTTATAGTGATTTAGCCGGGCGGGGAGGGATTGAAAAATATTTATTGTTTATTATTTTTTATTGATTAATTTTTGAATTGTCGGACGTTATAGTTGAAAGAAAAAGGAAAGAAAAAGAGAAGGAACATAGGAGGACAAATTAATGAAGTATACATTACAGGTTTATTTTGATGGTATAATGATAGGTAAGAATATCAGTAAGTTAATAAAATAATACATTAAAAAATTAAAAAAAATATTAAGGAAATATTTATGATAAGTAAATAATACACGCACACAAACACACATATATGCACATACATGTACAACGTACGGACACATATAAATGGGGGAAGAGCACATGCCTTAGTATATATAAAAACACAAATACGTAAACATATACATATATATATATACATATACATATATATACATGCATATATATAAACTATATACATACACGCATATATATATATATATATATATATATATATATATATATATATATATATATATATATAAGCTGGCCAGGTAGAAATTATACGTTGCAGGTTTATTTTGATAAAATAAAATAGGTGAGAATGTCAGTAAGTAACTTAAATAATAGATTAATAAAATTAAGGAGAAGTTTATGATAAGTAAACAACACAAACAACGGAAAAAAATGAGCCAAGTTATTACTTGTCTGTTTCTTTGTGACAGGGTTTACATTTTAACACGTGTCTAACGTTATACGATCACAGATTCACTTTTTGCGTAGATATTGAACATAACGAAAAAAGGCATGGTTTGATAAGAATAATGTAAGACATAAGTAAAAAAAAAATGAATAGGTCAATAATTCATCATCGTTTAGATTATAACTGAACCTTTGCTAAGATATAGAAATTCTTAAATAGACACTATAGAATGGAAAATATGCAAAGAGAAAAAAACTCTTATTCTTGTCTTTATATATAAATATAAAGACAAGAACACACGCATACATATGTACAGCATATGCACAAACGTAAATAGGGGAAAAGCACATGCCTTAGTATATATATATATATATATGTATATATATTTGTATATATACACAAATACGTAAACATACACACATATATACATATACACATGCATATAAACACATATATATATAAATACATACACACATACATGCATATTCATATATATATATATATATATATATATATATCACATATATACCCATATATAAATATAAATTAGCCGGGCGAGGATGGATTGAAAAATATTTTTTTGTTTTTATAATTATTTATTATTTATTATTTATTAATTTTCGAATTTTCGGGTGTTGTAGTTGAAAGAAAGAGAGAAAGAAAAATAAGAGGATAAATTAATGAATTATAAGTTACAGGTTTATTTTAATAAAATAGAAATAGGTAAGAATATCAGTAACTTAATCAAATAATAAATTAATAAAATTATTAGGGAAATGTTTATGATAAGTGAATAAAACATGTACACACAAAAACACATGTAGAATATACAAACACACATACAAATACGTATATATACATATATATATATATATATATATATATATATATATATATATATATATATATATATATATATATAAATTAGCCGAGCAGGGAGAGATTGAAAAATTATTTTTTTGGTTTTTATTTATTATTTATAATTTTTTGAATTGTCGGACGTTATAGTTGGAAGAAAGAAGGGGAAAATTGGAGGGTAAATAGGTGAATAATACCTTATAGGTTTATTTTTATAATATAAAAATAAGTAAGAATATCACTAAGTTAATTAAATAATAAATAAAGAATTAATATAATTATGAAGAAATGTTTATGATAAGTAAATAATAAAAACACACAAATACATACACATGAATACACATGTACAAAATAAGTACACACATCGATGGGGGAGAAGCATATATATATATATATATATATATATATATATATATATATATATATAGTGAAAACATTTTGTTGCAAATTCAAAGACTCGAGTTTTCTTTTTTATAACCTTCGTTTATTTCCTGGATGTTTCCATTACAGCTGTTTCCTTAATGAGTGGAAATTTTACGATTTATGTTTCCGTAAAAATATCCTGCCCCACCAACTTCTTCAGATGTTTATCCATTAGATATTTACAACAAATGGTATATTTTTAACATGCTGGACATCGTATTCGGGTAAAAAGATTTCCACAGCCATGCTTCCTCACTTCCTCCATCTTTTGGTGTTATGTAAAGATAGTTTTTCGTTTTAACCCGTACTTTCGTATTTTTATTTTTTATTTATTAATTATTTATTTTTTTTAAATTTTCCTTGTTTTTCCTATTTGTTTTTTTCTAATCATCATATATTTTTATATAATTTTATTCCTATATTTATGCGTGTTTATTTTAATATTGTTTTTTTGCTAAGCGTTTGAATTGTTATTATATTACCCGATGCAGGGGAGATCACTCTCATGGTATCATTTTTATCTAGGATATATATATATATATATAAATAAATATATATATATATGTATATATATATGTGTGTGTGTGTGTGTGTGTGTGTGTGTGCGTATGGATTCCGTCAAAATTTAAAAATAAACAAGGCTACATTGTGTAGCCTTGAATTTTATTTTAGATTAATCAAACAAAAATAGAAATTATACATTGTCGCCAAAAAAGGAAGTCCGCACCTGTCTCTGTTTCTAAAACAACACAAATTCAAGCTAAATTGAATGTAACTGTTCTTACAACCTATACCTCATTTTATTCGCCTTTAATTATGTAAAATGTTTCCTGTTCATATTTGATTTTTAATTGAAATATCTTCTTGTCCACGTCAATTTAGAAAAAAATAACTTAAAAGCGAAAAATCTCCGCACAATAGAACATTGTTATTCAAATGTAACAAACATAGAAGAGTAACGTAATAAAATAGTTAATATTTAGTAGCGTGAGCCTTCTGCAATTTAATAGCATGCAAATCTTTGAGCATTCTCTTGAATTAGTAGTCCGGATTACTCTAGGGAAAGGACATCTAACTTCTCTTTAATTCTTGTCCAAGGTTCTTTCAGATTCGAAATTTATCATTGCGTAGCTGTTGCGTGATGTAATGTCATGCGTTTTCGATGAGATTTTTTCTGGAGATTGTCACGTTAACCCAAATAGGGAATCGGTTGATATTGCCAGCTGTCTGAATGGGAGAATTATCCTGCATGAAGATCGAATTATCATTCAAATTCTGGCCGAAGTAAGGTTAAAAATGCTCAGTAAACATACCAACGCACTTGGTCGAATTAATTCGGCATTGAGAGCGACGTATAGGCCCTGCCCGATTCGCACTAATAACACCTTATACCAAAACCGAATCTCCACCGCCTTGCAGCGTTGAAACTGTACACATGGAATCAAATTCTTCGTCCTTTCCTCGATGGACGTATTCCCTACCACCACAGCCTATTAAATTTGCTTTTGTCGTTAATATCATTTTCGACCAATATGAAAAGTTATGATCCTGATGTAGTACTTAGCTGCTGATAAGTGAGGTCACCGAGAAAGTGAGTGGTAGTTGTAGTTCGTCTGATCAGGCTGGATCAGGACCAGAACCAGATCCTCACCCAGAACCAGAACCAGAACCAGAACCTGAATTCGAGATTTTAAATACCACCCTTCGCAGAAGCCAGCGAACTAAGAGGCCACGCCCGGCGTGCACTATGTGATCATCAGATCAGGGGGAGTGTAGTACTTAGCAACAAAACAAACGCCCACGTGTTTGTGCCTTGTGTAGGCATGCGCGACAAAAAACTTGGGTTTTTATAAGCGGAAGTCTCCAGGTTGTCAGGACTCTCCGGACGCATGCGCAAGAGGAGGGATTGAGAGATTTGTATAAAAGGCAGGTCGAGTGGGAAGGTTGTTGTTGTTGTCATCGGACGTTACAGTGACGCGTGCGTAAGCAGTTGATTAAGAAGTTTTTTTTTTTATGTCAAGTCGCGCACCTCGGTGAAGGTCATATAAGTCGTGCACCTCGGTGAAGGTGAAGGTTTACTTAATTGCATCTGGCGAAGTCCAGAAAGCACGTTCTGTTTTTTACAGAAATCATTAGCTTTCGCTTTGGAACATAGTACGCAAATTAAATTCCTTCAATCTGTTCTTACCTGTAGAAAGAGAACGCCATTTTACAAGATTACATTGTTTATGGATTTTGATAGCCGTTTCAAATTTGTTTCTGAGGCTGTGGATCTTGATAACATTGTCTTCCCTGTAAGAAGTGTCTCTAGAACGTTTTATAACCTGGAACAACAGCAATTACGGTTAAATAGGCTAAAAGGTTGATATTTTACGATTAGAGATGGTACATTGTGGATATTTTTAGCTGCTTTTAAGCTCATTTGTTGCGCGAACTTTCTTTTTGCCTAACCGATTTGAAGCTAATTTTTTTTTAATTGAGGCGAACACTAGGATACTTCAATTAAAGATCAAATGCAATTAGGTATAGGTTTTTAAAACAGTTAAATTTAACTAAGCTTTAATTTGCGTTTTTTGAAGAATTTACAAGTGCGGACTTTCTTTCTGGTGCCACTGTATATATATATATATATATATATATATATATATATACAGCATAAAGACGATGTAGTTTTTACTCTAGTATATTTATCTTATTTTGTCTTATATGGTTTGAGTTAATAAACTAGCATTTTTTTACAAGACGCCTGCCCAACTGCTGACATCCATGATAGATAACACTTTATCCTTAAATTATTCCTTCAAACTCTTCGGCCTAATAATTGCAGACAATACAAACTGCAACAAACACATTGAATTTCGGACATTGCGAAAGTTGCTGAAAAGAAGGCGAGTTTCTACTATCCATCTAGAAGTCTACTCACACCTGAGAGTATCATGTACTTTTACAAGACTGTCATTTACCCATGCATAAAGTATTGATGCCATATCTGGGCTGTTGTATCTCGCATTAACCTCTCCCTCTTGGTCGAAAATAGAGTTTTAAATCTAACAGACTCTAATTAAGGTATGTAAATTGTTATGTTTGACGTTCATCTTCGTCGCCAACTGTTATGTTTTCAGGTTGAACCAAATAACGTATAAGGCAATACAAATGAAGACTCAACAAACAAAGGTAGATCAATAAGAAGTGTATCAGGAAAAGTATATTTACAGTATATTTACATAATGGTTGTCAAGTAAGAGAGTCTTGGCTGGAGAACATATCTGCTCTCGGCTCAGCCTTCGGTGGCTTCTGGTTAACACACACTCAGACTAACCGAGACTTGTTATTTATGTGTAATATTATCCACATATGTAAATGAGTGGGTGCCACCACAACATAAACTAAGCTTCAACACCTGTTCCACGTTGCAATGTTGCAATTCTTTTCATGGAATGTGCTCGGAGGAACTTGTTGCCCTTGTGTCCACTCGACCTACATATACCCGACAAATCCGCTTAGCAACAAAATCTCACCCCTTTCATTGTTGAGGATCCCAAGTATCAGAAACATTCAATTCTAATAGTTACTTTTCTCAACAGCTAGACTTTGGAATGCCTTTCCTGCTACCTGTTTCACTGGCTAGACTGATATACAAACGTGTAAGTGTAAAGTAAACCAACATTCTGTTAATCTTTAATAGGCATCGTCCTAAATAGTAACCCCTTACACCCAAGTGGCGTTATGCCTTGTTAGGGGTGAACGTTAGTAAAATAAATATTGTTTCACAGAAACGTCCACCATAGTTATTTCATCCTTATTCAATAAACATGATCTGAGAACAAATATTGGCGTCATTTTTTTTTAAATTTTAAACCTGACAAAACGCTTGGTATTAACAGAAAGAAAATATAAATCTTTACTTTACAAAATTTTAGTTATAAAATAATAATTACAGAATTACAAATACAATGTTAAAAAAACACTGGTAGCTTTGGGTAAGAAAAAACACACCATCATTGCTGAAATATCCTTGGCGTTATCCTTTGCTTCTTTTACCCTAAACACGGCATCGAAAAGTAACGTGTATATATATATATATATATATATATATATATATATATATATATATATATATATATATATATATATGCATATATATATATTTACATATATATATGAGTGTGTGTGTGTCAAAACATAGTAAATTCACTGCCCACATAGCAGCTGCTAATTGGTGTAGCGGTTCAAAGCCTCGACTGTCGTACTGGCAGTCGGGTTTCGATCCTGGTTTTGAGTAGTTGCCTGTGTATCCGTATTGATGAGCTGTGATACAGCGAAACAGTATTTTATGTGGATGACTATATATGTTAAATTATATATATATATTAAATTATATATATATATTAAATTATATATATGTTAAATTATATATATATTAAATTATATATAGATGTTAAATTATATATATATATATATATTAAAAAATATATATGTTAAATTATATATATATTAAATTAATATATGTTAAATTATATATATATATATATATTAAATTATATATATGTTAAATTATATATATGTATATATATACATATAAGCTAAATTATATATATATATATGTTTAATTATATACAAATATATATTATTAAACAAACATATACATTTATATATACACACATATACATATATATATATATATATACATATATATACGACGTGCGTGCAATAAGTAATGACCCTGACCCACTTCCCATAGCAGTAGAGCAGCGAAACTTGTCAGAGTTATTAGTATTTCTCTACATAGGAACCACTCAGAGTTATGCGTTTCTCCCATCGTTTGATTTAGCTCTGGAGACCGTTTTTGTAGAACAGCCCAACTTGGTCCTCCAACTACGACGTGGCTTCAGAAAGCAAGGCTGCATCATCTGGGAAACGCTTTCCTTTTAAAAACAACTTCATGGCGTGGAAGTGGTAAAAGTCAGAGGGCACAAGGTCAGGAGAGTAGGGAGGATGGGCAGGATTTCGTTGTCCTGCAGGAGGAAGGTACATTTGCTGATCTTGTCCCGCCTATTGATTTTGATAGATTCCCTTAATTTCCTCAAAAGTGAAGCATAATAGGCTCCTGTAATTGTGGTACCCTTTGCCAGGAAATCTGTCATCACTATTCCGTCCTGGTCCCAGAAGACTGAGCATAATCTTGCCAGCGGAGGGCTTCACACTTGCCTCCTTTGGAGGTGGTGAGTCCAAGTGCTTCCACTGCATTGACTGGGCTATGGTCTCTGGATCATAGTGATGAACCCAGGTTTCATTCTGTGTAATCAGTCTTTTGAAAAACTTTGACTCATCTTCTTGGAATGGTGTGAGCAACCTGGGAATCCATCTGGCAGACACCTTATGCATATGCAAATGGTCATGAATGATAGCTTCCACAGACCCTAAACTAATCTTGACATGTTGGGATATTTTGCGAATAGTAATGCGCCGATCTTTCAAAAAAGCAGCCTCAACTTGACAGACAGATGCTTCATCAATGGCAGAAGGGGAGGGAGGCGACCAGGTCTGGGAGCTGTTTCCACAGACTTCCGGCCACGTTTGAATTCATGATGCCAGCGTTTTATTAGGTCATATGATGGGGCATTATCACCATAAGTTTCTTTCATTTAATCAAAAGTCTCCTGTAGTGTGCGTCCTTTCAAATCCAAAAACCAGGTTACTGCTCGACATTCAACAGGCTCCATTTCACACCTGACTCAGTTCAAACACGTGTAAAACAGAAACCACAATTTTTTCAGAGCTGTAATTTGCCACTTATTTGTAAATAACACGTAGAGATATAAATCATTGCACAAGCAAAATTTCAGCTAGATCAGACAACTGGAATTGTGTCAGGGGCATTACTTATTGCATGCCACTCGTATATATATATATATATATATATATATATATATATATATATATATATATATAGAGAGAGAGAGAGAGAGAGAGAGAGAGAGAGATAAAGAGGATGAAAAGATAGAGATAAATATAGATATACATGCGGTGAGGAAGGGCTTCCGACTTACCCAGGTGTACATTACGCTCAAATATGATATTTTATTTGACCAGATTGCGTATATATGAGTCGTGATTTAAAAAAATAAACAAACGCACTATCAACTAAAATCGAAACGAAACTCTAGCTTTCAAAGCTGGTGACGTTACCATAGTATCAGCGTGACACACATATAAACTGATTAAAAATTTAAAATAAAAAAATAAGATCAATGTATAAAATGTTTATCGATTTGGATAATTTTCACCCATTTCTGATTCCTTAAAACTATTTTAACCGGGTAAGGTCCTTTATTATTTTTATAGGACCTTACCCGATTTCGGAGGAGATAGAGTCTGAATATATCGAGACGGACAAGACATATCGTTTTTTATATATTACATACGTAAAGAGAGAGGGAGATAGACACAGATAGAGAGAGAGAGATAGAGAGAGAGAGAGAGGAGATTATTTTCTAATGTAAAACAACTTCATACAAAACGATATGATGAGGGTTTTGTTATATAGACCGGTTGGAAACAATACCTACATATACATATTACTGTCTGCAAATAAGATATTATTTTAAGTGTTTTACATATGATTAATTAAAGTAAATTATTTCAGAAAATTAATTTCTGATCTAAACTATTTTTGCGCTTTTAGAACTTAATTCCCTTTTCATTGTGAGAAAAATCATAGTTTATAAAATACAAATGCAACACTCTCGAAGAGATTATTATGAATTAAGTCGTATTTGATCCAATATACAAAATTTCATCCGAGCGACTACAGTAATGATTGTTTGCCGAAAAATGCAAGAAAGACTTTGAAGGCTACAATACATATTTAAAAAAAAATGAAGTGATTTTAGAATATGACATAGTACAACATCGCAAGCGATCACATATGGGCGTGCTCGTGCATACCATGGACTGATTATAATATTGTAGGTTGCTTTGGTTTGCTGCATTATTGAAATTATTAAACTCATGTAAAATGTAATTGCCAACTGTCAACTAATATAGAGCCGAAATAATGCTACTTTTATGAGTGTAGGATGCTGGGTAAATTATGATGTATTTTCGTCTCGTTTCAAGGCGGAATGGCAATATACAATGCCAACTATATAATATTGAACTATATTAATCGTATTATTAACTACATACTGTGTGTAAACGGAAACAAATTAAACCCCTTTGCGCGGCCCAAATCTACGTAAGGGAAAAATCACCGTAAACACCGTTTCACGCATAGAATCGAGAATGGCGCGCTGTTAGCAAGCATCCTTGTGTGTGGGGGTCAACTTGAGGCATAAAAGAGCTGAGGAAACGAATAATTTCATTCAAATCATTTCTCAAATTTACTAGACATTGTTATTAGGTATTCTTCTCTACTCGTTGTATTTATTTTCACGTTGTATTTCAGTTTTCACGTTGAATATTTTAAAACTGCGAATGCGGTGCGACTAAGTGGAAAAAATAAAATATATTTTCTTCATCAGTTGTGCTCTAGTCCTAATTTTTGGCCCCTGTACTACCATTGCACTGTGTGTTAAACATTATCATTATCATAAACAATCCAGTATACTCAATTTGACACACAAGTTCAGGTTACGGCATCAAAGTCAAGCAGCATAAACCCTGGTCAGTACTAAATACGTGATCATTTGGGAATACTTGGTTTTGTATGTACTCTCTATTTATATTGCCATTGTTTCTAATCGTGCCCGATTTGTTTTTGCCATTTAACTCATGCAATGCCGACTTAGAAGATGTGAGGTATGAAATTACGCAACACTTGCTTCACAGTTACGTACACTCTTACAAAGGGTATCCATTGTCTCACGAGACAGAACGAGAACCATAATAAATGCAAACAGAGTGTGGATATCTAAAAAACGGTCTATGAATTTTCAAATTATTATCAGACTTCTAACTTTGATGGTAATCAATCTATTTAATTTAAATAAGCATCTTGAAATTTTCTTTTTCATCAAACGTAAAGATGTGTCTCTAAAATCTTTACACAATTTGTTTCAATAAATACAATTTATACTTATCGACATGATATTTTGAGTTTTGCTTTCGGACAGAACAAAAGCTTTAGCTTATTTGCGTATACTTCAAGATATGTCAATCATTTCTAATACACTGAGAGCATTAAATTTTAGGTAGAGTAGGTAGTAAGGCTACACGTAGTCATCGTAGCATAGCACACACATGCCAACCGACGAACCTTTCAACATACGTATATTAGCTGCAAAAAATAAGCGCCTTGTTTTTTTTAGTTTAGTGTACAGTATTTGTTTATTCACTCCCTGCGAGGGAAAAGGGTTGGGAAAAATGTAAAATAACAATAATATGCTAAACACATTCTCTATGTGATCGGATAAGTTTAGGGAGAATCTGTTCAGTCGCAAGATTTCACACAAAGAAAAGAATAAAAAAAATATGGCGTATTATTAATGACTCACCTTGAATACTCAAACTGGGGAAGTATGCGTAAGATCAAATCGGGCCTCAGAAGCTATAGTCAAAGATACTAATGGACGGATATCGATTTCCCCACTACCTTAGGTTAACTTGTACATGTTGCATATATCAAAAGAAATGTAAATCGAAGGCGGGCTTTAGAGGCTACTGTCGCTCACACACCCGACAAATGTATATGAGATATAGACACATAGAAAGAGACATAGTTAAAGGCGGATGGAGATATAAATGAATGACGGATATATAAGTAATGGTCACACTTGCTTTACGTGTTAACTACTAATAGTATATATATATATATATATATATATATATATATATATATATATCGGTATATGTGATATATATGCATATGTGATATATATATATATATATACGTGATATATATATATATCATATATATACCATTAGTAACTGTATACGAAACATCATTTATAATATAAATCTCACCTGTCTGTTTAAATGTATGTCTGTCTGTCTGCCTGTCTGTCTGTCTGCATGTATGTATGTATGTATGTATGTCTGCCCAAAACTTTCAACAGAGGTAATGGATTTTCAAGATATCGGTATGATTTTGAAACTGAATATCTCGGACGATAAATAGCGAAGAATTAGCTACATACATTAATTATTTCACCCTCATCTAGCCAGTTTTCTACAAGGATGGGTCGATGTTTTGAGAGCCATTTTTGGAAGTCATCTTATTGCCCAATTTTTACGTACCAAGCTTCCGGTTGCGTCATGGAGTAGGTGTGAGATCTCAGGTTTTCTTTCACTTTGTTTTCTGCCGTCGCTTCAGGAGCCTGCCATCCTACTATCCCTTTTTTTGTACAACACGCACTTCCAAACAACCGGGCAACACCGGGCACCAATAAAAATCGCGGAATAATATTTTGCTAGTTAGATATGTTTTTAAAAACATTCGAGGAAAATAAAAACGAAAGACAATTATATATTAATGGAAAAAATGAAAATAAATACTCAGCAAAATCTAATATGTATAGTCGTAAATATCCAGTTCATCCAAAAGTTCGAAATAATAATAGTGAGTCAAAAAGAAAAGGGCCGTAAGATATCCTTTGAAATCTCTTAAAAAATATCCGAGGTTGGAAAATGAATTAAATGTGTGTGTAGAAAAATCCTGTAGTGAAATGCAGGCATAAAATCCAATCCGGGGTTTTAGTGGGGAGTCCGTTGCTCCCAATTTTAGCTGATATTTTTGTCGGTTACGACGAATCCGTTTTGTTTAATTCTGCAACAATATCGACCACATATTTCAGGTATGTTGACGACACTTTTGCTATGATTTCCTCGCAAAGTGAAGCGTTAGCATTTTTAATAGATTAAATTCCTTGCATGGAATTCTGAAGTTCACTATGGAAAGTGAGAAGGACAATTCTCTTCCCTTCTTGGATGTTCTTGATGTACGTTCAAGAGGGGGATTTCTCACTACCATTTAGAGGAAGCCCACTTTTATTGGTTTATATGTGAACTGGTTGTCTTTTGTACTCAAATTTCGTAAGGTCGGCTTAATTAATACGCTGCTACATAAAGCTCTCATGTTCATCTAATAGATTAGACTCCGAACTTGATAAGATCAGAGAAATATTTATCAATAATGGTTATCCTTTAGATCTTATTGAAGATTGCATTGACAAGAAAGTTGGTGATTTGAAATCCCCTAAAAGGTTTTGGCCTGGGAAGTGCCCGGTTTATTTAATCTTACCGTGGATTGGGGACAAGAGTATTAAATTGTCGAAACAGATTGTTAGACGTCTTTATAAGTGCTTTACTCTGTTTTCTTTCGTTTGGTATACACTACGAGACCTGCTTTTCCTTACACCCAAATTAGTAATAGTGTTTATCAATTTAATGGCAGTGCGATGCTAGTTATGTCGGGCGAACATCGTCGCATTTGCTAACTAGTATAAACCAGCATATTCCATCTAAAATCAGACAGGGGAGGGTAGGATCTGGTAGTCTCCCTTCTTCCGTAGCCTTGGACTCTGCTATTCGCCAGCATATGAGTGACAATACATGCTGTGCTGATGAATATAAAATAGAGTGCTTCGAGATGTTACAACGAGCAAACTCCAAAAACTATTAAAAGATTTTGGAGTCTGTCTCTATTGCCGTTCGAAAACCTTCTTTCTTCCGGCAAAAGGAGACAACGAAAACATTTCTCTTTGAGGAACTTTGACCCTTTTCTCCCTCGCTTTCCTACTCGTTGTGTCCAGTTTTAGTCGCTTTTAAACGACCTATTTATAGATTAAATCTTTCTTTTAATGGGGGTTTTCTTAATTTTGGCACATCAAAATTCCCTCGTAGTGCTCTATAATTTCGCCAAGAATATTGTTTTGTGTGCTATCAATTTTTTCCTGACGAGATGATAGCCGAAAGAGCTCTCGGGAAATTTCCGCAGATTCTATATACATACAAGAAAGAAGAAAGAAGAAAGAAGAACAATTGGCCATTTTTGTACCCTTTTTTTTGCTCTCTTTTGACATTTTAACCGACGTTCTGACACTCGCTAGATTCGTAAGACGCTTCTCTGTAAGAATATGTGCTTTTTGAAACTTATAAGTTAATTTTAGTTGAGATTTGGATAGTTTTGTTTTGTAGGCGTATATAGGCGTGTACGGGCCATCCCTATATAGAGAGTGCTACCGCCTCTCTGATATATATATACATACATATATATATATATATATATATATATATATATATATATATATATGTATGTATATACATACCCAGTTCATCTGTTCTCCGTAATTGTTAATTTAAATAAAGTATTAACTTATTGAAATAAGCCCTCTTTTAAACTGATGCGTTACCAAAATGCTCTAATATCCGTTTGAAGCATGTGATTAACACGTGTTTACCTATTCTGAATGGACGCATTAGCTATTTGCAAGTCAGGCCATATTCACTTGCAATTTGCTCCTGTTTTCTCTTCGTCTTACATATTTGCAGAATCCGTATTCATGCAAAACTAATGAAGTCAGCTATATGCCCGAAATATAAATAAAGAACATTATGTGAGCGCAGATACCTCGATAATTATTAGAGTATGGAATCGAAACGAAAAAAAAATTCAATGTGCGAAGATATTTTACAATTGACTTAATATTCTGGCTTACATTATTAATAAACTGCTTCTCGTCAGCAGAGATCCACGATTGCCGCTAATCTCCAGAGGAGGAAAGAACATTCCTATTAGTTGCACGGCTTGCATTAATATATCAATCTAATGCCTTGCTTCCTTATCTTTGCTTTCATTTTTACGACTCTTGTCAATACACACATGCGTATTAAATCTATACGGTTTCAGAAAAATAGTTTGTCCTCACGTAAAAGCGCTATAACACAAAATGCTTTCTTCTACTGTATTTTGCTTTACAGGGAAATACTTAGCTGTTGTGGGTATATGGTTAGAAAAGAAAGAACAAAGAAACGTACCGGGCGTATCTGCATCGCTCTTTGGGAAAGAAGACGGAAAGGATGGCCAGCGCATTTGTATACATGAAGGGCATCTTGGGAAGGCAGAGCATGATGGGAGAAGCTATTTTTGTTTCCTATCTCTTCCTTTTTTTTTTCTAGATAGGAAGATATGAAAGAAGGGAAAAATTCACTAGGGGAAGAGAGAGAGTAGAGTCGTGAACATCTCTTGAAAATAATTTTTTTATTGCTGACGTTCGGATTGTGGGGTTGTGACATTGGTGGCGAGAGGCCAGGTGTGGCCGATTGGAAAAGAAGAGGGCTGAAACGGGCTGTTGTCGAGAGAGTGACTCACTCCTTCACAAACCCCAGAACCGAATCCTGATTATAATGCTAGAAGCTATTTCGGCGAGTCAAGCAGGTTAACATGGCTGACGGGAGACTCTCAACTCAGATGTTGAGACCCTTCACTGGAAAGGGTGACCTAATTAAGTGGGTGGAAAAATTAAAGGGGGTGGCAAGGTTGCAAAAATCGAAGACGTGATCACCCTGCTGCCGCTCTACTTAGAGGGGGAAGCCCTCACTATTTATCAGCAGATGCGCGATGAAGATATTGGAGACCTTGCCTAAGTGGAGCAAAGACTGAAATTGGCTTTCGCCGAGAGTCCATTTGAAGCACTCGGCAAACTTGCAAGTTTGAGGTGGACAGGCGAGTCTGTTGACGTCTTTGCTGCAGAGATCAGAAGACTGGCAGGATTGGCTGGTTACGTGGGAGGAGTCTGGAGACGACGGTAAAGCTATACCTAGCGAATCGCTTCCCAGAAGAAATCTCCGCGAACATGCAGAGAATCACTGAGATCAATACGATGGAAGTAGACGATCTCTTGGTCCACGTTTGATTATAGCTGCATTAAAAGTTAGCAGCTACTCATTCCCCCCCCCATTGTACAACGTGCTCAAGATCAGAGGAGAGAGAATCGGAGAGAACTTAGTCATTTACGGTCTTCTATGTGTTACCATAGATGATAGTGTCATCAGCATAAATGTTTACGAATGATGTAAGGATGTGATTTGGAAGATCATTAATATAGATAAGCAAAAGAGTTGGGCCCAGGATGCTGCTTTGAGAGACTCCAGCATTAATCCTGTGAGCTTCTGATTTTTGCCCATCAACTACTACTCTTATGAACCTATCAGAGAGAAATGATTTAATAATTGAGAAGACATTTCCAGCTATACCATAGGTGTGAAGTAAACCTTTATCCCATACTCTATACAAGGCCTTAGATATGTCAAGAGCAATTGTCCTAGAAAGGTTGCCTCCGTCGAGAGATTCGCTGATTCTATGAGATATAACTGTAAACACATCTGCTGTAGATCTAGCAGAACGGAAACCATATTGTGTGTCACTAAGACATTTTTTTTGCTAGATGGTTGATTACTTCTCTATTTATCAAAGAATCCTGGCATGTTTGGGGCCTCTTGGCGATGGCAGATGCACAAGTAAAAGTAAAATCTTGTTATGTAGAGATGATTTGTTAATGAAACTTATAACAACTGTTATTTCTTTCATCGTTTCAGGAAAAAAATAAATATACTGCATGAAAAAATAAGTAGTTTTGAAATGTTTATATTTTTTTAATATTTATATTACATATAATGAGATTGATGAAGAGTAGGAGTAGGAGGGGAAATACAAATAGACAAAGTGAGAGAGATAGATAGAGAGAGGGAGAGAGACAGTGAGAGAGAATAACAGACACGTATACTGGAATAGATAGTAAAAAACTATTTATACAACAAATAATAGTAATTGTCTACCTGTCACGATCTTTAATTGTCTGTTAAACATATAAAGAGAGAGAAGTAAAGAGGGCGAAAGAGACACGAATATACTAATAAAGAGTAAACAAACTATGCTTCTAATGCTAACATTCTGTGTCTGTTTGTCACCATATTGGTTTATATTACACTTTATTTAAGGACATATGTTAATACATTTAAACTAGATGGGGTAATAAACTTGGTTTGATTCGTGTTCTGGCGGCCTTTCCGCGTAGATTGGTGAACTCTTAAAGTAATACTTTTCAGGCAAAAACCAAAACACCTCCTTACGCATCAAAGTAACAGATAATTTTGGTGTTATTTAACGATTAATGAGTGTAGCACGTATTATTGTCCAAATTTACTGTAGGCTATTACAAGATCAGTTACTATTAAGCAAGAAAACAAAGATAATTTTACAAAATTCCACCCATCTAAAAAAAACAAACAATATCTTAACCGTGAAGCAAGGCGAAGATCGTACAACAAAAATAACGTAGATTCATCCAGTAGTTTAATTTTTGAATTAGAAATAAGTTACGTATACAATATTCAACTCATAGGCAAAAAAAAATCTCATCCGAGACGGAAAGAAAACGTCACACAACAAAAAGTCAATCAGTATTTTGTTTTAATAAAAATGATAATAAATGTACGGAATTGTTACATATATTAAAAAAATAAACAAAATCTTAATCGTACAAAAAAAAGAAATCATGCAAACTTTTGATTTATATATGTAAATAAGAACAAAGGTACATCTACAGAAGTCTACCCGTATAAAAAACAAAGAAAATATTAGCCCTGACGTAAAGAAAAAAATTACGTAAATCATGGAGTAGTTTTATTTTTAAATAAGAATATATAGAATAAGTAGCTTCGTTAAGAAAGGTGAATATAGTGTTTTAACTGTAAAACAGCTTACTAAACACATCAAAGTTAAGATGTTCTGCAAAATATAACGCCAGTAAAAAGAAGATGACAGTGGACAGGTGCACAAGTCTTACATCCTGCGTTAGTTGTTTGAATCCTGCAATCACATTCCGTTTGGATATTGACAATATACACGTTGTTTCCTTGCATAAATACTCGATATTTTGTAGAGGTATATCCTGGACACCAGACACGGCCCAAACGGGAGGAAGGAGTAAGTATTTTGACGGAGTATCTCTTTAAAAATCCACCGAAAATCAATACGAAATTTTCGCCGATTAATAAGTAAAGAATTACATTTATTATGATGTACTGATTTTCATAATATATATATATATATATATATATATATATATATATATATATATATATATATTTGCCTACGTTCCATATTTGATGGTGCAAATAGCCTTAAAATAAACGGTCGAAACAAAACAAAATATCTTGTATTGTTCAGAAGGTAAGGATTGTAGATGAAACAAACAAACAAACAAAAACAACTGCGCACGTATAAGATTTTAAGGTTGGGAATCCAAATGTTGAATGTGATTAATTTTTCATCTTTTGTGTTTCAAAGTGTGAAATTCGATTAATGTGTTTATAATAATTATTATTTTTCAGATTAACTAAAAGATTATATATTTTCATTGTTTTTGAGAAAAACACTACTTTTAAATCTTTGAACAATTAATAATTGTCTTTTAGTAAGCTCCATATTGCTAATACACTATTAAATAGAAAATGTTTTGAAAAATTGATACCCAAACAAATCGATAAATAAGTGCTTTAAATACGATAACTTCTTTTGGCAATTTCTTGGTAATCTACATATGGTAGCCCAATGATGATACCAGATGCAAATGTTTACAACACATACGGCACTTAGCATTCACAAAATGGTCATCCATCTGGTAATGGTAAGCCTCATCGTTGCTGAACTTCAGGGACTAAGTTGGCACAATATATCTCTATTTATGTATGTATGTATATATATACATGTATATATAACTATATATATACATGTATATATATAACCACACACACACACGCACACACACACACATATATATATATATATATATATATATATATATATATATATATATATATATTATCGCTTATGCAAAAAGAACTAAACATTTCACTTAATCTTGAAAACAAACATTAAAAAATGCATGGCTAGATTAAGTTTATTTAGTCCTATCAATGCTCCCGTATTTTATTTTAAACTATCATTAATTTTTTTTTTTACTTTCGCTACGCGAAATCTATAGAGTGATATAAAAAGTTGGAATTATTTGAAATTCAGGTACTTATATTATTTTCTCATATTCTTACAGCAAATCATTCCACATCTTTTTTTAGACAACATAATTGATTATTTCCAAAACAATTGAAAAAAATGTTTAAATAGTTTATCCATCGACACAAAAATGGCGGCGAATGGTGTGGTTTTGAAAAAGTTTTAATTTAAAAGTCTATTAAAAGTAGTAAAACAATTTTTATATATTTTGCTTTTCCTATGATAAAATTCAGGCTTTTATCTTTTTGGAGAAAAAGTTGCTCTAGAATAATAAAGATATTAATTCGTCAAAAATAAACAACTAAATCTTTTTTTTTTCATTTTTGTTTTTTGCTGTATCTAGTAGACACCAAAGCTAAGATTAAATATGTTTTATACATTATGAATGAATAAATCATTTCCCCCTTTTATTGTTTTTCCTCTAATTATACCTCATTATAAATTATATCATTGCTTTACATATAAGGGACAGATCTTCATTAAGAATGGCGAATTGGCTGTGACAAATGTAAGGCAGCTAGATGAACACATCGACGTTAAACTGCGAAATATGGCGTCAATAAAAAAAGAGCGTTAAACATTAAAATTGAAAATTATTCTGATGGTTCTTAATCTCCTTCATTAAATTTTTCTTTCTTTTTGTTTTTCTTCTCATTCTGATACTGTATAAATTATAGGTTTTACCGATTTTTTTTCTTTTCCACATTTTTTCTTCTTTCTCCTTCATTTGATCTCATACTTGTTGCTTTATATCTTCTACTCTTAATAATTTTTAATCTCGTTATATTATATCTCATTATTCTATATAATCTTTTTTCTCGATCCTTACCTTCTTTTGTGTATCGTTTTCTTCTTCCTTGAGTTCAACGTTTGTTAGCTTCTCTTTCGCTGCTTTGTTATCTTATTACAGTTTCTTGTAACATATATGCGTATTAGCGCGTGGGAAAGTGTCGGCAGCGGCGATGAACGGCTAGCTGCGAAGAGACTAGTTGCGGCAACAGCAGTAGTTTAAAAATGCGTCTATGCAAATTAGGAAGTGTGTACGAGAAGAAAAAAAAAGAAGTAAAGTACAGCACGTTCTTGCAGGAGAAATAAAGTCGGCGTCGAAGAGAATGGACGTGTAATGACGAAGCCGTAAAATGGCTGGTTACAGCCGGCGTGAGGTCGGAGGAGAAAAGTCGACATCGACGAAAATCGATGTGCAAAATCGAATGCATTTGTTCGAAAAGAGAAAAATACCGACCCGACTTTTTATTTATTTGCGTTATCAGTTTGTCTATTTGCGACGTAACGCTTATGGTACATTCTATTTTGAAATTTTATCATTATTGTTCTTTCTAATCTAGTTTCTCTTTCTGTTTTAGTTTTTCTGTTCTTTTCTGCCGTTTTTATCGTTTGGTATATTTTTAAAAGTCTGTCAGTCCAACCATAATCTTACATCTACATCTTCGGAATCCGTTTTTTCTATTACCTTGTATTAAAGTAATTCGTTTACAATCAGATTTAATGCAGATATTCTATTCATAAGAAAATGCCTTTCTACCGTATTTGGCAATGTGTCGTGCCATCTGAGCATGCTCTGAATTTTTGGAGACTCTGATAGATGTGAAAAACTTTGTTTTGGTGTGGGTGGTTCCAAAATCATGTTAGCTCTTGACAGACTAATGAAAGCCGACAGAGCGACAACTAAAGGGACTGTATGGAGACGGGTTTGAAAGGTGCGAATGGGTCTAGGGGAAAGAGAGCCGCATGATAGTCTGTATGAATTTGGTTATTGAGGTGCCTAAGATGACCGCTAATTGACAAGTCTAAGATTTATTTAATTATTTATATTCTTGTTACATCTTATAAGGAACATTCTTACACGTGTCGAATACGGCATAGTCACCATGAAAATAAATATGTGCACTCACAGGCACATACTTTCTTGTATACACTAAAACGTAAACAAATGCAAAGTTTATTAATTTTTCTACTGTGTTTAATTGCCGTCTAAACACAATCTCCGTTTTGAACGATTCATCTATTCAATTTATTATTACTGTTCATAGATATATGATTAATTACTACTGGCACGGAGTACGTTCGCTATACTATTCATTGCAAATAGTACTTTTCTTTTACTTGTATTCGATATTGATTGTCTATAATTTTAACTCAGATTAGCATAGTTTCCGGTATTGTCCGGTAGAGAATCCGTTTAAATATGGTATATAAATTCATGAAAATTTAATATTTATTCTTATAGGGCCAATTCTCTATTTGATATTATATTATACCATATACATTGAAATGATTAAAAAACCTATTGTAAACATTTTGATTTTATATATAACCCAGGAAACAGCATCAACAAGGTATATTTGTGCATTAATTTATTACTATATAGCTTATAATCCCGTGTGCGCAGGTTACAGTCTTAATCCTGGATGATATATATATATATATATATATATATATATATATATATATATATATATATATATATATATATATATATATATATAGTCATTCACATGCAGTACTGTTCACTGTTTCACAGCTCATCAGTGCGGCTAGAAAAGAAACTACCTCAAGCTAGGATCGAAACTCGAATTCCCAAACTATAGTCGGAGCTTCTATATGTTGCACTATATGGCTGCTGCTATGCGGACAGTGAATTAACAATGTATTGACATTGTCCAAATGTCTAAACTCGATTTGTTTACACAAAGAACAACGCTTCATACGCTAATACTCAACCTAGATAAAGATCATTATATATATATATATATATATATATATATATATATATATATATAGAGAGAGAGAGAGAGAGAGAGAGAAATATATACACCACGTTACACTTTACACTTTAGATTCATGTGTTTCTGATTAAGGTAATATGCATTAAGAAAGGTTGGACATAATTATATCCACTATGAAATCTAAAATCTAGTATAACTTTTTGGATTTCTTCTAGGGAGGTGATAGATTGGTTCCTGAAAAAACTTAATAAGATATGATAATAAATTATGAACAAGGAAAGATAGAGAGAACCATTCTGATGTTACGATGGGATCTCTGAACTCTGCGGTTTAACTGATCTGGTGTGTCTTTACATACTAAAAAAAAAAACTGTATAAAATAGTACCGGGTTTAAGTGGCGGGCGATATAGATATAATCCATTATTCAAGCGATAGAATTATCGAAAAAATAGAAAAACAATTAAACAATTTTTAATGAACTTACATTAGAAATAAAAGTAGTATACAGTTGTAGAATAGTATATTTTTTAGATATAGCTCTAAATCGCAACGACAATATGAAATGTAAGACTCCTTTTTATTATGAATTTTGATCTTTTTCAGATTTATATGGAAAAGTTTTATATGAAGATTACTTTTGAAAAATGCCTCATGATTTAGCGAAACGAATTACTATTGTAGAGCTATTCAAATCCGGAAGGCCTTGGGAGACCTGAAATGTGAACTTAATGTTCGTTTAGAGAGAATTAAAACGTTTCAAATAAACTGGTAAGATCAAGATACTTAGTCTATTTCGGAGAGTAATGTCTCATTGTTTTACCATACAAACTTAGAGGCCCTGAAGGAGATATAAATGAGGGAATTCCACTAAAATTCATCCGTGACTCTTGTAGAGTATACACAAAGCGTTTTTAGCTAGTTATTGATACACATAGCGTTTACATTAAATAAAGTTTGGATATGGTTTGTTTAGTAATACTACTGAAAACAATTACGCCTGGGTGATATGTATCGTTAAATTTATTTAATAAATATGGATACAAAAACTTTGTAACGTTAATTATTGAACATAAATTAAAACTGCATGTAGAAATTTACAATGAAATGTATTGTTCGACTGACTATTCAAAAACAAACCATTATACAAAGTCCTAACGAAGGGCGTGCAATAAGTAATGCCCCTGACCCACTTCCCATAGCAGTAGAGCAACGAAACTTGGCACAGTTATTAGTCTTTCTTTATATTGGAATCACATAGAGTTATGCATTTCTTCCATGGTTTGAGACAACCCTGGAGATCGTTATTGTAGAACACTTCAGTTTGGTCCTCAAACTACGACGTGACTTCAAAAATCAAGGCTGCATCATCTGGGAAACGCTTTCCTTTCAAACACAACTTGATGGCTGGGAACAGGTGAAAGTCAGAGGGTGCAAGGTCAGGAGAGTAGGGGGATGGGCAGGATTTCATAACCACACGACGTGCTTATGATCTGACGACATGCGAGGTGTGGACCGGAGCGTTGCCCTGCAGGAGGAGTGTACATTTGCTGATCTTGCCCCGCCTCTTGATTCTGATAGCTTCTCTTAATTGCCTTAAAAGTGAAGCATAATAGGCTCCTGTAATTGTGGTACCCTTTGCCAGGGAATCTGTCATCACTACTCGGTCCTGGTCCCAGAAGACTGTGAGCATGACCTTTCCAGCGGAGGGTTGCACGCTTGCCTTCTTTGGAGGTGATGATCCCAAGTACTTCCACTGCATTGACTGGACTTTGGTGTCTGGATCATAGTGATGAACTCAGGTTTCATCCTGTGTAATTAATCTTTTGAAAAACTTTGACTCATCTTCTTGGCACATATCCAAATTCATCCTCGAGTACTCGACGCGTTCTCGCTTCTTGAATGGTGTGAGCAACCTGGGAATCCATCTGGCAGACACCTTATGCATATGCAAATGGTCATGAATAATAGTTTTCACATATCCGATTGGGATATTTTGCGAATAGTAATGCACCGATCTTTCAAAATGGCAGCCTCAACTTGATGGACAGATGCCTCATCAATGGCAGGCGGTGGAGGGGTGACCAGGTCTGGGAGCTGTTTCCACAGACTTTTGACCATGTTTGAATTCACGATGCCAGCGTTTTACAAGCTCATATTATGGGCATTATCACCATAAGTTTCTTTCATTTCATCAAAAGTCTCCTGTAGTGTGCGTCCTTTCAAATTAAAAAGAAAAAAAACCCGGATCACTGCTCGACATTCAACAGGCTCCATTTCACACCTGACTCAGTTCAAACACATGTAAAACAGAAACCACAATTAGTTCATAGCTGTAATTTGCCACACAACCCATAGCGATATAAATCATTGCACATGCAAAATTTCAGCATGATCAGACAACTGGAAGTGAGTCAGAGGCATTACTTATTGCACGCCCCTCGTATTCCGCGGAGTTTTAAAGTATGCTATTCTTCTCATCAAAGGACAGAAATAAATCAGCAAATTATATTTGTCGTTATGCTAAAATTTGCTGGCTACGCCATTAAATGAAGGCGCAAATTTCATAGTTATAAATTGCAAAGATCTACATGTGCTTTAAAACAACAAGTGAAAAATGTAGATGTAGAAAAACATTAAAAACAAACCAGGCATAAAATTGCAGCTTGCACGAAGACTCTTTCAAAGGTAATCCGAAAGGCGAAAATAATTATTTAGAAAGAATCAAATCAAAATATACATTTAATTGAGTACAATTAGTCCAGTTGGAAAATTTTCTACGCAGCGGAAAGTCAGGGAAATTGTTTTTGCTGTTATTGCCGTAGTAGTTGAGATTAAATTATCTATGTCTAACTACTGGTTAGATTGAAGGTTACCATTGCTTAATATTTAATTGGCATCCCCTTTTATTTCATTATCTCTGTCTGCCTTTCTGTCTCTGTCTGTCTCTGTCTGTCTATCTCTCTCTCTCTGTCTCTGTCTGTCTGTCTGTCTGTCTCTCTCTCTCTCTCTATATATATATATATATATATATATGTGAATAAAAAGGAAAAACCTAAAAGAGTAAAAACAAAATTAAATCAACGTTTCGTCCCCATTTCAAGGGACATCATCAGGATTTCTAGGCGAGGATGTACAGGAAAACGGTCATATCACATGCGAAAGAGGAGAAGTTTAGTTCTCTTTCTGTTCTGGAGAGAAAAAAATTTCATGATGAAAAGAGAATTTATATCAAGTGTGTGGAGGGGGGTCGGGTTATATACATATATGCATTTTTTTTTTATCATCATCAACCAGGATCTAAGTTAATGTTTTGTTCATTTATTATTATATTACCTATGATTGGGGCTACATTATAAAATCCTTTCCTTTGTTTGATGGTGCTAATGTTTGAAATTAAAGCAGATTCAATAAGTCTCCGTTTTGCTCTATCTGGGATGGATTTTAAGATTTTTGCACGTCCAAAGCCGAAAGAGTGGCCATGTTCGACACAGTGGAAAAAGAGTGCATTTAAGGGATTGGCATTTCTTATGTCCCTTTTATGTTCGCTTAGTCTGATTTCCAAATTTCGCTGTGTCTCACCTATGTATGATTTTTTGCAGTCATTTGCATTTGCATTTGCAGTACCCAACTCACCTTATCTCTAAAACAAAGAAAAAAGCCATCAAAATATACTCAAACATAGACAAACAAAAGCAGAACACACCAGATACACCACTACTAAATAGACATCTTCTTATACCTACCCACACTAACAACGACACAATTTGCAATACTCTTAATAATCTAGGCATACAAACAGTACAAACCACTTCCTTAACTATAAAGCGAACTTTAAAAACTCGCAAGCATTCCGCTGAAATCTCCACATCCAAAGCCGGTATTTACTCCATCCCATGTAATGACTGCAAAAAATCATACATAGGTGAGACACAGCGAAATTTGGAAATCAGACTAAGCGAACATAAAAGGGACATAAGAAATGCCAATCCCTTAAATGCACTCTTTTCCCACTGTGTCGAACATGGCCACTCTTTCGGCTTTGGACGTGCAAAAATCTTAAAATCCATCCCAGATAGAGCAAAACGGAGACTTATTGAATCTGCTTTAATTTCAAACATTAGCACCATCAAACAAAGGAAAGGATTTTATAATGTAGCCCCAATCATAGGTAATATAATAATAAATGAACAAAACATTAACTTAGATCCTGGTTGATAAAAAAAAATGCATATATGTATATAACTCGACCCCCCTCCACACACTTGATATAAATTCTCTTTTCATCATGAAATTTTTTTCTCTCCAGAACAGAAAGAGAACTAAACTTCTCCTCTTTCGCATGTGATATGACCGTTTTCCTGTACACCCTCGCCTAGAAATCCTGATGATGTCCCTTGAAATGGGGACGAAACGTTGATTTAATTTTGTTTTTACTCTTTTAGGTTTTTCCTTTTTATTCACATAACGTCTAAAGCATCATTTATATCTTGCTTTATTTTATTCATATATATATATATATATATATATATATATATATATATATATATATATATATATATATATATATAGTTTCGATTTGGCACTGATTATAATGTCCCATCTGTTTTACCCTGTTTTTTTTCATTCCATGGTTAACGTCTTTTAAAACTTCTGTGACAATCCAAGCCTGCTGAGTTTTCCCCGAAGGTGTATGACATCAGTATCTGAATTTAAATAAATCGTTCGCACCAACATGACGTAATGCGCAGAAAATGCACCATTATCGCATTCGTTGCTGCAAAGGAGTACATTAAATTTTCTCTGTGTTTTCAGTTCGTAGACGGAAAACATTTCTAAACATTAATTGCTGCGTATGTGTATTTGCTAAAAATATGCGTAGATAAAAAATACATTTCTACTAATGTGCCGTAAGTGTTTCAAAGAACATCTGATTAATTAATTACTGATGAGTGTACATATACCTGGCATGAAGATTAAGTTTTGATTGGGCTTCTTGGATAAACATCGGAATTTCGAAAAGCTTATCTGCTATGATTTCTAAGCTACTTATTGATCGAATTGCTGCCAGGCTTCTATATTGACTCATCGTGTGAACAGACGAATCCAATTGGATTATCCTTTGCAGTGTGGAAGAGATAATGTTCGCATCTGTCTACCTTAATCAGGATTACATGTTAACAGTTTGCATTCACCGTAAGATATATATGTTGATATGTCAATAAGGCTTCAGAAATTATTAGTTTTGATTAGCCAGTGAAATATTGAGTAAATCCAAAGAGAAGCCGTGTTGTAATAATTAAGATTTATATAGTCTTAAACTTTATCATTTATGTAGTTAATACAGATGCCATTCATTATCTTATCAAGAATATGATAAAATAATATTTACTAAAGTAGTTTATTATTCTCATTGAAGCACATTATACCTTAAATTTACTGTTCACGTATTAACGAAAATTATGTTTAACTAGATTACACCGAATTGATTATATATATTTGTACACAATGAAAATTGAGAAAATGAACAATACGAACATAGTAATGATCTTTATTCTGCATTTGTGTGCCCAGATTTCGTCCCATAATAAAAGGTATTAGTTCATACCGCAACATTTTTATTTACTGAATATTGCAAGACCATATATATATATATATATATATATATATATATATATATATGTATATATATATATTTATATATATACTTCTACATTTACCTTGCACGATAAGATGAAAATACAACGAAAGCAGTGACAGGAAGAAGACAGTTACTAACGCTTATGCACTTTCATTCCAACAAATATATAATATGAATAATTATTATTATTATTAATAATAATAATAATAATAATAATAATAATAATAAATGATAATTATTAATAATAATCATAACAAATAATAATAATTAATGATAATAATAATAAAAATAATAATTAATAATAATAATAATAATACTCATTAATAATAATACAAATATAATACAATTATCAATAGCAAAATCAATAATTGAATAATAAAAACAAAAACAACCTCATCCAATCTTAAACCACACATTAAAATAATTTAAAAAACACACACTGATACATCGATTTAGTCTCGAAAGACAAGGGGTACCCCCTGTAGGGGCAGCTGCGCGTGTAATTGTGAGGCAAGCGTTGCGCAATCCCAAACCACACCTCTCCTGAACCCACGCTGTTTTAGTCCAGTGGCAAGAAGAGGTTCTGAACGACTGGAAACAATGCCTAGATAAGCAGAGAGCACATACTGAACCTCGAAGTTCAAAATGGTAACCAATCTGATACTGGGCAGGCTCATCGTTGCTTAACTTCGGCGATCTGTCGAGAACCGGCGTGTCAAGCGTGATTATGCACACACAATTACATTAACATAAGTTCGGAATAGCAAAATCAGTATAAATAAATAACAAATGTAAATAAATGCCTATAGAAATACAGAAACGTTATATCTAATAATTTATATACTACATCGACCGGAACATTGTAAATATAGCACTTCAGCTGTGGACAGCAATCTAAATAGTGCAAATTACCGTCCCTGGTCTTAAAAAAATACTCTTTTTCTCTGTGTGTGTTTGTCTCTTTCCTTTCTTTATCCTTTCTTTGTCTTCTCTCTTTATTTCTATTTATATATAAAATGCACATGTTGTGTCTGTGTGGCTATGACTCTTTTCCCTATGGACTTCGAAATGGCTTGAATGATGTTTTTTTTTTTAATTTACACAAGATGTACTTTATGGGTGTCAAAATGTTCTTAGATAGGTTTTTTTATAAGAATTCCTTCGATAAGTACCAAAATTCAATAGTTGAAAAACTCTGAAGAAAAAACTGTCTTATTTAACAAAAAAAATGATAACATCTTATACGGACAAATATTATAAGAATATTCAGGAAAATTTTCACGCACAAGCAAAATAACCCAGCTTATTAAATTAACGGGAATTTCATTTATAAGACAAGGACGCGTTCGCAATGAATGTTTCCATTTAGAGCACAATTAAACCATGATAAATAATTTTTTGTATTTTTAACTTTAATTCAAGCCATTATATGAAAACAATGAATCAACATTAAAATGAGCTGTAGGTTAATCCCCATTTAATACCAGGCAGCGTGTGTGGGTTTTCTGAATCAAATACTTTGGCTACTTATATTGAGACAATTTGTACTCAGGGTGGATTAAAAAAATGTAATTTAGATATATAATAAGCTCGATAGGTAAATATCCTAGAGCTAATTTAATATTTAGTAATGTGATTGATAATTTAAAAATCAAATTATAATTAAATTAAAAATCCGTTTCATAAGAAGGAACAACAACAAAATCAATTATTTGTACGATCGTTTCGGAAAACAGTGTTTTTCTTGTGGTAGACATCAATTTACGGACAATAATTATTACATATAGTTTGTTTTTAATAAACAAGGTTTCCTCGTCAGCAAATATTGTGAAGGGTTTTTATTAAATGTAAAAGACACCATAAATAAACCTAGCATTAAAAGTAAGGCAGATGTATATGGAAAAAATTAAAATAAAGGTATGAATTTAAACTTGATAAGAAAATTAATATGGGTTAGAGATAGAAATAAATAGAGAAAAAGATAAATTTGGTTTAAGTACTACATTATACATACATACATACACAAATATATACATGCATATATATGAAAAATAGACACATACATACATATACATATATATATACAGATATATACATAAACATACAATTCGCAAATTAAATTCATGAATAAAAATTATAGAAACATAAACTGCATTGAAAATAAACCTATTAAGAGCGTAATAACATATAATATGGCAATGTCAATCACATTACTAAATATATATATATATATATATATATATATATATATATATATATATATATATATATATATATATATATATATATAACACCGTGGGCGGATAAACGATGCAACTATAATGAACCGTCACAGTTACTGAGTCTTACAAGACCTGACTTTTTACTTGGAAAATTGTAGTTTATGATCCTCTCTATCAACCAAATGATCGCTCGGTCACGTTGTATTGTTAAAGTGCCTCAACTGTCTATAAGACAATTCGTCTACGCTCAACTAAAAAAATAAAGTCAAAAAGTCGGTCTGTTCCAAAATATATGTAGATAGCTAGCTATGAATTTGCAAGAATTTGTCCATTTTTTTCTGTTCGCAAAAGAGAAAAAATAACAAAATACTAATTATCTATATTTTCCTTCTATCTATTTTCTGAACTCATCGACGACAACACGACCGACTACCATTAATTATTGAGTTTTTTGTGAGTTGGAATGTGTTGCTCTTTCTCGCTAATTCTCTCATGGAATAATCGTCAGAATACTTCCTGGGAATGGTGAGGAAAAAGTCTCTCCTTGCATAAACCGGAAGTATTTCTCTCTTTTTCTTTTCAATGAACGTTTATCAGAATTATGTATTTTCAGGTTATTGGCTTTGTTTTTGTTATTTCAGGAATGAATATCTGGCCCTGTTCTGCTCGCGACTATTATTTTCTCGTATTTCAAAGAGTTTTTCTAGATTTACGGGTTGTTGGGGTCTTTATTCTATATTTCTATAGAGGCTAAATCTTTAGTTGTCTCATCTCGCGATCGGATCTGCTTCTAGATCTCTATTTCCGGTTCTTTAATGCTGATTTTTACTGTTCTACTGATAAAACACGACTGTTATATTGAGGTAGATGATTGGGAGTGTTTGATGCAACCCCTTTCAAAAACCAATCAAAGGGAGCGATATAATTTACTAGCTAGGAAATATAGACAATGCACCCGTAACCGTAGAGATATAAATCATTGCACATGCAAAATTTCAACTAGATCAGACAACTGGAAGTGGGCCAGGGGCATTACTTATTGCACGCCCCTCGTAGGTTTCGCATATATTTCATAGGGAACAACCAACGATAATTTATATAATCTACGAATTTTTTCTTAATGGCGAAAAAATTAAAGCGCGTTTAATTAATATAAACGCTTGGCGTACAATGCGGTACCGAGGTCTGCTCTGCTAAAGTTAATCGACCACGTCACAAAGGCCTGACTTCCCGCTTTTGTACTTTACTTAACTGGGTCAACTCGAATTTAATATTAAAGATAAAATTTTATAAAGACATTAAGGTTATAGCGACGGAAAGAGAGAACACTCAAATTGAAATAACATTAGCTCTTAAAAGATTTCCCTCCGTTAAAATTAAATGGTAACAAAAATGAAATGAATATATATATATATATATATATATATATATATATATATATATATATATGATTATTTTTTTTTTTTTTTGAAAAAGAAATTAGGCAGAGTGATCGATTAAAAGGGAAATTTCGTCTGATTTCTACGTTTATTCATTTGTAAAATAATGTGATATTTTCATAATCATTGATTAGCTGTCATATATGTGGATATACCGAGAGGTCAAACGGTATAATCTAACTCATCCTGCTGCCGTGTAGGGCCTTCCTCTTTAGGCGAAGGCTAGGAGAGGAAACCCCCGAAATAAAGCCAATAAGACCCCAACGGCGGAACGAAAAAACACCGACGGAGGAGGGCAACGCCTGTCGTGCAAGAGCCAAGTGGGCTTTTGGTGAATAAAACACGCGACAGCTCGCTGTAATCTGCATTATAGAAGCAGTACAGGCTAAAGCGAATGTGCGTAGCTTTTGCGCAGCCACGCCCATGCAAAACAATTTACACAACGAGTGGCACTCTGTCATTTTGTCTCCGTTTCTGTTTTCTATATATTTATTTTTCTCAATCCAATTTTTTCAGTACCACTCTAACCAAGCTCCGAGGCGATAGTGCCACAGATGACGGGATATGACTGGATAAGCTGGAAGGCCTTAACTCGCGACTGCACTCGCGCGGCGGATCTAATATGGTCGTTCCTTGGTGACTACTCCGTGACACCAGGATCTAACAGCTTGAGCCGTAACATGGCTGGCCTATTGAGACCCCCCTCGAAAACGTGGGGCAAACATTGGTCAGGAAAAAGCTATCTGGTCCGATTCCCGCGTCTGACGAACACCCACTAACGTGGTCGAAACAACAACAACATAATAATAACTAATGGTGCATGGAATATCCGCACCCTTGAAGACCAACCAAACACATTCCGCCCGAAACGACGTACAGCACTGATTTGCAAGGAAGTTAATCGATTCAATATTGATGTAGCGGCCCTTAGCGAAATCAGACTGTCCGAAGAGGCAACATTAGAGAAGCTAGAACAGGATATACCATCTTATGGAAAGAGAAAGCCCTCGAGGAGCCGCACATACATGGTGTTGCCTTCGTAATCCGTTCCCAGCTTGTACAACAGTAAAGAATGTCTTCACGGCCATTACTGAGCGCCATTACTGTTTACTTTTCCATCGCAGCGAACAGACACATCACTCTGATTTCAGTCTACGCCCAAATTTTGACCTCAACAGACGAAGACAAAGCTGCATTTTACACCCGGCTCAACGACACTCCAGAGAGTGCCTACTAGCGACAAGCTCGTTGTGCTGGGCGATTTTAATGCTCGAATGGCAAGGACTACCGCCTATGTGAGGGGATCATTGGTTTTCATGGCATCGGGAACTGTAATGGCAATGGACAAGTCCTACTCTGTTTGTATGCGGAATATTAACTTGTGACCAACACCATCTTTAGACTCCCGGTCCAAACACTGGCATATTATGCAGTACATTCTTACCAGTTGCAGAGACAAAAAAGATGTTTGCATCATACGAACATGTCCGGAGCAGAGGACTGCTGGACGAATCACAGACTAGTGATCTCCAGACTGGTGGTGACTACGCCTCGACCATTGCAACAAGGTCCGTGATCCACAGTTTGCAAAAAATTTCAAGGAAGCTTGCGAACGCCATCTTACAGAACCTATGGACCAGGCGACCGTAGAGAACCACTCGACCACCCTTAGAAAGGCCATGACCTGTGTTGCGGAGGAAACCATTGGCTACGCAAGCAAGAAGAGTCAGAGCTGGTTTAAGGAGAATGACATCATCATGATTCTTCTCATCGAGGCCAAACGTCAGACACCTCTGACCATAGAGAACAAACCTGCAACTGCCAATAAACGTGCTCACAAACAAGCTGTAACTGAGTGCAAAAAAAAAAAAGAATCTGAGAAGCCCAGAACACCTGGTGGTGATGGAAAGCTGAGGAAATACAAAGACACACTGACCAGCAAGACCTGCGAAACTTCTATGCAGCAACAGAAGAAATTTTAGGCCACATTCGGTCACCTGTGGGTGGCTTAAAAAACTGGATGGGACCACGACTATCACAGTCACTGAGCCAATTCTACAAAGATGGAGGTCTTACTTTGAGAAACTTTTGAACCACCAGGCTCTTACCCCAAACAATCTCCTGCGAGCGACCTCGCAACACCCTGTCTGGCACTGGATGGCGTTGCCACCGCCTATCCAGGATTTAAACAAAGCCCTAAAACGCATGAAACCTGAAAAAGCCCTTGGGCGTGACAACATCCTACTTGAGCTACACACACATAGTTAGGAATGGTCTCATGCAACTCATATTGAAATTATTGGAGATGAAGGGCCATATTACTTAATTCTGTGATGCAACACTATTAAAAAAACGTGATCGGTAGAACTGTAAGAACTATCGGGATATATCACTCCTTAGCATGACAAACAAGATATACACCCGCATCTTCGTCAACCGCCTCCTTGTCCTTTTTTTATTACACTTTCACGCCAAACAAGGTACATTGCCATTTTGATATTAAGGGGCAACTATCAGGGAGCTAAGTTGAAGGGGTACTATGTAGGGAGTTTAGTAGCAAGATGCATGTTTACATTACACTTGAACTTTTGCATGTCAGTACAGTTGGGGAAAAGGGAAACCGGAAGAAAAATCCAAGTCCTGCAGTTCTGGGGAAGAAGCTATTAGAGTAAAAGGCTTTCTTACATCTAGAGATCTCAACTGTGTAGGGGTGGGACTTCGCTTTTTGTCGGGTTTGACGGGGGTATTTTCATCGAGGGGGTACGAGGGCTTGTAGTTCGTCAGATCAGCCACCATTAAAATACTTGTAAAACAGGCAGAGGGATGCAACATTACGTCGGTGGGACAGGGGCTAAAGTTAAGATGACAGTTCGAGACCTATTATGTTCGCGACTCTCTTTTGAACCCTGTCCAGGAGCGAGAGACTAGTAGCAGATGCACCAGCCCAAATGTGACAGCAGTACTCCATACATGGGCGAATGGGGGCTTTGTAGAGGTACAGGATACTTTCACGCGTAAGTAAGTTTCTACCACGATAAAGAGAGCCCACCTTCTTTGCGGCAGCCTTAGGAGAAGATGTCCTGCCAGAGTCCCAGTGTGGACTTTGCCCTTCGTGCGGGACAATTGACATCATCTTCTGAACACGTCAATATCAAGAAAAGAGCCTAGACGACCAGCAGCCCATCATGTTTATTTTCTGAGATTTTAAAAAGGCTTTTGACAAATTACCCCGACCTGCCATGTGGGCAGTCCTCGCTAGATTTGGTTACCCACCTGACTTTATCACCATGGTGCGCGCCCTGCATAAGGGAACAATTGGGAGAGTACGTCATCAGAAGTCCCTCTCTGAGCCATTCCCCATCAATAGTGGGCTGAAACCAGCTTGTGTCCTGGCTCCATCGTGTGTCTCACTCTACATGGCAGCAATGCTAAATGACATACCACCAGATATGCCATCAATTAATCTCCATTTTCACATGGATGGTGGAATTTTCAACCTAGCCCGACTCCGTGCTAGAACTATAACTTTCATATGCTTAGGGCGAGAACTGCAGTATTCTGATGACAATGCCACGCCAGGTCAGACTGTACAGGACTAGCAGATACATACAACGCAGCCTACGAACATTTTCGGATGCAGGTCAATACAGAAAAGAACAAATTACTAGCCCAGCACCCTCCTAGAGTCCTTTTACCGAATACCAACACTATCATAAATGGCCTATCACAAGAGGTAGTTGATCAGTTTCCTTTACTAGGAAATATCATAACATCAACTCCCACAAGAACGAAAAGTGTGGAAAACAAGATCAGGGCAGCCTACTCAGCCTTTAGTCGCCTCAATAGCCGCGTATTTAACAACTAGACTTAAATTGGCCACTAAATCATGGTCTTCAAGGCAGTAGTACTCTCCACTCTTCTTCATGCTTGTGAAACAAGGGCATTGTACAGAAGCGATTAAAACAACCTGGAACGCTTCCAGCAACACAAGCTGAAGCAAATGTTGCATGTCACCAGGGAGAGCCACACCACTAACTTGCAAAGGTCCCATTGACTTTGAGTAGAAAAGAAGACAATATGAAAAGCTAAAAGTAGAAGAAGGAGAGAGCGAAAATAACAACACAATCCCCACCTATACTCCTTGCAAATACTGCTCGCGACTATCCTACCAGTTGTTGGGCTTTGTAAGCCATGTAAATATAGGCATCCTAAAAGATAGGGGGCAGATGATAGAACCCGATACTCGGACGCGAATGGGCGCCGACGACGAGCTGTCCCCTACCACGCGTTGCCGTGGGTCAATTTGGGTTAATGAAAAAAAATCTAAAAAAAAAAAAAAGAGAGAAATGCATGTTTCTTATATTCTTATTGAAAAAAAATACTACTCTTGCAGAATTTACCCGAAACTTCTGCTTGGGCTCGCCCAGTAATTACTGGATTATGCCGATCGTTGCTAAACTGTTGAAAAACTAAATCGAGTTTTTTTGTTTATTTTTGTGAGTTTTTAATTAGTATTTTGGTAAAGGAGGGTATTTTTCTGCTTACTTTTTAACTTTTATTGACAAAATATCATTTGTAAATTTAGTGCTTATGTATTTTTGGTAACGCGTTATTTTTAACAAGTTAAATTTATATTTCACAATATCTTCTTTTTTTAATAAATTGTTAGTTGGAAGCACAGAATAGGTGCATAACATCACCACCTCCCCATAGTAAGAATGGCTGAAAAATAATAATGGTATTATTTTAGCACGGTGCCAAAAATGCATATGCACCGTAAATTGGCTTAGAAAATTTTTTCTTCACTTTCACCTATTAATTTACTGTCATAATGAAAAGGCAGTCATATTTTCTTACATAAAAACAATATTGTTTTACAAAAATATAAATATATAAATATCTAAATAAAAAAACACTATTATTAAAAAATGTTTTCTTGATAAAAAACAAAACAAACTTTACTTTAACTTAAGAATTTACGAGAAACAAAAGCATTAGTCGGCTGGCGTATACGATTCGGAAGAGACTTTTTTTGTAAATTAAGCTGTTTGTTTTTAATAAATTTTTTGATTTTGTGGCCTTCCCTTTTTTTCTTTTTTTCGCTTTGAACTTTGCGGCTTTCGGATTTTTTAATATAAATAAATTTTATAACTCCAAAGAAGTCGACTTTTATAAGTTTCAATTCAATAGTACTTTCTGGCGAGCATTTTTCAGCACGATAACATAAGTGGTTAAGCAATACTAACAATCCATACAAAATACTGCTAGAAGCCCATAGAATATTTATTACCGTGACATACGCTGACATATATTGGGTGGGTTTCTAACAGTAAACTGTACAGTTTTTTAAAACTCATTTTCTCAAGCTAAACGTAATCAATAGAGAATCCACCGCCATTTGTATTTTTAAAATACATCGAAAATCACCGTTTTTTCGAGCCGAATAAGCATTTTACATTAAACGAAAACACTAAAAAAATTTCCAGTTAAGTAGAAAAGTAACTTATTTTGCCTTTTTATTTGTTATATATTTGTTTTTTGACAAATTTTTCGAATCTATGTGTACAGTAAAGCAAAGCATTTATCTGTTTATTGTTTTAACATTTGTTAACAAACAGTAATTTATAATATTGGTGCTTGTGTATTTTTGGTAACACGCTATATTTAAATAGTTTTTCCAATTTAAATTTAAATTTAACGATATCGTTTTTTTTTAATTGCTATTTGGGAGAACAGAATAGTTACAAATCACCCTCCGCTCCTCATTGTAAGAATGGGCGAAAAAATAATACTTATATTATTTCAGCACGGTACCAAAATGCTTATTTTCTGTAAGTTTTCTTGGAAAAAACTTTTCTGTAATTTCATATAACAATTTACGGTTATAATAATATATTATTATGCTAGAGGTCACAAATTAAAGAAACCACAAGTAGTGTAAAGTGTATAAATATAATATGTATTTATCATAAAGAATACATGAGCCACTAAAATGGTATGAGAGGAACGTGCTCGTAGCATGCGGGTAAACATGGTATGAATGTCTTCATTTAGTCTATGAAACCAGTGGTATTCATAGGACGGGTTAATTCCACTTAGTTCGCAAATAGGGGCGATTTGTACCCTACAAAAACTCCGCCAGAGCTTTCATTCCCCTGGAAAGATAGTATAGGTCTTTTTTGCCTGGAATTGATCACATTTCTTTTTCCTGGTTGTGCGGCTGGTTGTGGTCTTACGAGTTCGAACGTGTCATATATTTGGTCAATTACCTCTACTTGTTCAGGAATAGGTTGTCTTTAGTTATCTGCCATACGTTTTTTATTTTGTGGTTCAAATGTCTCTGTTGAAAAAATGTTGGACGTTTGATAATGTAAACCATCCGCCCGATCCTTTTTTGGACATTTCCTAGTTCCCACATCGTGCTATTATTTTTGTGTACCTGGAAAAATACCGTTTTCACTAGGTAAGTATCTCTCATTAGGAACTATAGTATTCAGCGTTTTCACCTGTTTTGGCAAAGTTTATCGAAGACCGGCCTAATTTTCCTCGCGAACATTAACTCTGGCGGTGACATCTTCGATTAAGCGCTTAATTTTGCATAATTCAGTAAACTTTTAAAAACAGCTGGAGTGCCTTTTCTGAGGGCGTTTCTTTAGCCTGCTTCAGGGATCTTTTTAGCATGTAGACAAACCTCTCTGCCCGACCGTTCGATCACGGATGATAGGTTGGCGTCATTATGTGGTAACATGAAAATCGTTGCAGAAGCTTTTAAAATCTCCTAAAGTGCATTGTGTGCTATTGTCCGACACTAGACAATCGACCACACCAAACCTAATATACAATTCATGAAAAAGCACTGATTGTAAAATTCGTCGTCGGACTTTTACATCGAAATACCTCAGGCCATTTTGAAAAACTGTCTACCACTACTAAATAAAAGTTTCCATTCAGTGCGCCTGGGTAATCTACTTGCCATGGGTGGTAAGCTTTAGCCCACGGGCTAAAGTGCATTGAGCGCTTTTGTAGCCAATGCGCAAAACCTTACACGACTTTACCGTGACTTCTATATCAGTGACCATACTCTTCCAGTAAACGTAGGACCTTATGAGGATCTTCATTCGAGTAGCCCCAGTGTGCCCCCTGTGGAAACCATTTAGGATTTTCTTTTTTAGTGTAGCTTAGATTACTACTCTGCCCCCCGTATAACAGTACCTCATTGCACATATAATAAACTTCCGCCGTCGATTTATCTGATTGAATTTTTTGTTTTATTTCTTTGTGAAACTATCTTCTTTGCCTCCCTTATTATATATTCACAATATCTGATAGTTCCTTAGTTGTATTTATGTATAGTCCCTTTTTACTTTGTAGTGACGCTATTGCTGTGTCTTCCAGCGGTTCCCTTGATTTCGAGATTAATCGCGACAATCCGTCTGCGTAACTTAACTTCGCAGATGTAAGAAATTCTATACTGAAGTCGAAATTCAGTAGAATGGTCACCCATCTCTGCAGAGCCAAAGATGATTATTAGCCGTTTATGGTCAGTTTGTAATTTAAATTTACGACCGCGTAAAAATCGGTGGAATTTGTACTTCCGAATATGATTCCCAGTGCTTCCATTTCGATTTGGGAGTAATTCTTCTCGGCAGGCAGTAAAGTTCTTGACGCATGGGCGATCGACTTAGTGGACCAATCAGACATCTTGTGTAGAATGCACGTCCCGATCCAATATGAACTTGCGTCGGTTGCGACAATAATCTCTTGTTCCGGATTTAAATGAATCAAAGATAAATCTGACGTTAATATATCTTTCAACTTCTTAAACGCTGTCTGGCACTCAGGCATCCAGTCCCATTTTTTGTACTTTTATAATAGTACATTCAATGGCGCACGGAATTCATGCATGTTCTTTATGAACGTTTGATAATAGTTGGCAAGCCCTGAAAAACTCTGCGATGTAGTTACATTATAAGTTTCTAGTATGTCTTTTATAGCTATGGACCTCTCCAGGTCGGGTTACCTCCTGTCCTTATCTATTATATGAGCAAGGTATTTAATTTAATTCGCAATTATCTTCCTCTAAGGCCGTATTCTTTTATTTAGTCAAATACTTGAAATGCATGCTCTTTATGTTGCTGAACATTTTTACTACGCATAAGAATATCGTTCAGATAGCCTATTGCGAAATCCAAGCCGCTTTGCAAAGTATCGATCACCTGTTGGAAAATTGCAGGTGCTACTTTTATATCAAATGCTAATCTGTTCAATTTATAAAGTCCTTTCTGCGTTGAAATACACAAAAGTTTTGAGCTATCTGCCTCTAAAGGTATTTGTAGGTACGCCTCGCTTAAATCTATTTTGGAAAAATAAATCCGCCATTAAATTTAGCGAATACTTCATCTGAGTTTAATAGCGGATAAATGATGGTCCTTGAGCGCTGCATTAAATCCGACAGAGGAGTTCGAGCATACTCTAATGTCATTAGATTTTCTTTCACGTATATGGTTCATATGAACGTACACACACCTACACGGATATGCGAATGTGCACATTTTATTATTATTTACAAATTTTGTAAATCAATTACCAATATTATCACATTATTATGTGTTATATAAGTTGGCAATTTTATCACATTATTATATGCGTTATATAAGGTGTTAATTATAATTGTTATTAATTGGGTTAAGGAACGTGCATACATTACTATGGGTGTAGACCATCTATCAAAACAAGTGTCTTCTTATTTATAATATTCGTTATATTTGTACATATTAGATAAAAGTATAGACAGAATAGATAATTATTATTTTATTTAAGGTTTGTAATATAATTTTGTAGACTTAAATATAGAGTGGTGTAAGGTAATCTTGGATTTAACTCATGGATTTGAAAATTCAAAAGCTGGAGATTGGTACCATGGCAAAAAATAATGGTAAACAATATATATACACATGCATATACTAAACAGACAATTGCATAAAATACTCACATAGACGCATACGCACCTACATGTATACGCATATAGAGAAATAAAAAGGGAGGATAAATAAAAATGAAATAGAATTATTAAAGCCAATAGTTTTGTAAGATTAGTAAACCTTGTCGGATCAAAAACAATTTTCTGCTTCCTTGCTCATACATATATGTAGTTATATAAATATTGAAACATATACTAGAGGGGAAGAAAAATACAGAAGTTATATATTAGTATATATACATACATAACATGAAAGTTAATTAGATAGGGTTAGAGGGAGGGCTGGGTATAGTTACACATACGTTCACAATATAGGTGGGAAACAGAGATATAGACACGTGTTGACAAAAAATCTTATCCAGAATTCACAGGATATATATATATATATATATATATATATATATATATATATATATATATATATATATATATATACACCCACCTTCGTGTACATATATAACACATAAAATAGAACCGTAGGATATATATATATATCTGACAAAAATGGGTAAATTTCCCTAAATAAAAATATATAGTTATTTATGGTTATATAAATGTGAATAGAGAGGTAGATACTCAGTATAGGCGAATTATGGATGGCGTGAAAGGGATGAAGAAGTATATGGGTAGCAGCAAGATAAGAGTCATTAAACCATACGAAGTGTAATAATTCACAGTACATAAGGACTGGTGGTATTCAACTGACATGTTAGTATTATCATTATGTATGTATTCAAGTAGTATATAAGTCTTCAGATTAGATTTAAGTTAGAAAAGAGGTGTTTCTGATAAGTATTTACAATTGATAAAGTTTTCGTGTTTTTTTAGTTAGGAGCTTATTTCTCCTCTTAAATGTTATAATAGTTTCTCACTAAGTCATAGGTAGCAAGGTGAATTCATAGACGAGCATGTGTTTGCTCTCTTAAGTGTATTCCAATTTACAACTGGTTACAATCCCTGTTCAATCAATTTATTAACGTATTTAGATAGTGAAGTAATATTTGTATAGTTTGGATTTTCAAAAATGAATTTGTGTCCTGTATATCTTTCCTTAATGTGTTACTTGCCATGCCAATATAATATGTTTTGCTATCAGGGGTTTCTTTAGTAGAAAGTGTTGCTCTTTAAACAAGTGCTCTTATTAAGCCGTTTTCTCTTTAAATGGGACACTCAGACTTTCTTCTACATTTGCATGATTTAGTAACTTTAGGTGTATTTGTATTAATGCCCTTTAATATTTTGTTATGTTTTTAAAAAATTTTTTCTAAATTATCACTACAACTGTAACTTTATTTGATAGTTTTTTATTAAGGATTTTGTGCAGAGTGCTTTCGGGAGGAGAATAATGGTATTTGATTGTAAATTTAAATATAAATCATTAACTAATAACATAATTTTATAAACTTAATATTCTTAAATTATTCATTTAAATATATACATATGTATGTATGTTAGTATTTCCGTACATATATTTGTTTACGTGTATGTCCGTGATTGCACGTTTATGTATTTTTGTGTGTATGTATATATATATGCATATATATATATATATATATATATATATATATATATATACACATGCATATGTATATGTGTATATATATATATATATATATATATATATATCGCTGGGAATATGTAAATATGAGCCTATAAACGCTTAAAGCGTTATACTTTGTCATAGAATAGTTTTTTTCTCTCTATATATATATATTTCTTTTTTATTAAACTCTCTCAGACCCCCTCCCATAAACTACATTTTTTCGTGACACACGACTTGTGTCAACGAAGAATTTGCAAACCCCCTTTTTTCGACAAACAGACATTAGCTTACAAACAGGCTAGTTAAATTTCCACCACCCACTAACACAATCCATTGTTCTTGTAAAATACGTCCCACTTTAATCATTTCACATTTATAAAAATCCAACTGTAGTAAAGTTTGAAATACGATTTCTCCAGTTTTATACTTCTTTTTTTAGAGAGCTCCCAACTTTTAAGGCACAGTATTTTCTTTTTCTACGGAGTCTAATGGTTCAGGGTCTCCTGACAAAGTCTCATCGACTGAAAGAGATGGCTCTTTGCAGCGATCAAATGAAACTGTTTACCCTCCAGTAAATAATAAAAAAGTAACAACATCGTTTTATTCATATGCCCCCACTATGAACATCTCAAACCTGAATTTATACACACACACACACACACACACACATATATATATATATATATATATATATATATATATATTATAACTTCTTTCAGGCATAAAAGACTATGGATGCCTACTGTAAGCATGTCTACGCGTAGAATATTTTTGGTCGGCGTAGTTAAATATCAGTGGAAAGTGGATTTTATGGCCAACTGGAAACAATACCGAGATAAGCATAGAGCACGTACATTAGGTTAGGATTCGCAAATTGTCACCCAAATGGTACAAGCCAGGCTCCACATTGCTTAACTTACGGGAGGGTCAATGTGATTGTGCCGTACTTAAATACACACACACACACACTTACATACACCCACACACACACACATATATATATATATAAGTGAAATTGTCTGTGCATATGTATCTGTGTGTGTACATTTTCCTACCAAACTACTCTGTCAATTTTCATTCTAGACTCGAGATTTTATATAAGTGGTATGGGGATTTGGAAAGATCTTTTGAATCAGTTCAGCCATTCATTTAGCTGACAAGGGGTCATATTTCAACGATTTGCCGTTTGAAACTCTACAAAACTGCTCTGCACATTTTTTTGGTATAAACAATTGAAATTTTAAATGTGGGTTTCATGGATATAAATCAAAATTTTTAACCTGCTTTCAGCCCTAAACCATAAATATCAGGGGTCAAAATTGGGGTCAACTTAAAAACAATTTGACTCTTACGGCCTCTACTTACAACGCCAATTGTTAGTCTAAACATTTGAAATTTAAGATAAAGGGTATTCAAAAATAACGCAATCTGGCTGCCAAGGAGTTAATGCTCAAAAGATTTTACCTTTGCGGTCTCTTAGCAACATCTTCACCCAATTTGAAGTTTAAACATTTGAAATTTTACATAAAAGGTATTCCGACATGTATCAAGCCTTTACTCAGTTTTGGGGCAAAAATTTGGCTGCCAAGAGGTAGACATTTTAAGATTTAATCTTTGCAGACTCTACCAAACTCCTCCGCCAATTTTGGGTCTAAACACTTGAAATGTTAGATGTAGGTTACGTGGACATGAGCCAAAATTTTAAATATATATATGTACATATGCACATAAAGTTATGAAAAGTACATAGGGCCCGACAAAGCCGGGCGGAACTGCTAATATATATATATATATATATATATATATATATATATATATATATATATATATATATTATTTCTATCTCTAACCCATATTAATTTTCTTATAAATTTTAAATCCAGACCTTTTATTTCAATTTTTATGATTCATATGCCTTACTTTTAATGCTAGGTTTATTTATGGTGTCTTTTAAATTCAATAAAAACCCTCCAAAATTTGATGATGAGGAGACCTTGCTTACCAAAAAACTATATATATATATTCTACATAACTTGATGTATACCACAATAAAAAGCATTGTTTTCCGAAACGATCGTACAGATAATTGATTTTGTTGTTGTTCCTTCTTATGAAACGGATTTTTAATTTAATTAAAATTTGATTTTTAAATTTTAAATTATAAATCACATTACTTAATATATATATATATATATATATATATATATATATATATATATATATATACTGTCTCGCATACACATGAATATAATGAAATGTAAGATGAAACATTTCCGATAAGGATATATATGTAGTGGTTTAGATAGAAAATATGAGTCCATGTTTCATGTGTGTGTGTGTGTGTGTGTGTGTGTGTGTGTGTGTGTGTGTGTGTGTGTGTGGTTGCTTGTTCTTAGTTATGGAGATGAACATGTCCTTATGTCATAAAACGAAACGGCTCATGTGATCATTCTTCAAGTAATTCGATGATTTGAGATTGCTTATTTATGTTAAAGGCCAGTCTCCATTTCAAACTTTGCATGTGATTTATGTTAACCTTGTTTAAGTTACCATACCTTATGAAACCGCAGATTCAGATATATTTGCATTAAAAGTTTTGCTGAAAACCACTAAGCAGCTTTTAGACATGAGACAAGAACTTATTTCAACTTTCGTCTGTGGCATATACACGAATGGCGCATTAATTCTTAAAGTATTCTATATTTGAATTATTTCAAAAACAAGGCAAATACATTAACGGGTTCTGATATTGCTAAGTGGAAACACTCTTTAAAAATACGTAGATTTAAAATCACGTACACATGCGCAACAAATGTCCAATAGATCTTTTCATATCCACTAATATATCACCGATAAAATGAACCGATGAATTAATCCCGACTAGCAACAAAAAGCTGATCCAATTGCTCATCTTTTCTATTCCTATTCCCTTTAGATTGTGTCAATCAGGAAAAAGTAAGGTTTTTTTTATTAAAGAGAAAATATCAATTCAGTCTAAATATACCTGCTATATATCTAGTTCTATCCTTCTCTGTGTCGCTCTACATATATATGTTTAATAGCATTAATACGTGTGGTAGTATTCCCTTTTGTTTCTAATAAAGTATCATGATCCAGTATTGTTTTCGTTTAGTACCCCCGACTAATAATAAACGGCGTGGGTAGAAGAGCGATATATATTCTGGGAAAGAAATGCTTAGGTGAGGAAGAGAAACAAGAGAGGGGCTTTTACAGTACATAGATTATTTCTAGTGCAGTTGTACGTATTTATTTGCACTTGGTTCATTGATATATCGCGAGGTAGTTTTTTAAATTCTTTCTCATTAGCCCGGATACTACTCTTCTTATTAAAATCATAAGAATTTTCAGTAAATTCCAGTTTCTTAAACACTCGTCTAGCTGAAAACATTATAATACCCCACACTTTTATCTGTGGCTGAACCTACACGTAGAATCCATTAACAAATCTTCTACCTTAAAAATGCAAGCCTGTGGAACTTTCTTCCGTTTTCTTGCTTTCCAGCTGCCTACAATCTGTTGTTCTTCAAGTCCAACGTAAACAAGTTTTTGATGAGCCGTTCCATTTATGTTAAGAAGTTTACCGAATTTCCATTACTAACGATTACTATATTGTCCACTTGACGACTGTATACTCTTAACCCTTATCCTCGAGTGGTCTCTGGGACTTGATAAGTGGTGATGCCTGTGTAAAAAAATTCCATCTACATGTTGTTTAAGCCATCATCATTAAAGTACTGACTTCAACTAGGATTGCCACTTTCCTCCTTTGGTCGAGCATCACTATGTCATGTTTCACAGCTTCGTTTTCTTAGTATAAAGCTGTAATTGTATGCTTATTCCCAAACATTCTCTCTAGTATATGTTCCCATGCCTGATTTTCTTTAGCTCCCACATTAACAAATCTGACTCCTATAATACATTTAAACCGAATAAGAGCTTCTAACTTATATATATATATATATATATATATATATATATATATATATATATATATATATATATATATATATATATATATATATATATAAAATAATGCAGTTAATGCAATTATGGACTTTAATATTGGATCATTTATAACGAAACGTTGTTAATCTAAAACAAAACACTACCTTAACATTTTAAAGCACAAAAAAGTTTAAACGATAAAAAACGGCCATTATGAAAATGTAAAGGCCACAATGCAGTTATTGAGATAATGTGTTTGCATTTAGTATTTGGTCGAACGCTAACGCTTCTAAAAAATACGGCAATGAAAACCGAGCGCATCTGATTCCACAAATATTAACCATTTAAACGCCCTAGTAATGAGAGTAGCTTTTATTAAGAGTATAAAGGGCAGAAAAAAGATTAATAAAACGGTTCTGAAAGATTTCATTTAACGTCATAAAAATAGTTATAGAAGATAATAATTTTTGCATGTCTGACAAGCTATGATGAAATAAAATGTCGTGTTCATTTTTTAAAACAATCGTCAAACACTATTTCAAGTTCCTAGAATGTCTTTAAAATAACGTCCAAGCACGAGAAGATATGTTTACTTATAACTATGACGGACTTTTGATATTTTAATTTGTTATTTCTTTTACAGATAATGCAGCAACAGCTGTATGACCTTGCCCTTGGGCGAGCCGACGGAACAGCGAAAAAAAAAAGGCAGAGCAAAACGGTTTAAAAGAATAACGGGCACACTTTGTCGACAAGCGAAGGAAAAGAGCAAGTGCGGCGACCAGACGATTTGGAAGCACTAGTTAACGTGGAAGGAACTATCAAAACGCAAAAAAAAAAAACTCTGAACATGGTCGGAAAACAGTATGTTGATGGACAGGCATAAGAAAGAAAAAGTAGACAAAAAGATACCACGTGATGAGAGTACCGGCTAGATGTGCGGGCTTAAGGTAGGCATGTTGCCACATGGTAGTGTGCGAGACTTCAAACAACGTGTTTGACACGGCGGAGTTTTTGTAAACTACTTGGCGAAGGAACATATTTTTAAAACAAGGTACAATGCGTTGTGTGGAAAGTATTGCTAATAAATGCCTTTTATCTCAACTGGAAAACAGAGTGAGTCCAATTTCTTTTCTGTTTTATCCATTTTCGATTGTCTTTGCATGCAACGTGAGGAACTGTGTTAACATGCAATAACAACGTTAAAATAAATTTCGGATCATTTAATGGCAACAAACAATATGTATTGTTTATGATTAAAATCAATATGATTAATTGAACAACGCTTACATGCTAAACCCTATTTGAGTAAAATTCTATGGCTCGAATGTTGCGCACATATATTTACTTATTAAATATTATATGTAAATTTAGACGTAGTTTACCTACAACTACGTAGTATTATATTAAATTGACAGGAAAGTTCATGTGGAATTATTATTTTAGATTCCAAATGATGTATTTCCAAATCAGTTTTCGTTATACTTTTATTTTATATATCATCTTAAATAGCGTTTTCCAATCTATCTAATCGTTTAAATTACAATTGTTTTGAAATAATTATGTATTTTTGTTTTAGAACGTTAAATACCAGGTAGAAAAAAGCGCAAATTCGAACATTGTTTTAATTTAAATTAAGGCAAGGCCGAAAAACTGCTGAAACAGCTTGCGATATCAACGAAGCATTTGACTCAGAAATTATCACTGAAAACACAGCAGAATATTGGTTTAAGAAATTTTGTGGCTGCGACGAGAGTCTTAAAGATGATGAGCGCATTGGTCAGCGATTGGATGTTAACAATGATCAATTAAGAGCTTTAGTCAACGCTAATCCACGCACAACTGTTCGAGAACTTGCAGCTGAATTAGACAACACGTATACAACGATTGTCAACAATTTGGGAGAGATTTGAAAGACTAAAAACTTAATTAAAATGTGCCTCAGGAATTAAACAACCATAAGAAACGCTGTAATTGTTGTACTGCTTTTTTAGGCAATAACAACACCCCTTTTCTCGACTAAATTGTGACTTGCAATGAAATTGGGTTTTCTCTGACGCAGATCTCAGTTTTTGGACGCCGACCAAGCTTCATGACACTTCACGAAACAAGAGTTGCAACAGAAAAAAATCATGCTCACTGTTTGGTGATCTGCACCGGTTCATCTATTATAGTTTTTTCAATGTAGGGGAAACCATTACGACGGAACAGTACTGTCAACATATGGTTGAATTGCATCAGAAACTTCGGCAACATTACCCAGCATTGGTCAGCAGAAGAAGCCCAAGTCTTCTCCACGACAATGCCCGACCATACGTTGCTAAACAGATCTTGCAAAAGTTGAACGAATTGAGCTACGGAATACAGCCTCACCTACCTTACTCTCCCGACCTTTCACCTACCGACTACCACTATTTCAAGCATACTGGCAACTGCTGGGAAATACTTAAGAGAAAAAAATCAAGCGATAACAAACTCGCCTTCAGCGACTTAATCGCCACTAGAACGCAAGTTTGTACGTTACTGACATGAATACATTTGTTTTACGTTGACAAATATCTGATGATCCTGTTGGGTCTTAATTCGATCAATAATTTTTTGAGATATTTTCATCTGAATTTAAAAGTAAATAACCGCAATAACTTTTTTCTCACACACAATAAAGCTAGTAGAATTATAGCTCACCAGAAGTAAATTGAATATTCGTCAGCGTATCCATTAAGCTAAAGAGGCACACCCGCACGGATTTCGATGAAACAGGTTTTCTTATAAATTAAAAGCGAATAAGGAAAGTCACGGGACAGTTTTGTAAAAACTAATATTCATTGCTAGAAACAGTTAAACTATATAAATAAATCATAAAAAAACAATATTTGTATGAGTTTCGCATTTCCACTGGTCGACTTTCGTATAAACATGTCTATCGATTTTCTTTTTTGTTTCTTAAGTGCAAAACATTGTTAAAATGTTCTAGTCGAAGTTTTAGACTTGGCATCCTGTTAGTAAAAAGATGCGAATAAAACGTTAGCAATGTTATGAACAAGGAATTATGACTTTATTTACATCAAAACCAACTTAAATATCTATTTCCTCTTTTTTTTATTTTGTAATGTTACATAAATTTATAATCTCTTTCTTTCTCGCCTTTGCTATCCAGCGTCTTACTGTTTTTCTATCTACCCCTTCTTCTTCTCTATTTATGTATTTGTCTATTTATTTATCTCAACTTTTTTCTTTTCTCTGTTTCTTTCTTTCTTTCTTTCTCTCTCTCTCTCTCTCTTTCTGTGTATGTTTGTCTGAAGCTACGAGACACTCAAATCGCTGCGCACAAAAATTGCCATTTCTTGGTTAGAAAAATATCCATTTTCTCAATAATGTGTATAGGTTAATGTTGTCTCTACAATGCGTTAAACCCGGTGGATATTAAACTGTATCTCGACTAAAGCAGAGTTAGACAAAGTTCAGTTTATATAGTTTAAAAAAGTCACTTCCCTAAATGAGTTTATTTTTCTGAATGTGAACACAAATAAAACTGGTCATAGACTGATTTATTATTCACTGACCGGAAATAAAAATACAAAATGGAATATTATGTCATACATAACATTAGCAAAAAGGTAATAGATCCTGCCATTTATTTTTACTTCAGAATATAACGATGTAGAGTGTAAAGGCAAGTTTGAATCCATTCAATCTATAGCACCACTTTCAAATTGATGCTCGCACGTTTCCTGTTGAACCTTGTATAGATATTGTATCGTTGCAAGAAGTAGAGAAACCAATGCCATCAATTATGGATGTGACAAAAAGATAACCAAATTAAATAGTATAAAGTGTCTGTTTTATTTGCTTGCGGAAGATGAGAGTTCATAGCTTTTATATTAAAGCATGTACGATTGAATTGGGATATTGATATAGACAATGGATAGGAAAGTTGAAAATTACAATTCCTTGATCATGTGATATATATCAGAAAAAAGATTAAAAAAATTAATAATAGTAAAGCAATATCCTATTTTATTAACGTTGCATTGTAAATTTAAACATGTGCATATATTTGCACAATTGTACATAATGCCAAATAAATGCATCGAGTCACCTCTAATCAAAATGCCTTTTACACACACGCACACACGCATATATTTTTTATTCATATGCATATTTATATAAATCTAAGTCTATCATTTTTTTTAAGTGAATGCTTTACTTCATATTTTAATTGCAGAAAATACATGCAAAACATTCTCGGATTTTAGTTACGTTAAAAAAAAACAACTATTCAACCTTTATTATTAAAACTAACCAGGATGTGCAATTTATATATTATATAAAATAAGATTGTAAAAAATGAACCACTACTTAGTAAGGTGCCATGTGCTGACCATTTTACAAGAAATCAATAATATAAAACTTCTACTAATTTCTGTATTCATTTTTGGGAACCGTTATACTAATTCTCATAGTTGTTATTTCACTACGTTTCGGTTAAATCATAATCCAGTCTTCCTCAAGTAGTTACCCGTGACAGAATAGGAATTCTGAGTCTTGTAAAGGTATCCCCATTAAATACTGCCTTTCATAATTGTTGTTGTCTCAGCACGTTTTTGCCGTAGAGACACAACGCCTCTATCTACTGCGCAACGGTTTCTATGATTCCAGGTGAGCATTGTCCAAAGATACTACTACATCCTTACTAAAGCCGGCCAAAGTATTTATTGGAAGAAACGTGGTGAGACAATACTAACCATGGGAGGCAGTAGTTACTGGGGATAGTTACAAGACTCAGTATCCCTATCCTGTCGCAGTAAGCCACCTGCAGAACGCCAGAAAATGAGATGGTCGAAACGTGGTGAAACAGCAACTATGCAGATAAAGATAACAGTCCTTAAAAATGAATACACCATTTATGATAACTCATCTCAAAGGATTAAAAAATATATAATAAAATAATATATAATCCTCTATGAGTTATTTATATAATAGTTCTATTAATAAAACCCCCTGTGTATCGCCTTAGTGTAGGCCAATTTTTCTTAATTTTGAAATTGCTATAAAACGCAGAAAACTGAAATTTGGCATAACACTGGAACAGCATAAAAAGATGCCTTACTTCCCTGATTTTTGTGGAATTTGAACAGATATTTTGAATGTTATGCTAATTGTTCTATTTTCTTGTAATATCATTTTATCGTGGGTCTCCTAAAATACCTAAAAATTGTTGAATGAGAGCTAGTGAAGAGGAACGTGTTGTTTCAGGCCTTGCAGAAAAGATATCTATAGTAGATCTTGTCAACGGGCTTGGAAGAGATCGACTAACCGAATTGCAAAGGTTAGAGCAACACTTTGAAAGCTTGGCCATCGGCTGTTGGGCAAACGTGTGATTATACTTGAAACTAATGTCTTCTACAAAAATTGTTTTAGAATAATACGTATTGCTTAGGTTATAACATCGATTTAATTTTTACATGAAACATTACAGGAATTGAGAGATTTCTCCTTGGCAGTTCAGCTTGAGCAGGCTATGTATTGATAAGGAACAATCACTGCAGTCCAACAATGCTGTAGTATAGTGGACTTGAATGTTTAATAACGCCTGTTAAACAGCCTTTTATGGAATACAGAGATAAATGGAAAAGTAACCTTGTGTCCATATATATGTAGCCGTCAAATGTTGATGAGATGGACATACAATGGGTTGCATACTATTACAAGTGTCAAACCGAAGTTATAAACAACTACCTGACAACAACAGTTCATGTACACAATGTAAGAGAAATTAAAAGATGTCAGTATAAAAATATTTATCCAACGCTCCCAGTATCGATATTCGCACTGACACTGTGCTCCCACTGGAAAGACAGTCATCAAGGAATGCTATGTTGAGGTTTTCAGTTAGTTTAGGAAGATATGTTGTTGAAAGAGACACGTGCTCTCCAAATTAAATAGTGTGGACGATGCATCATCCACAACTCTATCATTTTCAAAAACTATTTGGTCAATGTACATCAGCATTGGGAATGAAATGTCACCAACGATTCGTGCAACATTAAAACAGTAAATACTCTTATATTATTGTAAGAACTTCAAATGACAGGTACGATTGAAGAGTTAATTATTTAAAGACACAGACATAAAAGCACATATATATATATATGTATAGATATATATATGTGTATATATATATATGTATATATATATGCACACAAATGATGTGCATTAAAGAAGGATCCTAAGTGTGGTTGCACATTTTGAACAATGTCGAAGACGCGTGTAAAATCAGTATGTTATTGCAATACCTCTTATGAAATTACTGACCAGTTCTCATGATTTTAGGTGCAAATCAAAAGCTACAGGAGGAATTCGAATACACTCTACTAAAGCCTAATTGCCACAGCTGGTGAATTTGAAAAATACAATATAAACGTGAGGAATATTTATAAGACACATATGCAATAAACCTCTGTTTGCTCTAGAAAAAAATGCTACAAAAATGTATTGAATTCTTCAGACTACTTTTGAACTATCTTTCATGAATCCAGCGTTAGTTTTAGAGTAGCATAATAGATCCAAAGAATGCAGTAAGTATGTGAGGTATGATAAGAATGTGAGGAGAGTAAGGAATACAGGACCCTTGATTAACAAAAGAAAAAGTATTTAATTGATAAAGAATCGTGTCGTTGGCCATCGAAATAAAAACACAGTTTTATGTACGCGTGTAAACTGTACACAATATTATTTGCAAGGAACATAACATACTGAAGAATTGCGCGACGAAGGATCCAAGATTGCTCAGAGAATATCAGGAAGAAAGATGTTGTCATGAGAGTAGGGAGATGACTGCGTTTATCAATTCAGATCCCACAGTTTTTGATATGTTGGTTATATGCAATGAAAGCTGGATCGACTGCTATAATTCAAAAGCCAAAATACACTGCTCATATATATAAATATATATATATATATATATATATATATATATATATATATATATCAGTTAATCCCGGCTTTGCTCGGGTCCTATTTACTATTCATAAATTTATGCTCATATATATATATATATATATATATATATATATATATATATTTATATATATATATATATATATATATATATATATATATATATATATATATATATATAAAATGTAAAGTTGGTTCGTTCTAAACAAATAAAACCCTATTTCTAAGTTACCAATTTATTTGAAATTTTCAGACAACCCATCTTTAGAGTCGAGGTATGTTTTTATGTTATTGAAATAAATTTACCTCGCGATTTATTAAAATTAAAATATTAAATAAAATAAATATATTTTTTTACTGCGAATCCGTTCTGTTTATAAAACTGAACTTCCGGTTCGATTCATTTCACAGCCACGAATTGACGAAAGATTTCATTTTCTGTTAACTCGATAAGTAAAAAAAACACAAAAAAAACTTACTCATGCAGAGAGTGATCCGTGCTGAAATAATAATGTTATTATTTAAAAAGCCATTCTTAACATGGGGAAGGGAGGGTGTTTTATACCTATTCTGTACTTTAACCTTACAATTGAATAAAAACATACCATAAAACTTTAAACGTGGAAAACGATTTTAAAAAAATAGCGCGGATCACTCTCTGCATAAGCACACACACACACACACACACACACACACACACACACACACACACACACACACACACACACACACACACACACACACACAAAATAATAATCCCATATTTTAAAACTTTAAATTCATTTATGTACTTATGTTTTTTAAATTCTATTTATGTTAAGGCTTCACTCATGAAACATTACGTTTTAATTGTTTAGTTTATTTTTGTTATATATTCGTTATCATCTAGTTCTCACTAGGGTTATCATCCTGGGGTGCCATTTTGAATTCATTGAGGGGGACCAAATTGATTTTTCGTTACATTTAAATGTGTTATATAGAGTTCTTCATTTAGGGGCACATTTTACGTTTTCTATACAACATAAGATTCCGTGTGATTGTCCCTAATATAAATGGTTGTGTGTTTGATTATCATAAAGGGAATCGTGTGTGTGACATGTAATTTCTGAACCTACCTCTGTTTCTTCTCGCTGCTGAACTATCTGGAAATTTCTCATCCTGGAGGGAGACTTGATACCTGTTTGACGAAGATTTATCACTCCAAGACGATGAATGTTTTTCATAGATTTTATTTCACTTTTCCCAGAGGTCCTGCAGCAGGTGTAAAGTGAAGTCTCTTGTGTGGGCTCTTCTTCACACACGTCAGCGTTCGTCTCCCCCCCTCCCCAGTTAAGAGGGGGGACTACGAAAAAACGTCCGTCTTCTTCAAAGCTCAAATCAAATCTCACAGATCTAGCCAACCACGTCACACATACGTAATTTGGTCAGCTGACCTTTGGTTCTGGTAAACGTGTCTACCTCCACGTTTACTCACCTCTCTCTCTCTCTCTCCCTCTCTCCCTCTCTCCCTCTCTATTCTCTTATAGAGACACAGAGCGAGAAAATAGAAAGAGTAAGAAAGCCAGAGAGGGGGGGAGATGCTCGTTAACATTTTCACGGCATTGTTTACATAAAAAAGTTTGTTTTAACTTTTTCTAAACTGTTTCATTTTGACGACATGCCTCAACGTATTATAAACACCCTAACCCCCCATGTTAAAAAAAAAAACGCCCGTTCATAAACCTCGAAAGCCGTCCTTAACATGGGGAAGTTAGGGTGTTTATAATATGCTGGGGCGAGTCGTAAAATTAACAAAGTTGCTATCTATTATTTATTGCAAAAATTGCTTGAAATTTATTTATTTGACAAAAAAAAATTAAATTTTTGTACTCCTTGGGCGTTGAGTTCCATGGCGACCAGTAGAAAAAAATAATAGTCGCTCCCTTAGTCTCCCACCTCACCCCGCGCGTAACATATTTTATTTACTGACGTTGCCGTAACTAAACGATTATTTGTCACATTTACAAACATTTATTTATTTATTTTGAAAAGAGTTTTACTTTTTATGAATATTAAAAGAAAAATGGGTACTCATGCAGAGAGTGATCCATGCTGAAATAATAACGTTATTATTTAAAAAGCCATTCTTAACATGGGGAGGGTGTTTTGTACCTATTCTGTCCTTTAACCTTGCAATTGATTAAAAAAAAACACGATTTAAAAAATAGCGCAGATCACTCTCTGCATTAGCACCGAAAAATGTTACTAAACATTTATTAATAATTTCTCACTTTTTACAAACATTTGATTTTAAATTTATTTTTAAATGACGACTTTTATCGACTTTTTTTTTTTAAATATCCCCCCCAATGGTGTTTATTCCGAAATCCGTTGTTAATATGGAGAGGTTGGGGGTGTTTATTCTGAAAGCCGTTCTTAACATTTGTGGAGGTGGATCTAATGTAAAAAAAAATAAATAAATTAAAAAAAAAACTAAATCATTTACTAATAACTTCTCACTTTTACAAATATTTTTTAATTTACATGCGCAGATGAACAAATTGTTGAATAGTGCGAAAACAAAACATTTAGGTCCACCTCCACAATTTTCTTTTTTAAATGACGACTTTTATTGATAAATAAATTTACTTCTCCGCAACTTTTATTGATAAATAAATCTACTTCTCTGCCACGGGCACTGAACCCCTCCTTTTTTTTAAAATAGTATTTTCGGGTGGGTATGCTGACAACAAATATCAGTTAAATTTTGCAAATAACCCCCCCTCCAAAAGTGGTGTTTATTCCGGAAGCTGTTCTTAATATGAGGAGGTTGGGGAGGGGGGTGATTATAAGGTGGACCTAATCTAAAAAAAAAAGTTGTTTATGCGCACATAAGCAACTATTTTTTTATTAACTTTTTTTTTAATTTTTAATTTAAAAATTAGTAAATTTCAATGAATAGAATAATAAATCATTTATCATTAATATGTGTTTTTGGTTTTGTGTTGAATGAAACTTTTTTTTTTCATTACAACAATAATGAACCGATTTAAATCTTCCGGCATGCGTTTAAGGGTTACGAAATTATCAATAAATCTTTAATTAGTAAGCCAACGTCAGTAAATAAAAAAAATGTTACATGCGCATGCATTAGCCTTGACTGGGAGGGGGGGCTTAGGGAGCGACCATTAAATAATTATGCTGGTGGCCATGGAACTCAACGCCCAATGAGTACCTAAAGTGGCACTTATGCACTTATGTTACCGTGCTATTTTTTTAAATAGTATTTTCCTATTAAATTCAAATTTTACAATATGTTTTTCTTTTATTAATTTGTTAAGTGAAAGTACAGATAACCCGGTCGGTTTCTAATGCGAGGAAAATCTAGCCCCCCCCCAAAAAGGGGTACTCTGGATAATAACAAAACATTAAAATTGCCTCAGTCTCGAAAGATTTCTTCTCTACTGAACGAGGAAAAAAACGGTGAAGTGTAGTTCACCTTCTGTTTCTCTCCCCCTCACTCAATATCTCTCTCTATCCATCTCTCCCTTTCCCTCTCTCAATCTATCTTTCTCGATATATCACCCTCTCCATCTCTCTTTGAGCCCCTTTCTCTCTCTAACTCCCTCTATCTCTCTCCTTTCCTCTGTTTCATCCCTCTCTGTTTCTAACACTCCACCTCTCTCTCTGTTTATCTATCAATCCCTTTATCTCTCTATCTTCTTCTCTTTCTCTATTTTCCTCTCACTGTCTCTTTTCTATCTATATATCTTCCTCTCTATCTGTCCAACTCTAATCCCTCATCCTATTTTAGTCTCCTAAATTTATTACAGTGAATAAGGCATTGTCAAAACATGGATAAATCCTATTTTAGTCACCTAATTTCCTGACTGTGAGAATAGAAGTTATTTGGAAATTACTGCTACCTTGAACAGCACCAGAAGTAACTGGTAAAACCTTTCTAATTAAATTGATTTTGGCAGCCATTTGGTAACAAAATGACATAGCCTTAGCCCTTGCTGCATGAGGAATACCTGCGACCTTGCTGCCAAGTAGAAGAATTATTTATTCTACTTTAAAACATTCAACTTTTCAAAAATCTCATCTTCGACATCTCCAAAACATCCAATATGGGGAAAAATATTGCAGAAATGCAAACTTATTGTTTAGGATGAATGCACAATGGTACGCAAATAATCACTTGAGGCTCTTGGTCGATCCTTGCAAGATTTGCGTGGCAATGTTAGACCATTTGGGAATGCAGTAATATTGCTTGCAGGAGATTTCAGACAAATGTTACCTGTTATTCTTCAATCAACACCAGCAGATGAAATAAATGCTTGCCTCAAATACTCTACTTTTTTGTTCCATGTGAAGACATTAAACTTAACTCAAAATATGCATGTACAGTTGCAGACTGTTCGATCCGCACAAAAACTTTTGCATCACTTGTGGGAAATTGGGTACGAAAAAGTGCCAGCTGATCAGAGTTAAGGCCAAAATTCTTTGACTTTAAACTTCTGTAATTTCTGTAATTTTATTTCATCAAAAGAATAGTTAGTTTAAAATGTTTTTGCAGATATTCAAAATATAAGAATTCCATTTGACTGAGTGAATGAGCTATTCTTGCAGGTCAATACAAAGATGCCCATGAACTTAACGCTATTATTCAATGTAAAATTCCAAGTGAGGTAGTCAAATACAAATCCATCGACACTGTTGTGAAAGTAGATAAAGTGGTTAATTATCCAACAGTTATATTTGCCAGTGATGCCACCGCATGTATTGTAACTGAAATTTGGTGTACTAATTATCATGTTGTGAAATATAAACCAATCCAAGCTTTGCAATGGCACATAGCTTGCAGTAAAAAAAAAAACAAACAATATCATAGAAACAGCAATCTTAACAGGACCTTTCACAGATGAATATATCTTCATTCCATGCATTCCTATGATTCCACCGGATACATCATTACACTTTAGCAAATTGCACTTTCCAATTTTATTGTCATTTGCAATAACTATCAACAAAGCACAGGAAACAATCTTTACAATTGTGGGCCTTAAACACTGACTGTTTTTTTCACATGGACAATTTATGTTACATATTCAAGAGTCACCAAACCGGAAAATCTCTATATCAGCTAAGAAAATGGAACAACAAAAACTGTGTACCCATGCAAAATGGAAATTTAAACCTATAAGAAACATGCTTTTTCTCATTTTAGAACTTTTTCCATTGCGCCAATTTGAGTCACAGCAACGCGTGGCAGGGTACAGCTTGTATATATATATATATATATATATATATATATATATATATATATATATAAGCGAGATAAGATACTGATAGAATTCAGATGAAAACCCTGATAGATATTAATTGAAGTAATACTTTAAATGATTTAAAGGACATCCTAGCTAAAAAGGAAAAGCTCAATATTTAAGAATAGAGCAATGTATAAGTTTTGTGTTTTAATTTTAAATTCTGAAAAAAAAACAACATATAGAGGCATATATTCGATTTAAGAAGTTATTGCTTGACAAAGGAATATATAGAAAGGGTTATTTAATTTCCTTAATCCATGGATTTTCAACAATTGTTCATATCGTCAGAGGAAATGGAATGCAGTTAGTAAAATGTTCAGCTGCGAATGGATGCTATTTTGCTTTTCAGCACAATTATTGAAAATAGTTTTTGAGTGGTTGTGGATAATCATATGGAGAAAATTGTACTAAAAGAGAAGTTGATACAACCTGGGTAGCCTTTATCGGAAAGAGTTCAATGTCATTCGGGGTTACAAATCAGGGTGGGCAGAAAATAAGGCCATGGCAGAAAGTGATATTCCCATATAGCGAAAGCGTAGTGCTCCTTCTTGATATTTCGAAAAGTATACCGGGCTGTCTTATTCGTTATTGCGTTGATTGTGTGTTATTTGCTTTGGTCCAAATGCTTTCTCGGTGTTGCCAAAGTATATCCGAAATTGGGTGGATATATCATTCCATTGTAATTATCCCCATAACTAATAGAATTTGAGCATTGAATTAAGTGTGCGATGGACATAGGAATCAATAGTATAGTTATCAAAATACCAAAGGTGGCAAAATAATCCAGGCACATATATTCGAAAGAGCACGCTAGAACGGCTTGCTTGAGGTAACAGTCTTATAGAAAGATAGTTCATTATCTTATTATTATTCGATGAAAGAGGCTTTTTAGATGAGGGAAAGAGGAAGTGGGATGAAGTAGAAACGGTAAAGAGAGACAGGGATGGTTAAAGTTGGGCGACCATATAGGTTCTTAATGAAGTATTTTCGGCGGGGGAAGGGGTAATTGCGTTTTAGTATTCTTTAAAAGGGTTGAACTCTTGATTTTAAGTTCAAGTGGGAAATGGATATCCTTGTGATTTTCAATGAGGGATATGTGTGGTAGGGGGTGGGTGTGTTGTAATTGCTGTGGGGATGGGTGAGCTGATTAGGTGGAGATAGAGACGCGTCATGTTGTGAAAATTTGGAATGTACATATATATATATATATATATATATATATATATATATATATACATATACTATGGCCTCTTAGCATTTATTGTTTTGGGCTCAACTGAAATGATAAAGTTAGATTCATGTCCAATGAACCTATTTCTAAAATATCAAGTGTTTAGACCCAAAATTGGAGGAGGAGTTTGGTAGAGTCTCCAAATGTCCAATAGTTGAACTTGGACACTTAACTGCCAAATGTTTGGCCAAAAATCGATGAAAAAGTTTTTCTCAATTCCCCGTATGTCAAATTCCGAGTTTTAGACTGAAAATTGGTAGGGATATATGCACAGAGAGAAAGAAAGACACACACATACAAATATTTTCACTTATATATATATATATATATATATATATATATATATATATATATATATATATATATATATATACTAGCATGGGGGCCCGGCGTTGCCCGGGTGTTTGGAGGTGTGTGTTGAGCAAAAGAAAGTGGTAGTTGGATGGTAGGATTGAACTCGTACCGCGAGGGAGGAAAAGAACGGAAAAACGTGAGGTCTTTCCTGTTACGATCATCACTAAACCGGAAGTAACGTAGGTTTAAATTAAGGCTAAACAATCTAAAAGAAAGGATAACTTTCGAAATTATCGGTGAAAAAAGCGCCCCCTCTCTTTAGAGAAGTGCCCAGTTGAGCTTGAAAAAATTAATGTTTTTAAACGATTTTTCGTTATTCGTCGTCCGAAGGGTGGAGCCTCAAAACGATACTGATCTTATGAAAATCATTCGCTTCTGTCGAATGTTTTAGGCAGACATGCAAACGTGCATGCATAGATTTATATATTAATAGTTCAATTTTTTGACTGAAACCGATTAAAAAGCATGCCCTATCTCTGAATAACTTTTATGTAAAATTTCAAATGTTCAGACCAGTAATTGACGGAGTAATTTGGTTGAGACCGCAGAGATCAAATCTATTTGAATTTTGAATAAAATTATGTCCTCTTAAAATTTATTGTTGTTGGCTCAAATCAACTTATTAAGTTAGATCCATGTCCAAGGAACCTAAATCTAAAATTTCAAGTGATTTATACCTGAAATTGTCGGAGGAGTTTGGTAAAGTTCTCAAAGGGCACCTCGTTGAATTTTGACTCCTTGACAGCCAAATTTCTTGCTGAAAACGGATTACAAAGTTTTTCCAAATCTCAGTAACCTGTATATCAAATTCCAAGTCTGTAGACTGAAAACTGACATAGTTATTGCGTAGGGTAAGACACAAACACAGAACTTTCACTTTTATAAATATATATGCATATATATATATATATATATATATATATATATATATATATATTATTGCTTTTTCACCTTAACCAGTGCACAGTACCACTTGCATGTAAGGGAATATGATTTGAGATATATTTTAGAGACCCTATGTAGGAAGTTTAGCAGCAATATGCCTGCCTACATGACGCTTTAACTTCAGCATGTCAGTACAGTCTGAAAAGCTTTAATCCTGGATTTAATTACAAAGTCTAGCAGAAAAAAACTCGAATAAACCTAGAACCCCATCTTCCAACATAGACCCCTACTACCAGGTCTCCTTCTCCAACATCAGGGGTCTACGTTCCAACAATCCAGAGGTTGAAACCCAATTACAGGAGACGAAACCGGACATATTCTTTCTAAGTGAAACTGGAATAGGGCCAACCACTTCCATAGATGAGTTCATAATTAACGGATACTCTAATTAAACAGCTAAATCTTAATCCCCAAGATCGCTATGGGCATGGAATATGTGCCTACATTAAAGATGGCTTCCCGTGTGGCAGGGATATCTCCAGAGAAGACCCTAATTTACCCTATATGTGCTTCCGGGTTGCACTTGCTTACACCACTGCATTTATATTTGCACTATTTCGGTCCCATAACAGCGGAGTTACTATCTTTAAGAGTGTATCTGAGAAAATAGACCACATCCTGTGTGCACATCCCTCGGCTCACATCCACATTTCTGGTGACTTCAACGTCCATAACATGAAAAGGCTGACCCATTCAAATAAGACAGACGATGAGGGGAGGTTTTGTCATGATTTTGCCATAGCTTATGACCTCACTCAGATTGTTTGCGAACCCAGCCGTGTGCGCGATAGTACTGGTCAATATGCAAGCCTCCTAGACCTTTTTCTCTCAACTTCCTCTGAACTATGTTCATGTTCAGTTCATTCTTCTCTAGGATCCTCCGACATCTCCGTCGTATCAGTTAAGATAAAAATTAAATATAATAAGTCCCCAGACGTACCCATCCACCGTACTGTATACCGATACCCTATGGCTGACTGGGATAGCTTCGGTACATTCATATCTCTGCATTCCATGTTTAAAAAGGATGTGTCCTCTATAGTATCAGATCTGACTGAATGGTTAATTGTAGGCATAGACCAATTCATACCATCTAAAAAAATTCCAACAAAAACTAACAGCCAGCCATGATTCTCCCTAGATTGTGCTGCTGCTATCGCGCACAGAAATCACTTTTCCCATAACTACCAACTAATAGATGCACTGAGACTAAAGCTGCTTTCAGGAACGCCAGCAACCACTGTAAAAGAGTAATGAAAAATGCAAGAGAGCTATATGCTCAGTCTGTTAAATCCAAAGTAGCTGATCAGCGGCTAGGTTCCCACCAGTTTTGGCAAATAACAAATAGGACCTTGAACAGAAGTGTGCGTTCTGTTCCAACCATTATCAATGGACCAGAGGTCATCTCGTCAGCATCAGACAAGGCCAAACTATTTGCCAAGAACTTTACAGCTAATTCTACCCTATGCGATGATAGGCCATCAACTCCCAATATTTCCTCCTATAACACATAACACGCTAGGTAACATACAAATATCCGTGCATGAGGTCGCCAAGCTAATCAAGAACCTTGATTCCAGTAAAGCAACTGGCCCTGACGGCATCCCAATTATAGTGTTTAAAAAGCTTCAACCAGAACTTGCTCCCATACTTACGAAATAGTTTAAGCGTTGCCTTAAGGAGAAGTGCTTTCCGACTCCCTTGAAAACCTTATCAGTATACCCTGTATTTAAGAATTTAGGTGATAAGTCATCTCCCTCTCAGTACAGACCAATAAGTCTCCTGTGTGTTATGAGTAAGTTGCCGGAATCCATATTAAATAGAGAAATAGTAAACCACCTCAGCAGAAACAATCTTCTTAGTGACACACAATATGGTTTCCGTTCTGCAAGATCTACCGCAGAAGTGCTAACGGTTATATTTCACAAGATTAGTGAATCTCTTGACAAAGGCTTCCTTTCTAGGGAAATTACTCTTGACATATCAAAGACCTTCGACAAGGTATGGTATAAGGGCCTACTTCACAAGATTTCCAGCTACGGTATAACTGGAAATGTTTTCTCAATCATTAAATCATTTCTTTAGATAGGCTCATAAGAGTAGTGGTCGATGGACAAAAATCAGAGTCCTGCAATATTAATGCTGGAGTTCCTTAGGGGTCCATCCTGGGCCCAACTCTCTTCCTGATCTAAATCAGTGACCTCCCTAAACACATACTTAAATCATTCGTTGACATCTATACTGATGACACGATTATCTACGGCAACACATCAAAGGCTGTAAATGACAAAGTTCTCTCTGATTCTCTCTCCTCTGATCTCGAGCACGTGGTTCAGTGGCTGGTTACCTTTAATGCATCTAAAACCAAACTCCTATCTTTACATCATCAACGCTTTGATACCCATCTGGCATCAATTGAAATGGATGTCTCTCGTCTAGGAGAATCCCCGTGTTTTGACAAGCTTCTGGGTTTGTCCTTCACTCCTGATCTGAAATGGAACACGTACATCAAGTATGTTGCCAAGGTCGCGGGAAAGATGGTGGGATCCTTCTACCGCTGCAGAAGATATCTCACTACTGATGCAATTCTCTATCTATATAAAAGCCAAGTACGTCTAAGGATGGAATACTGCTGCCATATCTCGTCAGGAGCTGCTAAAAACAGCCTTTCCTGCCTTGACAGAGTACAAAATAGACTTTGTGGCTTAGTGAGGGATGCCCTTTTCTCTACCCTGCAACCTCTCTCCCACAGAAGAGAAGTTGCGAGCCTATCCTTGTTTTATCGTTATTTCCATATTAGGAGCTCGTCTGAACTCCAATCTCTGGTCTCCCCTCTCCAATCTTTTACGAAAAACACCCGTCTAGCTGAATCCACTGTGAAAAATTTCCCCCACTCTTTATCTGTGCCTAAATCAAAACGCGGATTCCATGAACAACGCTTCTACTTTAGAACTGCACGCCTGTGGAACTCTGTTCCGTCTGCCTACTTCCCTCCGGACTACAACTTGGATGTCTTCAAGTCCAATGTTAACAAATTCCTAATGAACCGCCCCCTTAATTAAAGACTTCATAAAATCTCCGCACTAACGTACTGTACTTGCAATAACCCTTATCCCTGAGTGGCTTCCGGGCTTGATAAATGGTGAACACCGTGTAAAAAAAGTTCGACCGAAGAAATGATTGGAGTATATGGCTTTCCGGTCATCTAGGAATCTCTACTGTATACGTTTGTGATTTACTCTCTTCGAGTTTGTCAAGAGTATTAGCGTCGATGGGCACACGCGCTTAGAGTTCCTCAAAAGTTCTTCCATTAAAATACTTGTAAAATTGCCGCAGGGATGCATTATTTCGTCGACGGGGCAAGAGTTGGTGTTAAGTTAACAAAGCTGGATCTGTTAGGTTTGCGATACCTTTTATTGCCTTTATGTAGAGATGAAAGGCTCGTAGAAAACGCAACAGACAATATGTGGCAACGATATTCCATACCTGAAAAGATGGTATGTATGTAGAGGTAACACATTTTCAAAGGCATGAGTGACATACTACACGGTAGTGAGGCCATCTCTTTCGCAGCGGCTTTGGCAGTCCCATCAATGTATATGTTCCAATTCATTTTCCCTGTGAACGTAAAGCCGAATAAATAGCTTTCCGGTAGGGCATTATCAATCATGGCTATTAGTGGTTGAGAATCTTTCTTGTAATTATTAAATCGAATGCTAACATTCATTTATGCTCCGCTTCCACTGCAGACTGGAGATCTTTCTCTAATCGCAGACATTTTCTTTTGCATTTTGCAGAAGGTGATCATTCGTTTTCCCCCATGTCTGTTATAAACCGTTATGTCATCAGAAAATATACCTATCTGGGAGACAATTTTATCAGGGAGGTTATTAATTTATAATAAGGTTTATAAAGTTTCCAGACCGACCTCTAAGGCACAATGTCATTTACATCGTGCCATTTGAGTATAGAACCATGAAAGACAATCTCAATTTTTCTTTTCTTTATGAAAGATTGAATATGTTTAGTATTCATCCAATAATAACGTATGATTTAATTTTCATGAGAAAACTACCGTAAAAATACCTTTCGAAGAGCTTGATTTATCTAGGATACTGCCCTAGTCTCGCCTTATTCGGTTCAATGTATATACGTTCAGTGATTACAGTTAAAATATCTACATTATAATGGCTTGTCTAAATACATACTTGTCCGCATAAGCAAATGTCTGCAATTTTCAAATAAAATTTATAGTGAGTTAATGTTTCATTTTGTTGATTTTATTTATTTTAGTTCTTGATACTGAGCTACTTTGATTTTAGTAATTGTCTCTTCTTTTATCATTGATAACTTATAATTGCTTTGCGTCAATTAGTAAATGAAACATGAACGAACATTAGTCTGATTTGATATCATCTTTTTAATTGTCTAATGACTCATTTTTGATATGCATAAAACAAATAGAAATATTTTTTTTGGCTTAAAGTTTCCTTTTTATGAATTCGAATCCTGTCGCCATTTCTTATGTCTTTACTTTAAATAAGAATAAAGCAAGAAACACAGCATTCTGGATGAGAACACAAAATAAAAATTTCCCCTTGTCTAGAAAGGTTACGACTTCACTGAATGGGGAAAAGAAAGGTCAAAGGTAGTATCAAAACAGACAGTAACCTAACCTCTGATCTTAACCTCCAAAATAAGTTATGTTTGTGGTCTTCACGGACAACGGTGGATGACATAACCCCTTCTTCATTTGTAGTTACCCTTAAAATACTTTATTTAGGAATTAAATTAAATTATAATTCCAAATGTCATTTATGGTGAAATACGATCAATATTATGTTATTTTGCATGTATATTTTTCCTTTACACTATTTTTTATCAAGCTTTAAATTTCTTTAAATAAATTTCTGTAAAAAAACTAAAACTGCTTCGTTTTTTGATATTTTTATTTTACATCAACCATAAATTCTTTTATTTTCATAAATAAAATGAACTTTTAATTTCATGATTGCGATCATTTTCCATTTTCTAACCTGTAAACCATATAATTGTTTCTTAAACTATATAAAACTGATTTTTCCATAAGCTTAAGTTTTGTTCACAAATTATGCAATAAAAATTCGGGACAACAAAAATATTATATATAATATTTTTTTTTTTGTCTCGAATTTTTATTGCATAATTTGTGAACAAAACTTTAATTAGAATTTTACGTAATTTTACAAAAGGGGAAAAGAACAGCTGTTAGCAATACGAACTACCGTTTGTCGACCTTAGAGTCTACAATAGCTGAGGTAATATTATGCAACGACAAATATCAACAGAAGTTATCGTATTTTTAGCAAAATACGCAATTACTAGTCGATTTTTTTCTGTTTTTGGTTTCGATTCTTCAAAGCATTTCCTATTTACTGGTATATTAGCAATATTGTGTTTGCTAAAAGAAGTTTTTCAAAGATTTAAAAGTAGCGTTTTTCGTAAAAATAATGAAAATGTATAGTTTTTAATAGATTATCTGAAAGATAATTATTATTACTAACATTTTCAATGAATTTACAAACTTTAAAACACAAAAGATGAAAAATTAAACCAAATCAAAATTCAGATTTTCAGCCTTAATATCTGATACAAGTGTTTTTTGTTTGATTTATTTCAATTCCCCCCAACAATACAATATATTTTGTTCGGTTTCCGCTGGTTATATTAAGCATATTTCTTACCACAAATAAAGAAGGATGTTTTAGACAAAAATATATAAATATCGATTAGGAAAAAAGAAGTTTCACTGCTATTGAAAACATTTTTCAATAAATAATCGGTGAAAATTGCGTATTGATTGGCTATTTAATTTATTTTTGGTAGATTGTGAAAGACGGACTCCGTCTGTTTTGACTGTGTCTTGTGTCAAGTATTATAAATTTGACCCCGTGTTTATTATTGCTTATTTTAAGACTTAATTTAATGAATAATGTCAGAATATAATTGAGAATATAATCTGATAATGCATCGCATGGTAATTATGGTTAACCGTGCACTCAACTGTGATATAATATACGTAGATTTTTTAGATATTTGTGGTTATTATATTTTCCAAGTGTAGACAAATGTATTAACTAGTCGTCGTCATCATCATCATCATCAGCAGCAGCAGCAACATCAGCATCATCATCAGCAGCAGCAGCATCTTAAATGCCTTTTGTTGTCACTGTTTTTCACTATATTTTCTAGACAGAATTCTTTTTTAGAAATACATCGGTTACTTACATGATGGAACACATGAAGATTGCCAATATGCTAAATAAGAATGATTTTTGTCGAACAAACTGAATTCGCCTAACGATTAAGAAAGAATACTGTTTAATTTGTTCACGAGAGTTTCACAGTGTCATAAGTTTCTAATAGACATTAAAGTGAAAAAAAATATTAAATCTTTGCACCGAATAGTGTCAAAAGAATGTTGAGTTCGAATAACAATTCCTTGTTGAAGATAAAGTGGATTTGAGATTCGGTACATGAAGAGTAAGAGAGAGTGTAACGTTTTTTTTTTATTGAATGACGACATGTGGCAATGAAAGTATAAAATAAGAATAATAACGGGAAAAGATAAGGAAGGGCGTAAATACATGAATTAATAATATAAATTAATAATATGAATTACAAATGCAAGGTGAGGACGAAAGGAGAAACCGCATGCGATGAATAATTAAAGAAAAAAAGAAAAAGAACATAAAGTAATACAATTCGAACTTGAGTAAAATGACAAAAAATAAGGAATATAGGAACAAAATGGAGCGTCGTTAAACAGAATAGAAAATGAAGAATCTTAATTAGGTTAAAAAAAGAAGGAATAAAAAATGAAGATGAAGAAATATAAAAAGAGAAGGCGAACATGATCATAAAGAGAGGGAAAATTGTGAAAAAGAAAAAGAAGACAACAGAAATTTATAAAAACAGACAAATAAAAATATAAATTGTAAATGAAAAAGGAAAGAAGAAAAAGCAACTGTATCGTATGAAGAGAACATATTTAAGAAGAAAAATATAAGGGAAGGAAATGAGTAAGGAGAATGCAAGAGATTGTTAGTAGTAGCAGTAATAGAAGCACAAAAAGATGACGTAGAAAATAAGACCTCAGAAGTGGAAGGAGAAGAACAATAATAGAAGAGAACATACACAGAACGATTAGAAATGAGCTTGGAGGATTAAGAAATGAAGTTCGATTTTTTTTTACACGGTGTTCACCACTTATCAAGGGCCGAAAGCCACTCAAGGATAAGGGTTATTGCAAGTACAGTACGTTAGTGTGGAGATTTAAAGAAGTGTCTACTTAAGGGGGCGGTTCATCAGGAATTTGTTTACGTTGGACTTGAAGATATCCAAGTTGTAGTCACGTGGGAAGCAGACAGACGGAACAGAGTTCCACATGCGTGCAGTTCTAAGAAAGAAGATTTGTTCATGGAATCTACGTTTTTATTTAGACACAGATAAAGAGTGGGGAAATTTTTTGACAGTGGATTTAGCTAGACGGGTGTTTTTCGTAAAAGATTGCAGAGGGGGGATCAGAGATTCGAGTTCAGACGAGCACCTGCAATGGAAATAACGATAAAACAAAGACAGGCTCGAAACGTCTCTTCTGTGGGAGAAAGGTTGCAGGGAAGAGAAAAAGGCATCCTCCACTAAGCCACGAAGTCTATTTTGTACTCTGTCAAGGCAGGATAGGCTTTTAGCAGCTCCTTCCCAGATATGGCAGCAGCATTCCATCCTTGGGCGTACTTGGCTTTTCGATAAAGTTCGATAAAGATGAAAACGAAAAAACAAAAACACATAAATAAAGTATAAAAGTAAGAAAGTGAAGAAGTGTTATTGATGTTAAAGTCTCAATTCATCATCTCCAATCGTCTGTTCTATTGATTAATTGATTGACTGATTGATTGATTTGATTACCTTATTGATCACTAGTCATTATAATCTGGATTGCAACAGACTGATGTGTTCGCACACTCACTATGTATTGCTCTCCACTTTCCAGTCTGAGCTTCAATTTTCTATAACTTTACGATCCAAGCCATCGTTTGTCTCAGACAATCAACCGGAAATGATGTCAGTCGCTTCGGCGAACATTCCTTCATAATTTTACGCGAGTTACGACGTTATAATAAAAATGAAATAGATATTCTAGAAGAATTGCAGTAATGTAATCAATAAAATGGATATAACAGTTTAAATGCGACTAGCAGTCGCCGTCACAAAAGCTATGTAAAGTTATGCAATTAAAAAGTTCGAAGTCTATTAGGCTAAATAAATGGGATTAGAGACCTTACTGTCTTTATCAGTTATACTCGATACTTAGTAAAAGGTGAAGCTAGTTTATATGCAATCAGCATAAATTTGACATTACTTTTATATTTCTATATTTGTTTGTATATAAAAAGAGAATAATAAAAAAGTATAAATCTGAGAGAAGCATTTGTCGAGCTGTATTATTTATTTATCTTTTCATCCTAAAACCAAGTTTTTATTATTTTCACAGCCAACCCCTTGATCCCTATTAACCACAATTAAAATGCATCGGTCTTCTGTCAAAGAATGTTCTTGCTGCGACAAGATTCTGGTGAATACCTTTACTCCTTACTTTAAGTAGATGAGTTACATTAAATCTGTTGGCAAAAGTCGCTATTAAACTGTTTTGATTATTTCACCGCTTTAGAAGATAACTGATTTCGACTTAACTCTCTTCCTACATGTAGTACTGTAGCTACATCTGGGTGAATGCTTTTCAGAGCAACTTTTCTTGCATTGACAGGGTTTGAAACTTTGTATTCGATGTTCGTGTCTCGTATTTACAACTTCTTTCCCATTGAGGAGACGTCGATGGTATATCTCGAACCACTTTTCATAGACAGTGTTCAACTGAATTCTATCTATACCATCTACAAAGATTCGCAACAAACACTCGTCTAACAACAACCACGGCCAACAATTTTCATTCTCTATATCTGTGCTTGAATATAAATACAAATTCAATGAACACAGTTTCTTTCCTTGAAATACCCTCTTGTAGAACTCTGTAGCACCTGTCTTGTTTCAACTGGCGATAACATAGTTATCTTCAAATCGAATATAAAAACGTTTTTGTGAGCTATCCCTTTTAAATAATACAATCCTAACTAATTTCTACTACTGCTACTACTAATACTACTGCTACTACTACTACTACTAATCATTAATCTGTAGTCTCATTGAAGATCTTGCCTTTAGTCCTTGTTAAGTGATAACTCTTTTGTTTGAAATAGTGTCATTGGTTTAAAGATCATATGAAATTTATTGAACGAAATATCGCACTTGAAGGAATCTACTGAAATACACAAAGTATGTTAGTTTCATTCTTTGTCTGTGTGTTTATTTTGTTGTTAGCTATTTCGTTTTAGAGCTTTCATCATACAAAAATATGATTCAACAATATAAACGTTAGCAAATATCTTTGCAATCTAAACATAATTAGTACACATAAAGTTAAATTTATGCCTCGCTTCACTGACAAATTTCTGTCACAAACTTGGTGTCCCTACTATCGTTAATCAGATTAAGCGAATCTTAACTCTAATTATTACCGGCAGAGTTTAATCAAGCGAAATATCTTTTAAAATCATCTGAAGAACACCAGAACCAAAACACTAACAGGGACTTTAGACGAGTTAACGTAATTGACAATTTTGTCAAATCAAATTATGAAGCTGGCAGCACAGGAATGCACATTTTGAGCATATGATTGTCAGCACATGTTCGATATTAAAAAGTGAGCCTTGGCATAACAGTCACGTATAAACTTAAGTTGATTTTTAATAAATTTAATTAGTAGAGGCGGGAAATTTTTAAGTATTCTACTTCATTAATAGTCATGTCTTTATAAATATTATGTATTGTTGGAGAATTTGTTTTTTTTTAAGATTATTTCAATTATCATAAAAATGCAATCGTGAAAAACTGCAGAGTTCATTCAATAATATGTAACTATGCAAATGTCTGTTTTAATCATTGATTAACAACAAATTGGCTATCTATATTTTTTCTGCTTATTTCGGGCGAATCTGATGCGCTGAACCTACAAATCATAATGATAGTGCTCAACGAAACCAACTTTTTGAGCTATAACAAAATGTCGTTTCATTTTACGTTTGTGTTCACATATACGCATATGTGAAGCATTTAAAGGAGATATAGGTGGGGGTAAAACGCTATGTTTTTCTAAGAAAACATTATATTAATAATAAAAAATATTCTGCTTCGATAGTTTTTGATCAGTATGTCGAACAGTTATCAGTTTAAAGACATAAAACTACAAAATCTTCAAACAATTTGTGCTCAGCATACAGAAGGAAAAGAAGTCAGAAATCCACTTTTCGAAAACTCAATTAACGAAGTTTAAATGGCATTTGTTCAGGTAGTGAACAATACTTTTCGCAACTGATGTAACTAATGTAACTAATACAACCAATGTAAATAATGCAAATAATGTAACAAATGTAATTAATGCAACTAATGTAACTAATGTAACTGATGTAACTAGTGCAACTAATGTAACTAATGCCCCTAATGTAACTACTGCAACTAATGTAACTAATGCAACTAATGAAACTAATGTAACTAAGGAAATTAATGTAACTAATGCAACTAATGTAACTTATGTCACTAATGCAACTAATGCAACTAATGCAACTTATGTAACTAATGCAACTGATGCAACTAATGTAATTAATTCAACTAATGTAACGAATGTAATGGCCCGAGGAAAGGAAATTGCTTCAAGGAAATGCCTACGTCGGACCATTACCTTGTGATGTGGATTACTCAAAATACAGTTTGAATCATTTTACAACACTGCTATCAAAGACATTCACTTAGGATTTTACCATGCAATTTGGATGTGAGTTTTTATATCCTTTTCGTTAACTTCCCTTACTCTATGACATTTATATACTTAAACAACTTTTAATTGTGATTTTTCATGTCTTACTGACGTTAGCAAATAAGCTGTACACCATTATAACTATTTGCTGATATTTTCTCCTCTGAAGAGCTGGTAGACATCGAAATCCTATAGGATAAGGAGTTATAATATTTCAAATGTATGTTTGTCTTACATAGATTAATAGAAATCTTTCGATTTGAAATTCAAATATTTCACGTCATACATGTTTAAATCCAGTGAATGACTAATATTTGATTTATTTGCTCTATCTTGTATATCGAGAAATTTGTATTATGGTGAGATAGTACTTGCAGAATATTATTGCCAGTGATATCTGGTAAGACTTATACTCATATGTTTCTATACCAGTTGATTGTTAGATAATTTTATTCTGAAGTATATATATATATATATATATATATATATGTATATATATGTATATATATATATATATATATATATATATATATATATATATATATATATATACTTTCTCATCGAAAGAAAACACAGAAAAATATAACCGCTATTTATTGTCAATGTCTAGCGTTTTTTCTATCATCTAGGCTTTAAAAGTCGTTTATATATAACTGTTTCTTCTATTGCATAACTCCTTTTATTGCTTGGATATAATGAATACTGAAACAGATTACTGAATTGATTAAACTGAGTTGAACTCCAGTTATATCCATTGTCTATTAAATTAGTAGGTAGAATGGTAGAAATCAGCCTAAATTCTCGCCCTAAAACTGAAGACCCAACTGAATGGTTCAAAACTGCTATTGAAGCACATGTTCCCGCACGGAAATACTATAGCAAGCCCCACTCCCCCCAATCGTTTACTTCTACTTGTGCAGCTGCCATTTGTCAAAGGCAGCATGCGTTCCGCAGATTCAACCGACATAAGTCCAGCTCAAATAAACAGAAGTTTATAGAAGCTAGAAATAATTGTAAGAGAGTGATAGACACAGCTAAGTCAGATTACTCTGAAACCACCTGAAAGCGCATCGAAGCACAGAAATTAGGAACCCGGGATTTTTGGAAAATCTACAACAGCGTAGTTTATAATGGACAGTCAATTATTCCCCCACTAACAAACAATCATTAGGTTGCTTGCACGGCAACTGACAAGGCTAATCTGCTTGCCAGTCGGTTTGCCTCAAACTCCACACTGAACTCGGTACACCACTCACTCCCTGATTTTCCTCTGCGAACAGACGCCACACTTGACGACTTGAAAATCACCCCTTCTCAGGTACATGCTATTATAAAAAACCTAGACACCTCTAAAGCATGTGGACCAGATCTCATCCCGGCTGTGCTATTAAAAAATGCTCTGCCGAGGTTGCTCCAGTTCTGTCCAAACTTTACAATAAATGCCTTAACGAATCTTGTTTTCCCGACTGCTGGAAAACCGTCTCTGTGGTACCAGTCTTCAAGAATTCTGGTGAAAGAACTGACCCACTAAATTATCGCCCCATTAGCCTCCTCCCGCTTTTCGCCAAAATATTTGAGTCCTTAGTTAATAAAGCCCTAGTCCAGCACCTAACAGCTGCTAAACTCTTGACTGACAAACAATATGGATTCAGGCAAGCCCGTTCAACAGCAGATATCTTAACTGTAGTTTCTGAACGTATATACCGTTCATTGGATAAAAAAGGGGAGGGTAGAGCGGTGGCCCTTGATATATCTAAGGCTTTTGACAGGGTATGGCACGATGGTCTTCTAAGGAAAATTAGATCATATGGAATCACTGGAAGAATTCATAACGTAATTAAATCCTTCTTAAGTAATAGAAAAATCAAAGTTGTCCTCGACGGACGTACATCCAAACAATATGACATAAATGCGGGAGTGCCTCAGGGGTCTATCCTTGGACCTCTATTGTTCCTGATATTCATAAACGACCTCCCTGATAATATTGTTTCGGAGATGGGTATATTTGCCGATGACACCACTCTCTATAACAGATATGAGGGGAAAACAAATGAACACATATCCAAGAAAATGGCAGAAACACTAGAGGATGACCTCCAATCCGTAGTGGAATGGGGACAAAAATGGTTGGTCTCATTCAATGCTGCTAAGACTAAGCTTGTTTCCTTCAATAACTACAAGAAACCTTCTCTACCACCAATAGCAATGGCCAAGAACACATTGCCTGAAAGTACTTCTTTTAAACTCCTCGGCCTAACGTTTACAGGGAATATGAACTGGAATAGATACATTGAGAGCATTGCCAAGGCTGCTGCAAGGAAGGTTGGCTCCCTCTACCGTGCTAGAAAACTACTTACGCCTGCCAGTATCCTATACCTCTATAAGGCAACCATTCGCCCATGTATGGAGTACTGTTGTCACATCTGGGCTGGTGCATCTGCTGCTTGTCTCTCGCTCCTGGACAGGGTTCAAAAAAGAGTCGCAAACCTGATAGGTCCTGAACTGTCATCTGGGCTTCAACCTCTGTCCCATCGACGAGATGTTGCATCCCTCTGCCTGTTCTACAAATACTTTAATGGTGAATGCTCTGACGAACTGCAAACACTTGTACCTCCCCGACGTAACTACCCCCGACAAACCCGACAAGCTACTAAGTCTCATCCCTTTACAGTGGAGATCCCTAGGTGCAAGAAAGCCTTTTACTCCAATAGTTTCTTCCCCAGAACTGCGGGTCTTTGGAACTCCCTTCCGGGATTCTGCTTTCCCAACTGCAATGATATGCAGAAGTTCAAGTGTAATGTTAACAACCATCTTTCTACTCTTCTCCCTTCATAATGACCCCGCTAATTAATTCCCTAATAGTAGCCCCCTGCTTCAAAGTGGCACTGTGCCTTGTTTGGGGTGAAAATTGAATTTAAAAAAAAAAAAAAAAAAAAAAAAATGTAATACGATTATTAAAAGTATAAAAAACGTATTATATCTCACTTAGTTCCGCAGAGACTTCATTTCGAATTAATCATTTTAGATAGAATTAATACAGAAACATGTAAATAATTAAATAACATTACGAGTTCGAATCTTTGAAAAAATACGTAGCATCTGTTGATAGTTATGTCGCTACTAAAATATCTACTGCAAAATGTTCCTAGGCGGATAAAACATTTTTGCAAGAAATATAATATTTAGATTTTTTCAAGGAGACCATAAAGCAAGAAAAATCTGGCGCATCAGAATCAAATAGCGATTTGTAGTAATAATCTTGTTTGATTTCGACGATGCTTAAAAAGATTTGCATTAATTTATATCTTTATAGGTTACAGCATGTATTAGGTTTCATGATTACTGGTATAAATTAAAAATGGCTGTAACACATACAAATGTAGAAATGAAAATAAATGTAGGTATAGCTTGTAAAATAGATATAATTGTTACTTCATAATTTAGGGTTACACAATGGATAGTAGTTATCTGATTGGTTTATTTTGTAATGTTATTTTAAGGTGCGTTTTAAATGTTTGGTCACTTTTCTGCTTTCTTGTCCAACAGGAACCAACATGCCTTAAGACCGGCGAAGACCAAACAGACCGAAACGTTGCACAAATAACCCTCCATCTGAGAACGTAAGTTCGTTCAATACAATATATATGTAACAATCTAGTTAATAAAGCAGGGTAAAATGTTCAACGTGATATAAATAAACACTGTAATTGTCGCTATCAAATACTTGGTTAGTCTATCGTTGGGTTGTTTTGTTTCGCAAGATATCGGCCTCTATTTTGCTATATAGTAACACACCAAATAATTCTTCAGTAGCCGCATCTGAATTGTCTCTAGTGTGACTCGCGTATTGTACAGGTACGACGTTTCTATGCAAACACGGTTCGCTTAGCGTTTTCCAACATTATAGAAAAACTCAGTATAATTATAGAAGTTGAGTTTCTTTTTTATAGATTTAATGCATGAAAATGTGACTTCTTCTGAAAGCACGCCCAAAGACATGAGGAAACATGGCATTCCGCAAACGCAAGTAGTCGTGCGCCCGTGCGGTCTCTGATTTGATGAGCTTTTTTTAGGCAACCCTTTTGCAAACAAATAAATTGTAAAAGTTATTTGATTTAAACCCCAGACTAGACGGTAACATAAATTATTACCCTGGGATAACATAAACATTTGAATATTTGTAAACATATACCATCTTCACACACACACACACACACACACACACACACACACACACACACACACGCGCGCGCGCGCGCACACACACACACACATACGGAATTTCGCAGTTGATTGCTTTTGTTTGACGGCATATCAAGGCCGAATCCAGTGATTTTGAAGAAAATCTTTTAATAAAATATATTTGTTTTTTTTTTCAAGTCGGTTTCTATTTAACCCATATATGCCACACTAACAGGTACTACCACTCTGGATTAGACCTAGGAGCAATGGCAATTAAAGGGTGGCTCCACACTCCCCCAAAGTCCGCAATGCTCGGGCCTCACTATCGGATATAGTTTAAGGTCATATCCAGTACCCAGTTTAGGCTTACCCACAGATGATCGTTGTATGTCATGCAAAGTTTTAGTTGGTAGTGTTTGACAGAGAAAATGAGGGAAAAGTTTGGGAAAATAAATTTTGCAGCAAGAGAAACATTCTGTTCTGCAAGAATATACGAGGCGGTACATTGACGTACTCGGACCAACAAATTAATTCCAAAGAAATCACATAGCCACTTTACTTAAAGAGCTACTCTGAAGTAGACATCGAATTCGTAAGATAAATCTAAATATGATGTCGTGTAGCAAGATGTTTGTTCAAATTACATTTAATTTTTTGCAGGTTGGTACAGTCTGAGGAACAGGGGATTTCAGAAGAAATTTGAATGCAAGCTGTTCGAGAAAAAAAGCTATTTAAGACGAAGGTTTGCGACATCCGCGGACATATACAGTGAAATGTTGGGATATAGCTGATTGTCGTATTATTGAATGTATACTGTTGATAAGAAGGAAAACTGCATCAATTTAGTTATAACATATTCCATCATTTATCCTATGAACCTAACGCTGACAAGTTCTACCATAGCTGGTTAGAATGTCCCTGAGGGTAATGACCACGATTGTAACAGATCTAAAACCCTTTAAATTCTGACTGATGCACTACTGATGCACTGTATATCGTATGTATACTTACTTGTATACTTGCCAGTTGTTTTATAAACAAAATATCTGTAAATTAATACTAAATCAATAGAAAAATCTAATAGAAAAAGAAAAACAAAGTAGCAAAATATATTGGTTATTGATTCCTGTCTACGTAAGAACGTTTTCATTTGAGATTTTCACTTTTTTTTAATATATTTTTGATTAAATTGGTGTTGATTTTGAAGCAATCACGAGATTTTGCTGAAACCTGTCAAATGCGGCCCAAGTTTTAATAAAGATTATACTCAAGTATGAATGGCACGATTTGCACAGAAAACAAGAAAATATCTAAGTTAACGGGAATTATATGTAGAATGTTTTGAAACCAATACGACAAATCGCTTTTAAATGCGTCTATCTAACATACGCGTTTATTGATGAAAATTACATTTTTAAGTAACTATCCCAGAATATCTCAGAGATATCCATGGATGCATTTACGAAAAATTAAAAACCGATCGTGAGTTTACTTTATGGCAACTCTTTCTTGTAACTCGTTCCTCGTCTTTCATAATTTAGTCGATTTTTTGACAAACGGAAACAATTGTTGTTTTCTAGGCCGGGATTTATCTAGCTAATACTAATTTAACCGTGAAGTAGTATTTTTTAGCTCGTTACATCAAGTGCCGTCAAACTTTGTCTGTGTGGATTTCTATAAAATATGGGCTATTTCAAAGGAAACCTGGGTATAGTAAGCTGCAGGACATTTCAAATGTAAGTGTTACAGAGCAACGAGATGTTAAGAAAAACTTAATATTAAAAGTGGTCGATAACATACAGAGTATATAACAAAGTTTCATTGACGTAATGTCCATAGGGACATCGAAACAGCCAATCATTTTCCATAGTCTCGAATTAAAAACCTTACTCTAACACCTAAATTTATTCACAGACGATCGGAAATCCTGATTATCTTGTATTCGTCGTAATGTGAATGATAAACACAAATGACTCATCCTCTGTGTATTTTTTTATCTGATTAATCATCTTTTTGTGACAAGAATTCTGTGCATTGCTGCATGGCTCGACTTTATTTTTCATTTATTTAAGCACCTCATATCCAAAAATATTTCATTAGTAGAACACGTTTCCGCTAGACTGCTCTCTTGCAAACAAAATGTTACAAGAAAGTTCCCCTTTTCTTGAAAGTCAGAAAAACATTAGATAAGTAAAAATTAGATTATATTTTTTGACAAGGTGGTCACCACTTATCAAGGCCTGGAAGCCACTCGTCGATAAGGGTTATTGCGTGTACAGTACGTTAGTGTTGAGATTTGATAAAGTGTCTTACTTAAGGGGGCGGTTCATCAGGAATTGTTTATGTTGGACTTGAAGATATCCAAGTTGTAAGATAGGAAACAGGCAAACGGAAGAGAGTTCCACAGGCGTACACTTCTAAGAAAGAAGCTCTGTTAATGGGATTTGTATTTTGGTTTTGGGACAGATAAAGAGTGGGGGAAATTTTTGACAGTGGTTTCGGCTAGACGGGCGATTTTCGTAAAAGATTGGCGAGGAGGACCAGGGATTAGAGTTCAGATGAGCATTTGCCATGGGAGTAACGATATCAAAAAGGTTCCCAATGCCTCTCCTGTGGGAGAGACGTTGCAGGGAAGAGAAAATGGCATCCCCACTAAGCCTCGAAGCCTATTTTGTATTCTGTCAAGGGCGGATAGGCTGTTTTTAGCAGCTCCTGCTCAGATGTGGCAGCAGTACTCCATCCTTGGACGTACTTGGTTTTTAGATAGATAGAGAATTACATCAGCAGTGAGATATCTTCTGGAGCGGTAGAAGGATCCCACTATTTTTCCAGCGACCTTGGCAATAGACTTGATATACGTGTTCCATTTCAGGTCAGGAGTAAAGATCAATCCCAGAAGCTTATCAAAATATGGAGCTTCCCCTAGTCGAGAGCCATCCATTTCAATTGATGTCAGATGGGAATCAGAGCGTTTATGTATGTAAGGATAGGAGCTTAGTCTTAGATGCATTAAAAGTAACCAGCCACCTCTTCCCCCACTGTGATACACGAGATCAGAGGAGAGAAAAACAGAGAGAACTTTTTTCAGAAAGAGTGTTTCAGGAAGAGAGTTGGGCCCAGGATGGACCCCTAAGGGACTCCAGCATTAATACTGAAGGCCTCTGATTTCTGCCCATACAACCACTACTCTTATGAGCCTATCAGAGATAAATGATTTAATGATTGAGAAAACATTTCCAGTCATACCGTAGCTGGGAATCCTGTAAAGTAGGTCTTTATGCCACACCTTATCAAAGGCTTTTGATATGTCAAGAGCAATTGCCCTAGAGATGAAGTCTTTGTCAAGAGATTCACTAATCCTATGAGATATAACCATTAGCAGACCTGCTGTAGATCTGGCAGAACGGAAACAATATTGCATGTCACTAAGAAGTTTACTTCTGCTGAGGTGGTTGACTACATTTCTATTTAATATGGATTCCAGCAACTTACTCATGACACACAGGAGACTTATTAGTCGGTACTGAGAGGGAGATGACTTTTCACCTTAATTCTAAAATACAGGGCATACTGATGAGGTTTTCTAGGATGATGAGATGCACTTCTCCTGAAGGCAACGCTTAAACAGTTTTGTAAGTATGTGGGCTAGTTCTGGTTGGAGCATTTTCAGCACTATAATTGGAATGCCGTCAGGGCCAGTTGCTTTACTGGGATCAAGGTTCTTGATTAGTTAGTGACCTCACGCACAGATATTTGTATGTTGCATAGCGTGTTTGTTATAGGAGGAAATACGGAGAGTTGATGGCCTTCGTCGCATAGGGTAGAATTAGCTGCAAAGTCCTTGGCAAATAGTCTGGCCTTGTCTGATACTGACGAGATTACCTTAAGGCCATTGATGATGGTTGGGGTAGAACGCACGCCTCTGTTCAGGATCCTGTTTGCTATGTGCCAAAACTGGTGGAAACCAAGCCGCTGCTCAGCTACTTTCGATTTAACGGATTGAGCATATAGCTCCCTTGCATTTTTATTACTCTTTTACAGTGGTTGCTGGCAATCCTGAAAGTAGCTCTAGTCACACTGTATCTATTAAGTTGGTAGCTATGGAAAAAGTGATTTCTGCGCGCGATGGCAGCAGCACAGTCTGGGGAGAACCATGGCTGGCTGTTAGGTTTTTGTTGGAATTTTTTGGATGGTATGAATCGGTCCAGCCTACAATATACCATTTGGTCAGGTCTAATACTATGGAGGACACATCCTTTTTAAACATGGAATGCAAGGGTAGATCAGATATAAATTTACGGAAGCTATCCAAGTCAGCCGTACAGTATCGATATAAAGACTTATTGCATTTCGTTTTTAACTTAACTGATACAACCGAGAAGATCCCAGAGGAGACAGAATGGAACATGAATAAAACTCATGGAAATTTGTAAGAAAATGGTCTAGAAGGCTAGCGTACTGACCGGAAGTATCGAACACATATGTGGGTTTGTGAACAATCTAAATGAGGTCATAGGCTATGAGAGAACCTCCCCTCATCATCTGACTTGTTCGAGTGGGTCAACCATTTCACGTTGCGGACATTGAAGTCACCACAAATGTAGATATTAGCCGAAGGATGAGCAGATATAATGTGACAAATATTCTCAGATATGCTCTTTAATAGAGTAACTCCGCTGTTGTGGGGGAGATAGGGGGGATTACAAATGAAGCGGTGTAAGCAAGTGAAACCTGAAAGCATATATAAGATAAATTAGGGTCTTCACTGGATACATAGCTACCACACAGAAAGTCATCTTTAATGTAGGCACATATTCCATGCCCATTGCGATCTTAGGGGCCAGATTTAGATGTTAAGTTAGAGTATCCTTTAATTATGGACTCGTCTAGGGAAGTGGTCGACCCTATGCCAGTTTCACTTAGGAAGAATATGTCCCTTTTCGTCTCCTGTAATTGTGTTTCAACCTCTGGAAGGTTGGAACGTAGACCCCTGATGTTGTAGAAGGAGACATCGTAGTAGGTGTCTACGTTGGAAGATGGGGTTCTAGGTTTATTCGTGATTTTTTTCTGGAGATATTTCATGTTGAGGATTTGGGATTTGTGGAACAGGTCGACAGACTTGCTTAGAGCAGGACAGAAAGGGAAAGAAGGAGAGATAAAGACAGGATTTTTGTAGCACATGATAAGGTAAAGCCGTAACAATTACCCACTAGTATGGCATCGACAGGCCCCACCAGAAACTACTCCTTGGTCCAGAATCCATTCACCATATGGCAATACAGCAGCCCCAGTTCTTTGCACCTGCTGATAGAAGAACCTCCTTAATGGTTACTCTATGGTTCGGATCCCTGACTATCAGGCGGATAACGTCAGCCCAGATGAAACGTTTACCTCCAGCACCCTTACTAGTGACATGGCCACAAGGACAGACATAGAAACAGAAGATTCCCGACATATCATGCTACTGTTCACGAAGTACTGCCGTCCTGGAAAGCAGCTATTTCCTCACCGTTTGTCATAAAAATTGGAAATGAGGACTGAGGGACAAATAAGGAGAAACGAGAGTAACGAGGGCTGCCGATAACGTATCCACAATGCGTTGTCTAATCTCCATTAAGAAAATGTGAGGGGGGGGGTAAAGAACTTATTAATATTTACTTAGTATAAGTCCGTAGCTCTAATTCGAATTGAAAGGTATTTGAAGATAAATTCCCCTCCCATATTTACGAATGAAATGAAAATGGAATACATTGCTGCAATTTCCGTTTAAAGGTATTAAGCGTTTTTTCGTCTCCTCCAATAGACATATCCAATAAAAGAATTATAATAAGGACAATTTAGCACCAAAATATTTTTTTAAATAGCGCTGCGGTGTTATCATATCGATTAAACTTATTTCTTATCCAAAAGACACCACCAGCGCATTTGAAAGCTTTTCGTTCATTGACTCTTGCTTTCGAGTTTCTGTCCTCATGTCAGACTGTGTGGGAAAGGGTCGCGGTGGGAGGAATGGTTTCGTTTATATTTATACAGAAAAAGTTAAATAGTAATCCTAAAACAATTTTTTTCTTCTCGGACGGAGGGAGTCTATATAATTTTTCATTTAACCGCTGACTGAAATAAAATATATTAGACAAAATTAAGTCAAAATAAAGAAATTATAATTTAGCACCATAATATTTTTTTAAATAGCGCTGCTGTGTTATCACGTGCTTGCATATTCATTAAACTAAATTTCTTATCCAGAAGACACCACCAGAGCATTTGGAAGCTTTTCGTTCATTTATTAGATAGACCGACATTCGAACCTTGTAAGTAAGGTTCAGAAATAGGTTCTGAAATGAATGTAGAATTCGCATTGTTCAATTTAATATAAAATAGTAGATATGTTTGAGTAAAAGGAATTTTGATTGTTCAATTCTTTTTTATGAAAACTGAATTAAAATAAGGTCAGTTAGAAGAACGAACAATAGCAAATTTAAATATGTTTAAAAATAAGTTAGGTCAGAAAATAGGTTAGAAGAATTCTTTGTCTGCAGAAATGGTTTGGCCATGTGTGAACGATGCATGTTTAACCCATGTGACGTCATAGCAAAAATGAATTCTCAATATAGTTTGCTAGTTTTAGGAGTTTAGACAGAGTTAGACAGATCGGTAGACAGAGTTGGAGACGGACGGGAGACAGAGCTGACATTGGTCAAAAGAGGGTTCCCCATTGGAAACGAAGGGTTAGAAAATTTTAATCATGTAGTCGACTTTGAATTCCTGGATGTCATCATTGTGCCCGGTCGAATGTAATAAAAGAACACGTCATATTTTGTAACTGCGTCTTTTTCTCGTCGATTCTACCAAATTGAAGGTAATGTGAAATAATCGTTAATATGAACGTTGTGTCCTCTCATCTTAATGAACTTTATCTCCCTTGTAATGAACATAGTGTATAACCCATCTAAGTAATGATTGTCCCCCTCTTTATCTAAGTAATGATTGTCCCTTCCTGTGTCATAACACTGATAACCCTCCTCTCTAAATATATGTTATAAGAACAACAGACTGAAAAGGGTATAAATGTCTCTCTCACTCCCCTCTCTTCTCCCCCTCATCAATATACATGTCCGCTGTCTCTAGTAAATATAAATGTCCACATCCTATCTCATTAAAAGACCTCAACAACACTAAAAAATCATAGCCGTCTACAATACCAATGTGACCAAATAGTTGTCGAACCGTCATATTATTTAAGCACTTTCTGTCTATTCATTTCATCGTTTTCACTTTTCATTTGGGATGGATAATCATTCAACTGACATTCTATCTATCTCATGAATCGTCATCCTCAAGTAACTATGGATTCCATATAAAAGATAGCTCATTCATAAAACAACACAGCGTTGCCTATAAAAATATCGACGGCGAGAGTCTCTGATATATGTTAAAGGACGCGTAGAATTAATAATCTAAAACAACAAAAACGTAGTATTAAAAAAAGTGGAAAGAAAAAGCGGAAATATCGCGTTGGTTGTGGCGGGAAATGATATGAACTTGTAAACATTCCAAGTAAATATTTCAGGAAACAAGACACGAAAGAGATTATTAAAAAAAAAACGTAATATAAGATGCAGATATGAAGATGGAGGAAAAATTAAGTAAAGAAATATAAATTATATCGGATTCTATGATAAGGCTAATAAGTTTTGAAATTCGATTCGTGAGACGCCAATAACTATTATGTGTTATGTTTAAAAATAAATCAGAAATCTGATAAAGAAGAAAACGTGGGTGTCTATGGAAAACAAAAACAGACACGCACGCACACACACACATACACACACATATATATATATATATATATAATTAGATATAATCAGGGTAGTTTTTATCTGTGTTAGAAACGTTGACTGAAATTTGAATTTTAAAATAAAATACGTATAGAATGCGTTTGAAACCCTGTTACAACGCGAAATTATTAAAAATAAACAACACATTTTAAAACAACACTTCTTACACGGATAAAAATAGAGATAGAAAAAACTACCCTAATTTTAAATCGCGCAGCCAGGCGAATCCTTCCGGCATTTTAAAAACAACACTGCAGTTTACCTCACGTGTACTTTTCATTCAATTTTCTTGAACTTAACATCATGGCGAGGAAAATGACAAAAAAAAAAATCAACGAGATAGTTTTACTCCGAAATATATATCTTAAAAATAAATATTCGTTTATTTTTATAATTTCGGATTATATATATATATATATATATATATATATGTGTGTGTGTGTGTGTGTGTGTGTGTGTGTGTGTGTGTGTGTGTGTGTGTGTGTGCGTGTGTGTGGCGTTTAAAAACGGATACCTCGTGTTTCCTCTTCCGCCTGGATGGAGCAAAAGGAATTTCAAATTCCATTGTTATGATGGTTGGAATTATGACTTCATTACTTAGGGTTTCATTTTTTTTGTAGTGTGAAACCTTAACAAAATAACCACCGTCATGTACATGCGTCAGACTTAGAGGAGCATTATTTATCTGTGCTGACAAAATCGATCCCTTCAGCATTCACCGTCGTCTGTTGAACGGTTACGAAGCTTAAAAAGTTTATGTCACGATAGTTTAGAAATGGATTCGTCGGTTTCAGAATATCGACTGAGAGACGACAAAGCCCTCTTCGGGTTCCCATGCACAACCAACACCCCACTGTTGTCAAAAGTACATTAAAAATAGCGATTACTATGTAGAAATACTAAATTTGTAGCACAAAATGCGTCATTTTTTAAGAATAATTTCGGTCGTCATAGCACTATAAACATAACATATTGTTTAAAATAGGATATATTACTTTTAGAACGACTTTCGTCTACACACACACTTACACACACACACACACACATATATATATATACATGTATAAATAAGATATGTGTATATAATTACATTTTTATTGTGCAACAATAACAGCACAGACTTATGTATAGCAGAAACAGAAGTTGAATACAAATACTGTGTCGTGTTTGAGGTGACGCCGTAGCGAAGAAGAAGAGAAAGAAACATTGTAAAAAAATACAGAGATAGAGGTGTTACACACGTGACTTAAAAGCGACAAGAAAAGACGCATCCCACACATCGCTGATCAATCACAGATACGTTTCTTGGATGCTAGGCGAGAGTCTATTTTTAAATTATACGTAATATCACTGATTGTGGCGTACGCCCCGCGTAACCTGTAATGTAGATACTCATGGGAAGGTGGGAGGAGGTTTCTAACCTATCTGTACTTTAAACTAACCTTCAAATAAATAAGTCATGTCATAAGAACCAGATTTAATCAGAAAATCCTATCTAAAAATTATCACGATCCGTCTTCTGCATAAGCCCTAGTATAACATATGTAAATAATGAATAGTTTACAAAGCCTCTCTCCCAAATAATTACGTTATTATTTCAGCACGATCCGTCGACATACAGTTGTATGCGATCTTAAATAAAGCGACGGTACAATTTCAGCATTAAATGTTTTATATTTGTTTGATTAAAATTCGCACAAAGATCAATTGATTGATCATTATCAATATTAGAGCACAACTGCTAGACGCATGGGGAAACATATAAATATGATCTATATTTAGTTTTGATTAGTATCATTCGGAACAGGATGAAGCCTTTCTTAAAAATTTTGGATTATATTTACCCTATTATACAATTATTCCATTGACAAATAAACACATATTTTTTCTTACGTTTATGGCTTTGGGAAACGCCGGTTAGCCCTGTCTGAATTTGAATATATAGATCGCAGAACATATAATATTCGACAAGGAAGTGTCTAAATAAAACTGTCACAATTAATCTAACAATATATATTACGGTTAATTATATTATTAATAATAGAATATAATGACAGTTATACCCATACAAAAACAATAAAAACAGGAATAAGCTAATAAGAAAAATGGAAAAAAATATTTAAATGAGTAATTTAGAGAAAAAAAATCAATGAATAATTCATAGTGTGTAAACTAACAATTTAATCCGACAGACACAAAATACAAATGACTTACATAAAAGAAAATATACTTTTTATTCCGTTTGTTGCGGAAATGCTTATTCATTGCGATATAAATTCAAATAAAACTTACTAGTCAACACGGTTTTTAAAGGATTTGAAACACTAAACGTTTTCTGGATATCTATTATGGGACAATATCATAGGCATTATCATACGAAATATCGTACACATTAGATCTCTGTGAAGCAGTTTTGAGATTTATAGTCAAGTTTGCTATGTTATATATATATATATATATATATATATATATATAT
>NC_136484.1:17742213-17959713 GCF_053919585.1 Euprymna scolopes | reverse complement strand
AATGTTAGGTTATATAAAACTTGGACGGTTCTAACTCTTATGTAGATAGAGAATTGCATCAGCAGTGAGATATTTACTGCATCGATAGAAGGATGCCACCATTTTTCCAGCGGCCCTGGCAACGGATTTAATGTATTTGTTCCATTTAAGATCAGTAGTAAAGGTCAAGCCCAGAAGCTTGTCAAAACTTGAGGCCTCACCAAGAAGAGAGCCATTCATTTCAATTGATACCAGATGGTGATCACAGCGTTGATGATGTAACGATAAAAGCTTGGTTTTAGATGCATAAAAATAACCAGCCACTCCTTTCCCCATTGTACCACTTGCTCAAGATCAGAGGAGAGAGAATAAGAGAAAACATGGGCGTTTACGGTCTTAGATATGCTACCATAGATATTAGTGTCATCAGTATAAATTTCTATGAATGATGTAAGGATGTGATCTTTGGAAGAAAATTAATGTAGATCAGGAAAACAGTTGGGCCTAGGATGGACCCCTGAGGGACTCCAGCATTACTACTGTGGGCTTCTGATTTCTGCCTATCAACCACTACTCTTATGAACCTATCAGAGAGAAATGATTTAATAATTGAGAATACATTTCCAGCTCTACCGTAGCTGGGGATCTTGTGAAGTAAATCTTTATGCCATACTCTATCAAACGCCTTTGATATGTCAAGATCAATTTCCCTAGAAAGGTAGCCGCCGTCAGAGAGATATATAGATAGACAGAGACAGAGATAGATTGATGGATAAACATAATGGGTTTTCGTTTAGGATAAATTATCAGTGTTCAATTACTTACGCTAGCGCAGATAATTCGATTTGAATTGTATTATACATCAATACTTCGATCATCCATCGATATATATGGTTTTCACGAAATGCACGTTTTTGCAACCGATCTGTTTATCCCCAAATTCCCAGTTTTTATGGGTTACATAAAATCTCGTTCTAGCTACACCGGTGTTTATTCCTAATTCCACGTCATTTATTTTTAAACTTTATTTTCTGTATACAGCATTTGTAGCTTTGTCTCTTATGGAAACACGAAAAATTCCAACACAATATAGGTTTACAGCCTTAAGATAAACCATTGTTTATATATATCACAAAATAATCTACATCAAATAGCTTTCGTCATAAAAATCGGTTAACATATAAAACGCAACAACTAACCAATCTCTTTATGTACTTATAACGATTTCAAGAATCTAGTATGATACTTGATTTACGTGGATAATTGCTAGAGAGTGTTTTCTTTTATTTACTCCCATAAGACCCGGGGACATGTATTTTTGTTTACAGTAATTCGTTGAATATTCATCTGAGCCGTATTGTAAACATTTCCCTGCGGATATAAATATTTTTATTTTGTGGCCGGCGGAAGAAATGAATAATCCGTTACGAGGTAATAATACGAATTACTAGTGTTTTTCTATTGTTTTTAGATGGTGTAGAAATAAATGACTCGAAGTAATTGCTGTATGATTCTCGCTAAACAGAGGATAACAGATGAGATAAGATTCAATTATCTATTACAGAATTATTAAATCAAGTTCACTGATTCTAATCAAGACCACGTTTGTTTCGTTTGCACTATATTTATCTCATTTACACATTTTATATACATCTCTACACGCATAGGTTGAACTCTTTAATATGAGCATAAGCATTTTAACGTCAGAATTGTTTATGCAATGAATACTTTTTTAATCATGAAACCTGCACGTGAAGAAACTGACGTAGGATCATGAACAAAACCCTCATTGACTTGTTGGACTATACAGAAACCTATGCTTTGAAAGCCAGTTGTGTTGACATGCAATAACAGTAAGACATTTTTCCTATATAGGTGTTTTTTTTTTGAAAGGCGACTTGACAGTACAATTTTGCGTTAAGAGGTATATGCTTTCCACTCGGCGTAACGCATTACTCTTTGTAAGAAGAAAGAATGAAGATCGCTAAGCAATCCGCAAGGCCTATGTAAGTAAAAAAAACAAAACATAAGTGACATAAATTCCTTTACTGTCAATTTCAGAGCAGAATTATGAGTGTGAAATGGTGGACCATCAGTGTCGTTTTCAAGCTTTACTTTGTTTAGTTCACAAAAAATAATATCAATGGGGATAATGCGTTTTAGATATGATTTATACTGTCAAGCTCTTGTTATCGAGAACTCATGTTCTTTCATTAGCGTGGAATCGGTATCTCCCCTTACTAGAACACTAAAATTACAAGTTAGAGCCCCCCTACACACACACACACACACACACACACACAAGAAGAGTAGAAAAGGTGCTAGGTAGTATGCGGAAGATGCGGTGTCTAGCGTAATGATACCCTTTTTGGAGATACAGCTGATACGATAGCCAACTTCGGTATTGAGCACTCTTGTATTAACCCTGTTAAACTTCATTGGTCACTAAACCTCTGGAAAACAATAACTTCATATATATACATATATATATATATATATATATATATATATATATATATATATATATATATATATATAGTACAACAAGAGTATGAAATGAAGACACAAAACTATACATTGGTAGATTTGGAATGGATCATTAACTGAATAATGGAATACATGGAAAATTGTGGGAATAGGACGGACTCTTTACTCCGAGGCATTTTGAAGCCCAATGCTTCTCATCAGAAGAGTAGAAAAGGTGCTAGGTAGTATGCGGAAGATGCGGTGTCTAGCGTAATGTTCATTAGGGACGAAAAAGATTAAGAGGAATTATAGAATGTTGAGGACGCTTTATTGAATTCTAAATAAATAAGGAGAAGCTTGTTATATATAGTGTGATATATAAGATTGTGGATGGTCTTTAACATAAGGGGTATATGTGTTAGTATTAAATTGGGGTGTATTGATGCGTGGTAATTTATGTTAACCGTTTGTGGGGTTTCTATTTTCTATGGAGTAGTTATTTTTATTAGTGCCACCTAAACGGCAAATGACGGCTATAAAATCGCTTATAATTTTTCTTTTGGGGGGTATGCAAGGTTGTAAAACTGAAATGTAATATGCGGCAATATATTCATAAGTTTCTTCTGTTATGATGTAGGGAGCATGATTATAAGGGGACGGTCGGAGATTAAGAGGGCAATGACTGAATGCGTTTAACTTGATGCAAAAGGTTAAGGATACATATAGATGTCAAAGTTGAGGACTAAGGAAACCGTTACTACTTATGAGAGTAGTAAAAATATACCAAATGATAGTAGGATAATTATAATAGTACGAAAGATAATAATAATGAAAATTATAATAACAGTAGTAATAATAAAGTTGAAGAAAAAATAGAAGTAAAATTGAAGATAAAAATAAAGATAAAGACAAATTAAAGTAAACATTAAAAATAAACATTAAAGGCAATATTATCAATAGTTGTGATAAAAGTAAATTCAAAGTTAATGTTTATAACAGTGAAAATGGAGATAATGGTAGCGGTTATGGTAGCAATGACGGGGATAATAACGGGGATAATAATAATAACAAGAATTATAATGATGATTATAATACTAATAATGATAAAAATAATAATATTAATAATAATAGTAATAGCGTTAAAAACAATGCAGTAATAATAATGATAATAATAATGAAAGTAGTAACAACACCCCTACCACTACCTCCACAATCACCACCACTACTACTACTAAAAATAATGAAAATACTGTTAATACTAATTATTAGGGGTGCGTAAAATTAAGGGATACAGACAAGTGGAGGGGCAGTGTAGCAGGAAATAGGGTTGAGGAGTGAGGGGTTAGTAATCCAGTAAAAAATTAAGTAAAATAAAGAATATATATATATATATATATATATATATATACATATATGCAAATACATACATATATCTATATATACAAACACAGATAAAAAAACAGATGTAGAATAAGCCGGTGAACAAAAAGCCCTTGCACAAGCTCCAATAATTATTGTTCAGCTTAGCATTATCCGGATAAGTCTCCTTTTGTGAAATTGAAATTGCTCTTTTCCTGTTACCAGTTTCTGTTCTGTCGCCTCTTGGATCTTCCGACCACTCTGTTGTATCAATTAAGATAAAAAGGAAATGTAATAAGTCCCCAGACGTACCTCTCCATCGTACAGTATATCGATACACTAAGGCTGACTGGGATAGCTTCCGTACATTTATAACTGATCTACCTCTGCATTCCATATTTAAAAAGGATGTGTCCTATATAGAATTAGACCTGACGGAATGGTTAATTGTAGGTATTGATCGTTTCATACCCTCGAAAAAGTTTCAGCAAATACCTAACAGCCAGCCATGGTTCTCTCCAGAATGTGCTGCTGCCATTGCGCACAGAAATCACTTTTTCCACTGTTTCCAACGTAATAGATGTATGAAAAGTAAAGCCGCTTTCAGGACTGCCAGCAACCATTGTAAGAAAGTAATAAAGAGCGCAAGGTGGTTGTATGCTCAATCTATTAAGTCCAAAGTAGCTGAGTAGCGGCTTGGTTCCCACCAGTTTTGGCAAATAGCAAACAGAATACTGAACAGATCCGTGTGCTCCATCCCAACTATCATCAATGCACCTGAGGTAATCTCCTCAGCATCAGACAAAGCCAAACTCTTTGTCAAGAACTTTGCAGCTAATTCTACCTTTTGCGATCAAGGCCGCCAACCCCCAATATTTCCTCCTGTATCTGAAAACACACTATGTGATATACGTATATCTGTACGTGATGTTGCCAAGCTAATAAAAAACCTTGATTCCAGTAAAGCAACTGGCTCGGACGGTATTCCAATTATAGTACTCACAAAACTTCAACCTGAACTAGCGCCCATACTTAAAAAACTATTTAAACGTTGTCTTAAGGAGAATAGTTTCCCATCTCCCTGGAAAATTTCATCAGTATGCCCTGTATTTAAGAATTCAGGTGATCGCTCATCCTCCTCTCAGTACAGGCCAATAAGTCTCCTGTGCGTCATGAGTAAGTTGCTAGAATCTGTGTTAAATACAGAAGTAATCAACCATCTCAACAAAAATAACCTTCTTAGTGACACTCAATATGGTTTCCGTTCTGCTAGATCTACAGCAGATGTGCTTACAGTTATATCTCATAGGATGAGCAAATCTCTCGACGGAGGAAACCTTTCTAGGGCAATTGCTCTTGACATATCTAAGGCCTTTGATAGGGTATGGCATAAAGGTTTACTTCATAAGATCTCTAGCTATGGTATAGCTGGAAATGTCTTCTCAATTATTAAATCATTTCTTTCTGATATGTTCATAAGAGTAGTAGTTGAAGGGCAAAAATCAGAAGCCCACAGTATTAATGCCGGTGTCCCTCAGGGGTCCATCCTGGCCCCAACTCTTTTCCTGATCTACATTAATTCTCTTCCAAATCACATCCTTACATCATTTGTAGACATTTATGCTGACGACACTACCATTTATGGTACCACATCTAAGACAGTAAACGACCAAGTTCTCTCCAATTCTCTCTCCTCTGATCTTGAGCACGTAGTACAATGGGGAAAGGAGTGGCTGGTAACTTTCAATGCATCTAAAACCAAGCTTCTATCTTTACATCATCAACATTCTGATCCACATCTGGCATCAATTGAAATGAATGGCTCTCGTCTTCAGGAGGCCTCAAGTTTTGACGGGCTTCTGGGCTTGACCATTACTCCTGATCTTAAATGGAATACGTACATCAAATCTGTTGCCAAGGCCGCTGGAAAAATGGTGGGATCTTTCTATCGATCCAGTAGATATCTCACTGCTGATACAATTCTCTATCTATATAAGAGCCAGGTACGTCCAAGGATGGAATACTGTTGCCACATCTGGGCAGGAGCTGCTAGAAAGGACTTGTCCTGCCTTGATAGAGTTCAAAATAGACTTCGTAGCCACGTAGGAGATGCCCTTTTCTCTTCCTTGCAACCTCTATCTCACAGAAGAGATGTTGCAAGTTTGTCTCTGATGTATCGTTATTTCCATGGAAAGTGTTCGACTGAGCTTCAATCTATGGTCCCCCCTCGCAAAACTTTCACAAGAAACACTCGTCTAGCTGTAAACACTATCAATAATTCCCCCCACTGTGCCTAAACCTAAACGTAGATTCCATGAACAAAGCTTTTTTATTAGAACTGCACGCCTGTGGAATTGTCTTCCGTTTTCCTGCTTTCCGGCTGACTACAATATGGTTGTCTTCAAGTCTAACGTAAATAAGTTCTTGATGAGCCGTTCCATATAATCATCAAATTTAACAAATTTCCATTACTAATGATTATTATATAGGCCAATTTCTACTGTACACTCTTTAACCCTTATCCTTGAGTGGCCTCTTGGCCTTGATAATGTGTTGATACCTATGAAAAAAAAGTCCAATGTGAACAAGATCTAATTGAATCGTCCCCCTAAGTAATCCAAGTTACAAAATTCCCACTGTTTACTATGCTAAAATCACAATGACTAATGTATACCTATTAACCCTTATCCTTGAGTGGCCTCTGGGCCTTGATAAGTGGTGACACCCATTTAAAAAAAAAGATATATAATAATATGAGTACGTATTAGGTACATATTATTTTCCGTAAATACGTTAGTTTATGTTAGCCATTTTGCCTGATATTTTATGTTATTATTTTACAGTTAATTCTTCCCCAAACAAATTTCAAAAATATAAAAAAAATGACTCAGGTGTCATCAGCTTTAACCGAAATGAAAGCATTTAGCGTGCCCTAGAAATATTAAACAAATTACTACTACAAGCTGTGAATGTATTTGAGTGTGCGCAAAAGTAATAGAAATATGTTGGCAAGTTGTATTAAGAATTTTGCATTTAAACTTGCCGACATATGCCTTATGCATCGATGGAGACACATATTGTAGTAGGCATAAACTATCCTTGGTAGATGATCACTATTTTCTGGTAATTTCAGTGTAATTTGACCAGTAGTTTAGGATATTTTCACACTAACACACACACATACCCACGACTACTGTCTTACTTATATGAAAATAGTATATATGCTGAAATTCACTTTTTATAATATACTTATAAATGCTCAAGAATTTTGATATAAAATATATTGTATTTGAACTTTAAAAATTTGAATACCATATATACATGGCAACTTCATATATATATATATATATATTCCGAAAAAAATATCTCGGCTTACGACCAACATTATCAATCGACAAAAAACCTTATCAGAATCAGAATTGTTTTGTAAACACAAAACGAGTAGATTCATGCCAGTAACATAAAAAAAATGGATTTCTGGTTGCGATGAAGTTGTTTGATGCGTTTTTGATATCGTTTAGGCTTTTTAAGCATTTCTCAAGCAAAAAGTTGTCGATATGCTTGGGAAAGATGTAGTCGATAGGTGAGATACTAGGGAAGTATTACGCTTGAGGCAGTCATAGCCCAATTAGTTCAACTTCGGAAGAGCCGGTTTAGCACTGTGCAGTCGGGCATTGCTATGGAGAAGAATTGGATCTTTTCTGCTGAATAATGCTGAGTTTTTTTATCGAAGTTTCTGATGAATTTTATCCATTTGTTGAGAATACTTTTCCGCCACAATAGTTTCGTTTACATTCAAAAACTTTTATCGATGAGACCGGTCTCAGACAAATAAATAGTCAGCATGATCTTCTTTTAATGCAGCTATGACTTCAGGAAGTGTCGTGGAGTATCTTCGGCATTTAATTACTGGTCTGAGCATCACCGGTTTTCGTAAAGAACCCACATTGCGTCGCAAGTCACAACCAAGAAACAAGTCATGCTTATTACGTAAAAGAGGAAAAATGACACTTCGTAACGGCGTTCCTTTTGTTTGTGTCCAATTTATGGGGAATCCATCTATCAAGTTTTTGTCTTTCAAATATCACTCAAGTGGTTCGAAATCATCGTACACTTTACGTCTAATTCAGGAGTATGTTCTGAAACAATTGTCTGTGGATTAGCTTCGACTAAAGCTCTTAATTGATCGTTGTCAACATCCGATTACCGACCCCTACGCTCATTCTCTTCAGAAATCTCGTCGTCACCAGGAAATTACTTAAACCACCATTTTTCTGTGCGTTTAGTATTGGTTTCTGGGACAAATACATCGTCGATACTGCGAACTGTTTCAGCAGCTTTTCGTCTTGAAAAATCAATCAGAAATTTTGGGCGAATTCGCTTTTTTATCTTTTATCTGAAAAGAATACGTAATTGTTTAAAAACGATTGCAATTTAAGCGATTAAATCGGGCGAAAAACTTTCTTTAAAATGGTATATAATGTAAAATGATTATGATAAAAACTTTTTTGAAAATACATCATTTGAAATACAAATTAAAATTTCCACAATAATATTCTTGCCAACATTAAATATTAACTTTTACCTTATTGATCTTTTGGGGTAAAATTTAGTTTCCGAATTACACGTGTTCTACTTTGACCAAATCTCTTAACAGTAATCAAAATTTTATGAAATTACTCCTGGTTTTACAGTTTGAATTATATGCATTAATAGCGCTGGAAGTATGAGGAAAAGTTAACCTGATTGCTCGACTCATAATTGCAGTTGCCATTCGTACTTCGTCTTCATTATTTTGCCCCCCCCCATCTATAATTCCAATTATTTCTACTCTATTTTTCTTTATATGTATCTCCAAAGTTTCTTTTTAAATTTTGTTATGCAATTAAAGTTTTCTGTTTCAATTATATTCCAATGGAATGGATGTTCAATCTTGATTCAATTTCGATATGATACTTGTTTTAACAATACATGTAAATGTTTAATATTTTGTTTTAAATCTATTACAATTTAGTGTCGTGAAAATCGTTCGAAAAACGGTTACAACAAAAATAGTTGGCTGAATTCGTGTAGCTTACCGCGTGTTTTGTTAAAATTTACGAAAATCGTTCTTAAAGTAAATCATTCTATTTTTAAAACAAAAAAAATTGAAGATTGATAAATATGAGAATAGTACCGATAAAACGAGCGACCGTTTCGGTCCCAGAATGTATAGTTTTACATATTTATGACCATCCATAATGAAATGTTGCCAGCGATACAAAATGAATGTGCATGCGCGTCTGGAGTGCAAGAATCGTTCCAAAATAAGGCCTACACTTTTTAAAAGAAAAGAGCTACGAAGATGGGGACTGTACTATCGAATTGAGCAAATTTCGTTTCTGCAGAATTTATTTTATAAATAGTCACTATCATTCGTAGTGCACTTTTGCTAGGAAATCAATATCACATTTGCTTCTCTGACGCAAATCCATGAGAGTGATAGTTTTCTACGAATCTCATAAAATTCAATATTCACAAGAGAGTGAGAGATGATTGTTTAAGTCATAAATTCATAAGTCCATTATCCTAACAATGCAATTTTCATTCCTCTACAATCTGTGCAGGTAGAATAAAATAGGAGCAATTATTTTTGGAATACGCTTCGTTTATTATGTACCACTGTTTCCAGTATGCATTACATAGGTCTGATAAATTTTCGAATAAGCGAGTGATGCCAATTTTAGTTCGCGAATTCTTTCCGCTAAGACAGTGACAATATAACTTCGAATAACTTTTTCTTGTGATGTAACCTTTCGGGTCGGTAATAAGGCATTACTTATACGTGTTATAGATATGAAAAAAAAAACGTTATGATTTCGGAGTACTAGCTGCCAAATAATTGGAACGCAATTAAATTCCTAGATATAACTATGTTTATTGTCCTTGGGTAAAACCATTATTTCTTAAAATACGTGTATCAGCTTACCCTGTGACACACTAGCGTTTTTAAACATAATGTGTAGATGTCCAGGGAGTTATATAAAGAAATATATTCTTTCGATCGACATATGCATATGGGTATACGATTACAAGTACACGCAGATACATACATACATACACACACATATATGTATATGTATGCATATATATATAAATATATAGTTAGTTACGAAAATATATATGGTAATTAATCTATATAGAATATTTCGCGTTTCATTCCGCGGAATATTCTGTGTAGTTATTTGCCAGATATATTTTTATAATTTACTACCTAGCTCTACCTATGTATTGACACTGTTAGAGTAAATACTGAAAAATTACGCATAAAATTATATCTCCTTATATTAATTAATGTGATTAAATGAAGTAATCCTATATATATATATATATATATATATATATATATATATATATATATATATATATATACACTTGTGCCCGATATTATTCATACCCCTCGGATCTTTGAGATTTCTATAAGAATATTGCTCAAACCAGAAGGTAGACAATATTAAAGGGATTTCAGACAATAAATCAAGCATAGGCATTTAATTTAAACTCAACAAATAAATAAATTATGCAAGTTTGAAACATTATACAAAGAAAAACAATAATGGCACTAGTTCAAAATTATTCATACCTCTCTTACTAATAGTCAATAGCATGCCCTTTATTCTTTATAACTGCCTGTAACCGTTTTGGATATTTATCAACAAGGTTTTTACAAGCATTAACACTGATTTTTGACCATTCTTCAATGCAGTAGTTCTCCAAATCCCTTAAATTTCTAGGTTTCCGCTTTTTAACCTCAGTTTTCAATATGTGCCAGAGGTTTTCGATAGGGTTCAGGTCGGGACTCTGGCAAGGCCATTCCAAAACATTAATTTGATTATCCTCAAACCATTTCTTGACTATTTTGGCAGTATGTTTTGGATCATTATCCTGTTGAAGGACCCAGTTTGGTCCTAAATGGAGATTCTCCGCATCCTGTCTAATGTTTTTCTGGAGTATCTCCAAATATTGCTCCTTCTTCATGGTTCCATCTATCTTGACCAAACTACCTGGACCACTAGCCGAAAAGGAGCCCCAAAACATTAGGCTACCACCACCATGTTTCATCGTGGGTATGGTGTTCTTTGGGTTGTAAGCTTCTCCTTTCTTCCTCCAAACGTAAGAAGCATCCATATGGCCAAACAATTCAATTTTTGTTTCGTCAGTCCACAAAATACTTGAGAAAACGGACTCTGGAGAATTCACATGGGTCCTAGCAAACTTTAGACGTGCTGCAAGGTGTTTTCCGGTGTGCAATGGAGTCCTTCTTGGTCTTCTTCCTTTCAGACCATTTTCATGCAGAGTCCTTTGCAATGTTTGCCTTGATATTTTTATGCCAGAAGACTCCAGATTTTCTAAAATGTCCTTAGTAGTGGTGGTTGGATTTGCATTAACACTTCTTACAATATTCCGGGTGGCTCTAGCAGACAGTTTCCTTTTCCTTCCTCTACCAATCAAGTTGTTTGTTTTGTGATGGCTCTGGAATTTTTTGATGATGCTCTGTACTGTTGCTGTAGGGACCTCAAATTTCTTGGAAATTGACTTGTAACCTAAACCATCCTCATGTGAATTCGCAATTTTAGTCCTAAGATCATTACTAAGCTCTTTTTTCTTCCCCATTCTAATAATTTTTATTCTTTTATTGGTTTTCAGTTGATATCATTTTAATTTCTGAAAAATGCAAAAAACGAAATGAAATTAATCAAAGGTTGTATAAAAGCATTCAAAATAAGAATCAAACAGGAAACAAACAGTCAGAAATTCGATTAATACTGAAAAAATAAGGGGGTATGATTATTTTTGAACATTGCAGATTTTATAAATAGCTGTATATTTCTTTTATTACAAGTATCCCGAGATTTTAAAATGACGAAAATGATCAGAAGAGGTTTATTAAGAATATGTATCAATATGGACGTAAACAATAAATTCTTACAAAGTTACACATAATAAACTCAATTTTCAAGGTGGGGTATGAATAATATCGGGCACAAGTGTATATATATATATATGTGTGTGTGTGTGTGTATGTGAGTGTGTGTGTGTATGGGTTAGAAAAAGAGAGATAGAAAGATACCGATGAAATAGATGCATATATTCGTCGACATAAATGTAATATAAACAGGGATTCATTTCGTATATATGCTAAGTAAATGGTTTATAGACTACTTATGAAGAAATACCGCCAGTTAAAAAATGAAAAAATAAATAAAATCTAACAGTGAAAACAAAAGCAATTCCTTCGATACGTTTCGCTGAGGCCGAATTCACCGCTAGAAATTTTATTCTTAACTATTTCTATTTAATTTTATTGATTGAAGTTTATTATTTTCTATATAACTCTTCAACTTAAATTAAAACACTTCCTTTTACATAGAGCGAATGTATATTAGTTTGAGTATGATTTTTTTTCTTTAAGCACTGTTTTTGGTTTTGCAAACGCATGAATATCCCAAAGCGATTCTTAATACATAACACGTTGACAAAGATTGTATATACTTTCTTTATTAGAAAAGGAAAAAGCTGGATGTGGTGGTTTTCTTATAATACTGTGAACATTCAAATAATTTACACACACGCGTTGAAATTATGAGAAATCCATGTTCAAAGATGGTTACAGGTTTTCATGCAAGAAGTGAAACACTATGTCAACGATTCTAGACATTATTTCACAACGTAACAAATATAATTGATGAAAACCGATTTACTAAACCACGTCGAGAAGAAATTTTCAGTCATCTATAGGCACATGTGCAGGTAAAAACATTCCAAATTTTGTTAAATAAGCTATAATCTATGTCTACATATACACCAGACGATATTTTGTTCGATATACTCTGGTATCCTATGTATTTTTAATAACCCAAGAAGAAAACTAATTACATAGCAATATATGGTTTGCATGAATAGATCAAGTATACCAGTCACACAACAAAAGGTAATTAAATTATTCTTTTATAAGACAATGAACATTTTTCAAGTATGTGGCGACGATGAAAAAAAATACGTTTACTATGCTTCGAATTACTTCTACACTCAACATATTTTCTAGATCTGTTGTGCAACTTATACTGCCTGATCATTGAACTAAAATAATTTTCGATAGTGAGATTTAGATATATCAAATTCGATATCAGAAAGGTGTTTAGTAAGGCCGAAGAAAAATACTGCAAAACAAACATTATATAGTTAAAGAAGCGTAGAGATCACTATATTATCCTAGAAGGAGGCAATGTTAATAAATGCCGAATTTAAGTCATTTGCGAAACGAACGAAACCTGAATCTGTTAAGTTTGACTCCAGATTGCTTCACAGAAACATTTGCATGTTATCCAAAACTGGATTTGTACCTAACCTACCGGATGTAGGAGTAAAGAAACTAAATTGTGACCTCCAATTTCGTATTTTATTTGGTAAGACCGGGTCTAATTGACAGATAGGTTTAGTTCAATATATGTTATCCTTTGAGATCTGTTGCAGTTAGACTAGGTACAGTGAGAGGAACAGATAGAGAGAAAGACAGAGTGAAATAGAAACGAACAGTGAAACAAATTGGCAGTAACATTCATAAACGAAGTTAAATAATATATATATATATATAAATATATATATATATATATATAATGGTAATTAGTAAAAACCTGAAAAAAAGTGCTTTAAACTACTGCAGTGCAAACATATTTTTTTTAATTTTATTACCGTTTTATGTGTTTAGTTACACATGTTTCTGTTACTGAATCGTATTAACGATCCAGCAACTTCGTCAGACTTGAACTTTGACGTCTGTTAAAGTCTAACGAAGTGGCTGTATCGTTGATACAATTCGGTAACAGAAACATGTTTAACTAAATAGATAAAACGGTAATAAAATAATATATATATATACATGTGTGTGTGTGTGTGTGAGTGCGTGTGTATACATATGAAGTGAGACGACGTCAGAAGAGAAAACAAATATGGATTAAGTGCGATATAGAAGGGGAAGAATGTAACGTATACTATGATGAACACATCAAAAGTGAAAGAGAAGTATAAAAAATACATATAGTTTGCAGAATATTTCAAGTGATGCAGTTAAAAGATGGATAGATGGAAATAGCCGAATATTCTCTAACAGAAGTTTGTACAAATAGAAACATCATAAATGTCTATGTGTTTGTGTGTATTAAATCGCTAGTGTTTTATGATGCATATGAAACAAAATGTTGTCTTTGAAGTAAAATTCCAATAATTGTCCAAAAGCATTTAATTTTAGTTTTGTATTTCCCCGGTGAAATAGATGCGTAATTTAATTTAGAACCCATTCCGTTTGGTAGTCAATCTGAGATGATATCTACGCAATTTTATTAATCGCTACATGCAAGCCAATTAAATATAAACGCTAGTAAAGTAATGATTCGTGTCGTAACTTATGGTTCTGCGTTTGATAAAATGCAATAATTCCACGCTGATTTAGTAATGCTATTTTTCCTGATTTTAGATTAGCAAAATCAGACAACTCTAAAACAGAAGATATATATATTGTAGGGGAATTACATCTTTTATTTTTTCTTTTGATCTCTCGTAGTCTCGCGACAAAAGATACACAAATGAAGTACGTAAAGTGCAAGGATAAGAAATAATGCTCAATAGTAAAAGAACACCATCAGAACCAGTATTGCTTTACTTTACTCTTTAAGGGCGACTTATGGAACATTAATCTAAAACATTGCTAGTTGTTTTTGCTATGTTATCTATAATATAAATCTCAGCTGTCTGTTTAAATGTATGTATGTATGTATGTTTGTTTGTATGTCTGCCTAAATTATTTGCCAGAGGCGAAAGCTTTTCCCGTGATTGATATGATTTTTAAGCTCGACTTTTTGGGCGACAAATATCGAAAAATTGGCCAAAAACATTAATTCCTTCACCCTTTACTAAGCACGTTTCTACAGGGAGTGGTCCCTGTTTTTCGGCGACATTTTCGAAAGTCATCGTCTTTTTTCATAGTCTAGACTTAATTTATGCATATGTTACTTCCTGTTTGGCAATGGACGCAACAACAAACATGTCACATTTTTTTCACGTTCTTTTTCTCCTTCGCCTGCCTGCCTGCCTACTACAACTTGCTTTTTTAGTTGTTCGAGAAGTACTTATGAACTGCTCTATTCGTCGAAAAAAGGCAGCACGCTCAAAATTATTAGGTGCATGAGTCCCAATAAAACGAAAGGCCCTACTTTTTATCGTGACATACAAAACGCAGTCGCCCCGCCGGATCCATGTTGCATGGTTCATGTAACGCATGTAAAGACAGTTTAACTAGCAAGAAACGCCTCTCGAATGAGTATAAAATTACTCTAAGCGCAATGTCTTCGACGGCACACTTAAATAGTCACCTACAATGAGATGGGTTTCTTGCACGCAAAAAATATTCACCCTAAGGTACTACATGTCCAGGTTAAAGCGAAATTTACGCGCGGCAGCTCTTAGTCCCTGGATATTCAGAGTAACAAGCTTGATATCTATTATGGCGCCTTAAGGTTAGAAACCTTAAACGAACATCACGGTTATGGAATAGGTACGCATCTGAGTGCGAATGAGCCTATTACGACAAATACATCCGCTTAGCTATCCTATACAGGGATTGCTGTATCTTTATATGGACCCGCCCAAGACAACATTTTCGTAAATTTCGAATATCGAAATCTTTATACAATTCTAAATAGAGAAGAGTTTGAAAGCTTTATTTGCCTCTTCTATCATTTCCCATGAGTATTTTGTTTCTTCTTGTTTTCTAAGGTCGGTTAATATTCGTTTTGCATTGGGGAAATTTCGTGGATAAGAAATTGGTTTGCTTGCCACATCCTTAAATTACATTAATTTTAATAAATCTACTCCTTTTTAGTAGACCACATTATTTATTTTTTGCTTCACTATTGAACGGATGTTGGTTACATGAGAGTAGAAAGTGTTCTTTATTTTCAGGCAAGGGCTTTTTAAACTTTTCTGGTGTGATGGGGACTCTGTGTCCATGGGTGCACATGAATGTTTTGCGGGAGATATGGAGGATGCGGGAGCAGCGTTGTAGGGGTGGTGGAAACGTGCCGTGAAGGGCAGAGCAATCCAGGATAACCAGCAAACAATATGCTTTGTGATAAAAAAGTCGACATTGAGGCATCGCTAATCAACTTAGATCAGTTCTAAGCCTACGATAGGGTGGACCATGGTTATTTGGGGTCATTTTTGTCGGCGGCGCGTTTTAGTCCACAATTTCGCTCTTGGGTTCACCTCTTTTATGCAAACCTGGGGTGATGGTAGATGTGAATGGGAAGAGATCTGGGCTTTTCAGCTTTACCAGATTCATTCGTCAATGTTGTTCTTTATCACCGATGTTTATGCGCTTGTTTTGGAACCTTTCCTTTCCAAGCAAAGAGTGAACTCGTTCCCACACGGTATAACTTTGTAAGGCGCCTATTCCCTGGTGAAGTAGTCTGCCTATGCCGACGATATAATAATGCTTGTAAAATGCAGTACTAAGATTAATATCGTGGCCATGGAAATTAGATGGTCTGAAACGGTAATACGGACCAAAATTAATCTTCATCTTCAGCTGGAGAAAAGTGGTCGAAAGTTTTGAAAGCGGTTCCATCCACTGCTAGTCCGTGGATCAGCAGAGACCTTTTGTTAAAGAGGAAAGCAGAGGTGTGCATATCGCACATCTATCCAATCTTTACATAATGTCTTTTCTGTTCTTACTATCTCTTTTCTATCTTCTCTAGTTCATATGGCTTGGAAAGAATCCCAATAATCTGTCGCGGTATTTATTATTCTATCCTTCTGAGGGCGGTCTGGGTATGCCAAATGTGGAGATTCCTCTTCAAACACTTCAACTCTATTATTTGGATCGAATGTGGACACAAAGATAGAGAAACGGTGGCTTCTAGAAAAGGGACACTAAGAGAGTTTTACCCGTTTTTAAAAGTTTGCGCTCGCCAAAGGCGGAGGAGCATAAGTTGATCCTAGGCGAGTCTACCTTCTATCGTGAGTGTCGTTAAGCACTGAGAGTGACAGAAAATCTCGCCGACACTCCGCTGTTGTCCTGAGAGGCATTTTTTTGGATCGTAATGAGAGGATCCGTTAGCGATAATATAATTTGAAGGTTCCCTTTGACGAAGGGGCAGCGTCGCTCGATTTGGCCATTGGGCGACTGGGTAGGGGTGTCTCACCCACGATGAGGCAACTCTGACCTGGCTGGTGATCTGTGATAATCTCTGGGTCGGTAGAAGACTACACTCAGCTGGCTTGGCTATTTCCCCTATATGTAAACAGGGTGGCGATTAGATCGGACTGTATGTCGCCTTCTTTTATTGTTTCACTGTTGTGCCGCTGATTGAGTTTGTTACAGGTCTCATGGTTAGCATACTGAAAGTATCGTCTTTGTTTGTATATGTTTGTAGCAGTTGGACACCGACAACCGAAGGGCTTAGAAAAGAAATGTTTTTGACGTTGCTAGTAGGTATGAGAGATGTGATTTAGAACACTCGTATGAAAGTAACTTCGCTCCTATCGACCTTATACTAATCTTCTATTATAATGTAAGACTTTGCATTATAGCCGACAGGGTTATACTTACTTATGACTTTGCTGAAACGTGGATTTCTATTGCGCGAGCTTTTCGAGAGTGAATGGAGCAAGTCCTGATTGGTACTTTGATGCGCTACATGTAAAAAAATTTTGGGATACAGAAACGAACATCATCTTTCAATCAATTTAAGTCAAAAGTAGGTCGCGATTAAGGCTAAAGTAAGGATTATTTTTAAGGCATTTTAGTTGCTATCCTGGTGAGCATGTAATAGTGATTATTATGTCCCCTTTTTATTGTATTTTTCTTTCTCACCCCATTCCCCATTCCCAACTAGGTAATATGTCGCTTGATTTGCCAGAGGTTCCCTATCGAAATTTTCGTAAGAGGAGTTTCTAATAAAGCGTTCAGGCCCGTATAATCCTTTCGACTTGCAAATCGGCGTATCTACAAAGTTTAGTAATGAGGAGGGGTATTTTTACTAAAATAGTAAATAGCATTTTGTCTATAAATTGGTATGTTCCTAAACCCCTGTTGCCTATTTTCATATATAGGTTATAAGTAGGTTTTTCATGGTATTTGTCTTTATGGTGATCGATGAATGATTTCTAGCTGATAGATGTAAAGTATAAATGCGGTATTGGAAAGTCTTTTCCAAATTACTCAGACAATTTCTGGTCTAAACATTTTAAATTTTACATAAACTGTATTCAGAGATAGGACACGCTTTTTAATCGGTTTGGCCTGTAAATTTGAACTAACAATATATAACTATATATGTATGTTTGCATCACCGCTTAAAACTTTCGACAGAACCTACGAATTTTCACAAGATCAGTATCGTTGTGAAGCCCGGCGTTTCAGACGAAAAATATCGGAAAATTGTTTTAAAAAAATGTATTTTTTCATCTTCAACCGGGCACTTTTCTCAGAAAGGAGTCGCTTTTTTTGCAGGTATTTTTGAAAGTCATTCCCTCTTTTCGATTGTGTAGCCTTAATTTAAACATACGTCACTTCCGGTTTGGCGGCGGTCGTAACAGCGAAGCCGTCACGTTTATTCACACTCTTTTTCACCTTTGCGGTACGGGTTCGAGCCTGCCTTCCTACTACCATTTTTTTGGGCTGAACATACACCTCCGAACACTCGAGCAACGCCGGGCTCCCATACTAGTATATATATATATATATATATATATATATATATATATATATATATATATTAATGAGAGCGGGAAATCCAAAAAAGCTTATTATCTATAGCAACATGTGTTTAAATATATTTCGGAGTATATATATATATATATATATATATATATATATATATATATATATATATATATATATATGGAGAGATAGAGAGAGAGACGGAGGAAGGGAGAGGGAGAGAGAGAAAGATTAAAAACAACTTAATATTCAGAGAATAGGTTATAGCACTAACGGTACACGGTCAATATTTAATATTATTATTTAAAAAATATTTTTAAAACTATTATCTATTTTGTGAAGCGACAACGTAATTTAAAATGTAAAATAAAAATATAACCTAAATCCATCATTTATTCATTTATTTTCTAGTCTTTTTGGCTCAGAATTTAAAATCGAATTCACATAACATATATTTGGCAGTTTAAATCATTATAATTAATCTTACAATTTCGAGACGTGACGAACTAAATTATTTCTAGTATTTAACATTCTAGCAAATCTATCCGGCGCTTAAAGGAAGTGAAGGATATCAGCAACAACAGAAAAGAAACAAAAAAGCATATTTATTATCTGTTTTAAAACTTTACTCAATCTCTCAATATATTTCCATACATATATTTTATTCCTTCTCCCTATAAACCTGACCATGTCAAATTTTCAAAGAAGTTCATAGGTTTTTCCAGTGAGATGTCTGTATAAATGATCGTGTTTAAACGTTTGTTCACAGTTAAAAAAGAAGTTCCGATAATTTTAAAATATATTAAGAAAATATACAGAGAAACGAGTTGCAATGTTTTTAGCAAGCAGACAACATTTATAAAAAATACTTTACATAAGTTCTCAGAAATATTTTAACAATCCAAAGGTCAAGCGATCATAAACAATATCGAAAGTAAAATCTAATGCATTAAAAATAAATCAAACAAAAAGAAAAAATACAAAATAAAGAAAGAACTGTATAATTCAATGCGCAACACAGGAAACGCACCATTGAACTCTTAAACTCAAAACATGTATTTGCTAAAAACATAATAATAACACGATTTCTATTAGTCGCTCTCATAAGATGAATAAAATAAGTGAGCACAATTCGTTATTTGTAACTGTAGTATTAAAAAAAATGTTGTTTCTCTTTCTAACCCTTTTCACCAAATGACTGTTTTTAAGATACATACTTATCTCACAAGGATTTACGCCCCATTAGCAGTCCAGCACGGCTTTGCTCGGGCCTTACGTACTGCTCAAAACTTTATGTGCATATGTGCATATATATATATATATATATATATATATATATATATATATATATATATATATTTGTTTAATGATTATAAATAAGTTCAGAAAAAAACATTGGTACCGTCGGTTTCAAGCCCAACACAACGGGAAACCGTTGATGGATACACGTACATAATGTTCAGCTCTCGTCAGCCATCTTGTTTTCTGCCACGGGGCAAATTTTTCCAGGTCCGCATTTGTGTGTTTATATAATGATGTATGTATTTATTTAACTACAGCTTATTCCTATCTCTGTATATTATATTTTAATCCAGTATGAATATCCTGCTTTTTAAATTTTTTTTATTTTATGCATTTTAGTAATTATGCACTGTTTGTTTTGTTTCCGGTCTGCCTTCTATTGATTTTTGTTGGGGCAAGGGGGATAATTAATTTATCTTATTAGACTTCCCTTCCTTTTTCCGTTAAGGGGAGATAACCATTGTTGCAGTGGTCTAGGGGAGGTAACAAATCTATCTTATTTATTCTTTTAACCTTTTTTGTATTAATCATTATAACATTTGAGGGTAGGTGTGTAATTTAATTCTAAATTCTTTTATATAACTGTGTAATGTATTCAGGCAGTCTTATTCTTCTTCATACATACTAATATTTATGCTTAATGTATACTGACAAATGTCTAAATGTCCGTTAAGCTATAGTTAAATAAATACATACATCATTATATAAACAAACAAATGCGGACCTGGAAAAATTTGCCCCGGGGCAGAAAACAAGATGGCTGACGAGAGCTGAACATTATTTACGTGTTACCATTAACGGTTTCCCATTGTGTATGGCTTGAAACCGACGGTACCAATGTTTTTCTAAACTTCTGTATAATTAATAAACAAATATTTAGCTCTTACATCGAAAAACTTTTTCTTTGTAATCGAGCACTTTGTCGGAACTCTTTCCCCAAAATACAGTAAATATATATATATATATATATATATATATATATATATATATATATATATATATATATATATTAAAATATTTAACTTATGTCCAGAGAACCTACATCTAAAATTTCAAGTGTTTAGACCTAAAATTTGCAGAGGAGTTTTGTAGTGTATGGAAAGGTAAACTCTTTCAAATGTAGCCTCTTCGAAGCAAGATTCTCGCCCAAAAACTGATTAAAAAGCTTGCTGCATGTCTGATTACCTTTTATGTAAAATTTCAAATGTTTAGACCCTAAATTGGCTAAATAGTTTGCTAGAGACTGCAAAAATAAAATCTTTTGTAAATAATTATATATTCTTTTGCATTTGTAAGATTCTATTACTGATTTCCACTAATTCCTACTTTTGAGATGTCGGGTTGGATTTTAGCTGCTTGGATGACTACGCCCCTTTTTTCGGTATGAGGTAGGTTCATTCCATTGTCGGATCTATAACGCGTGTTGTTTGATCTGTGTAAGTTAATGGGCATTCTTGTGTGTGTAGCATGTTTGCTCAGTTGGTAGAGTGTTCGACTAGCATGCAAGGGGGCTCGGGTTGAAAACCCCGAATTCGGATCTGTCTAACTGACGAGCCTACATGAGGGCGACTCGAATCTTGGATTTCCGGTTTGTTGGGTTTCGTGGGTTTTTGTGAGCTGCGACTTTGTCTGGCTGTTAAAATAATTTTATATTTTCTCACATTCTGAAGATTCTGTTACTTATTGCTCGCAAGGGTAGCGTGTCTTGATAGCATCGTCCTCACGAGTATTACATTCCTACGTGTGAGACGTCGGTTTCGGTTATAGCTGTTTGGATAACCACGTCTCTTGTTCGGTATGAGGTAGGATCATTTCACTCTCGGACCTATGCCGCGAATTCTTGATCTGTGTAAATTAATAGGCATTCTTGTGTGTTTGGCGCCTTTGCTCCATTGGCAGAGAGCTCGCCTAGCACGCAATAGGCTCGGGTTTCAAATCTCGTTCTGATGTGTCAAACTTATGATCCCAAATTAGGGACTTGAAGTCTTGGACTTCCGGTTTGTTGGCTTCCTGTGCCTTTGTATCTGCGACGTTGTCTGGCTGTGGAAATTATTATATTATCTTGTGTGTGTGTGTGTATATATATAGCCATATATATGTGCATGTGTATGTATATAAGTCAGAGAGAGCATATTAATGTTTTATGTATCTGTACGTGTACAGGCCGCACTGTTTGCGTAGCAATCAGTTTCATTTTCAAAGCAATCATTCAGTTTTTATGTGCTCTAAGACTTTGTCTCAACTTTACACGTTCTATATTTGTTTTGTTTTTGTTATTGTCTGCGTAGACCTGTTTGTATTTTGTCTTATCTAACTGTTGTTTTTCGCGATTATCTCTTTCTCAATTCATGTATATGTTTCCTAGCCATGTCCACATTTATCTATATAACTTAATTCGATTATCTTGTAAATTGTCAAATCGTGTTTTTCTTCCTATTTTTTCGATTTTTTTTTATCCAACTTCATCAATCAATATATCTCTTGCTTTGGTGCTGCCTTTGATGGTGAAAACGAGACATTCTTTATTATGGCGTATGCGTTTGCTTAGTTATTTAATTGAATCGTCTACGCAATAATAAATGTTATAACGCCAGCTTTGCCCATCACTATCATCATATTGTCTAAAGCTGCAGATTCTATTGTTTTTCCCAACAATTTTCTAGTCAAGATTCTTTTTAGAAAAACGTTGGGGGCTAACGGGATGAACTACGTGAGAGTTGACAACATCTTGAGTAAAAGTGATTTTTGTGGAACGAACTGGATTCGAACATGGAAAACACGGGTTATCTATCCTTCATAAATTTCTTAATCGTCGTCACCTCAGGCCAGTTTTTCAATGTAGTGCATCGTGGGTAATTTTTAATGTTCTTGTTTTTTAATCAAATTTTTAATGTTCTTGTTTTTTAATCAATTTTTTAATGTTCTTGTTTTTTAATCAAATTCTTAATGTTCTTGTTTTTAATCAAATTGCTTAATTTTATTTAGTATATTAATGATACTGAGTGTTTTTTTAAAATCAATTTCAGGAGGTCTATTTGAGGTATTAGTATGTCATAATTTTTGCAGATTTGATTGTTTAATATTTTTACAATTGTATGCCGTATAGACACCATCAGATTATTGTTAAGCGATTATATAAATTCTCAATTAATTAGTCATTTTAAAAATCATATATTGTGAATGTTATCAAGGTTTTGCCAATTTAATTCAGCAACTTATATGGAATTACAAACTGAACCTTTTATTTAATAAATGAAAGAAAAACAACAATTTTACCTTATATTAATTTTTCCTGTAGTAAAGCGATGCCTACTTCCATTCAGTTAACCTCTGTAAGCGCAGTTGTGCGTATAATTATGTGGCAAGAGTTGCGCAATCCCTAACAGCAACTCCCTTTACTCGGCACTGTTTGAGTACAGTGGAAATGAGAAGTCGAGGAAGACTGGGAACAATGCTGAGATAAGGTGAGAGCACATACAGTCCCTGGAAGTTCTAAAATCCCACTCATCTGGCACTGTCCAGAATCATCGTAAATATAGTAAATATTGGATTTTAAAAATATAGACGACAAATTTATAAGTAATTGTAATCAATAAATTTATGAGTGTCTTACATAAATGGTTCGGATAGAAATATTTCGAAGTTACTAATGTCAAGATAAAAATTCACTAGTTTGAAAACATTTGAAGAACATCGGAGGTTACATAGATAAAAACGTTGTCACAATAACAATACATCAAAATATTTTTACTAAAATAATTTTATATACAAAATAATAATAAAACTAAAATGCAAAAACTTCTTAAAACAAGTGTGGCTGTTACAAATAATGTTGAAAAAATAGAAAATAAATTAGAATCAAATGAAGTATCGAGACGATTAAAATGGCCAAATATGAGTGGGAGTTTTAATATACATATTAGTCACGCCCCCCCCAACAAAAAACAACTGTATTTATATTTGAACGTAGGCCATTAGTATTTAGAACCATGTCCACAGGGGAAAATGAGTTTAGTCGAGTAGCGAGAAGGCATCTCGCATTATATATAACATTTGAGTATGTTATTACAATCGCGCAGCAGTAAAATGGGAGAAAATTTGTTAAAAATCGAGTATTTCTATGAAAAGAAACTATGAGTCTAGAAGCTTTTCCGGCATCTTTAGCCTGAAAAATAAAGACATGAGATTTTCCAGCTCGATAATTTAATCAATGATATTTAAGTCAATGGAAGCACAACTGCTATGAGTTTATCAGAGCATCCACCGTTAAACCATATGTCAAAACCGGCAGAGAGACGACACATTGTAGCGACTGGACAGATTTTGGAACTTGGTGGATAGTATAGGTTTTAACAGATTAGAGATTCTTTTTTAAACTCTGTCTAAGAGGAAAATACCGGGGATAGATGTACCAGACAATATGTGGCAACAATATGCTATTGACGGCGAATAATGACTGTTGAGATATATTGTACTCTTACGTGTTAATGAATTTCTCATTAAGTTTCATGGAGTTTTAACAAGGGAGTAATAGGCCAATTGTTATTAATCACTTAAGGAAAACGTGTAGTTTTAGCTGTATTAACACTAACCCACTACTGCCCCATTAGATTAAAGCCTGAATATCGTTCTCAAAAGTTGCTGCGATTGTCTTGGATGTGTATACGATAATGTGCTGTGACGTCGCGTAGACAGCACTCACTATAGGGTTGAGCAGTAGGATGGTAGCATGACTGATGATGTCACACAGAGGCAGCAGGACGAGTAAGAGGGAGAGAGTTGAGTGAGAGAAATGAAACGGCATGAACAGCAGGCAGAAAAGGAGCAGACGACAATGAATTCCCGCCAACCGGTGACAGCTCTCTCAAATTGTTTTTGTATCGATAATGGCGAGCCCAGACAGGAAATAAAAGTGTCTCTCAAAAGAAGTGAGAACGCCTTCTATAACATTACACATATGATATTTGGTTGCCGTGTTCGGGCCCTTTCTTTTCCAAAAAAGAGAAGGGGGTTAAAAATATGAGAAAAACGGTTACCACCTGAAATACAAAAGGACGTCGGGCCCTTTGTCTTCAAGTTGTTGTCTGAGGATATATTTTAGACACGTGTTATTTAACGCGTAAAAAAGAACGAGACTGTAAAGACAAGATAAAAGTTTTATTTAACAATATCGACAACGTATTGTTAGTTTTGTGAAATATTATCAATGTACAGTTTGTGTTGAGAAGGAGTTCGTCTGTAAAGGTGAACCTTTTTAATAGTGTTATTTTTATTATTATTTGGACAGTCTTTTGTTTCTTTTCCGATGTTGGGTCACAGAATATCTGATTATATTAAAAGAAACAAACAAAGAACAAACAGTACCTCACATTTTAAAAATATACACGGTGCCCCATAAGTCACTTTACAGTAGTAAAATCAAATAATCTTTTCTTAAATGATTATATTTATTACTTCTTTTTTATTACACGGTTTATAGTGTGGAAATGTGTTCTGACTTAATTACAAAAGATAATGTCTCTTAAGTAGCCTCCATTCTCGGCTTTGCAAAGTCGAGCTCTTTCTAAGCTATTCTTTATGATAGTTCTTAACATCGGAAGTTGTAGGGAAAGAATTTCCTGCGCATGTTTGCCTTAAGTTTTTGGATGCCTCGAGGCTTATTTGCATACAGTTTGTGTTTAAGATATCCCAAAAGCCAACAGTCTAGTTCTGTCAAATTAGATGAACATGGAGGTTATTCAAAATCAAAATCTCAAGAGATTTTTCGACCCTGAAACATCACAGTTAGCAACTGCATTGCTGCTCTAGCTGTATGTGCAGTTGCTCCATTTTGTTTGCCACCAACACCCTAGCATGTTTACTAACTGAGGTTGAACAAATTCAATAGCATATCTTTTAAGAGGATATTGAACATTGAAATGGCGCTTATAAGATCTTTGCATTGCAACATTTGACCGTCCATTTTTAAAGTGAAATTCAATTATCCTCACTCGTTTTCTGCTGTAAACTTATCTATACAAAAATTTTCCAAAGATTCTATTTTATAATTCTAAAAAAAGAAATTAAAATATATTTAAAAAAAAATAGTTATTGAATTTTTAAAATGTAAATTGGCTTATGGGTCACCTCGTATATATATATATATATATATATATATATATATATATATATATATATATATATATATATATATGGAGGTCTGAAAGAGAGAGAAGGTCCTTGTTTACTTATCTTTGTCTGACCTCTGTAGCCTCTTCTCCGTACGAGGTTTGAGTATTTCTACATTCTTCTTTCTCTTTACTTTTTGTAAGCCTGTCTCTATTTTAATTTTGTATACTAAAATAAACCCGCAATAGTTCTTAACGGAAGGGGTGACGGATTTGGCGGGGGAGTTTTCAAGGACAGTTCGAGATGTAGCACTCTCTATGCTAGCAGTTTCACATCTAAACAACATACGAGCCATAGGCGATAATAACGGGCATAGATGCGAGATGTGGATTGGAGACTAGGAAAGTTCATTGTTTATCGAAGACTCTTTGGAGCAAGACAGGTGCCAGTCGGCCCTGTTGAGTGCAAAGGGCTTGGTAGGGGCTAATATAAATAAATGGGATATTTTATTGGATACATCCAACGTACGAAAGGCTACATTGGCGACCGCATTAAGTGAAGACTCCTGAGATACAGAAATCGCTGAGTTAAATACCGATAAGTTTTTCCTTAAACAATATGAAAACTATCGTGTAAGGAAAAACAACGAATCGGATACCCCAGTGATGGAGTGCCAGCTAGCCATGAGGTATGAGGGGGGAATGGAATGAAGTAAGTCAGAGGTGCAGCGTTTCGAACGATGTACCTGACAAAGTGAAAGAAAAATAGGTTGATAGCTGAAATGGCTGAGGCGCGAATAGGGCCTCTAACTCATGGGGTCAAATATCAACGAAAATCGGGTATCGAAGACATATCAATATATGGTTTAGGCAAGCAGAGCCAGATGATTTTGGGATGTCGTCCGAACGAAATACATAAAATAAAATTAAATGCTTGTTTCCGTTAACAGTGCATGGGATCGCCAAAGAAAAAAAAACTGACTTTCTTAGCTGCTTTACTCGGCTAATGTTTCAATAACCCTTGCTTAAAAGTCGATTCGCTTTGGATAAATATCGGTTAAAGGGGCTGTTAAGATTCCTCGCCTTTTGGTAAAATAAGGTACATTATAGAATTCAATCTTCCCCTTCAAAAAATACTGAGCAAATTTTCACCGTTCTAAAACTAAAGACTATTTAAAATCTTTACATAAGTTTTTGTTTATTGAAAGAAAAAAGACTGTTAAGCTTTTTTGTAATTTTTTAATTTAAAATTTAATAACAGGTTCTCGTTTTGAACATTTTTGTAAGGAGGTATTCTTAATCCCTCTAAACATACAATGGTGTTCATCGAAAAAAGACTGTGTAAGACTTAAAAAAACATTTTTATTATTTAAAATCTGGAAAAAAAATAAGAAAAACGTGTTAGGAAAATGTTTGAGATGTAATTTTTCTTTTGTTCCTAATTCGGGCAGAGTTGTGTATTTTTTAAAAAAATTTTATAAGATGTTTTTAAGGTATAGAAGGAATGTACCAGAATTTGCTGCGACGTAGCCTAGACAGCTGTCGCTGCAGTTAAATAATGTGGTGAGCAGTATGATGGCAGTAGGACTGGATACGTCACGCAGAGACAGCAGCAGGAGGAGAAAGACAGTGAGGGTTGAGTGGGATAGATGGGACGGCATGAACAGCAGACAGAAAAAGAGCAGACGACAATGAATTCCGGCTAGCCGGTGATGGCTCTGCTAATATTTTTGATCTATAATAAAAAGCACAGGCAGGAAATAAAAGTGTCTATCAAAAGAAGTGAGTTCAAGTTTTATTTGTTTGTTCACTCCGACGGGGTCGACAGACGAGAGGAAGAACGAAAGTAGAACGCTTTCTATAACATTACATATGTCCACATTCGTTTATCTTCACGTCTATATATAACGTCGTCGTTTGTACGGCATACTTTCGTTTACAAACCGGTTCCTGTCAGATCACAGAAGTTAAGCAACATTGAGCCTACTTATTACTAAAATGGGTGACCAATTTGGGAATCTGAGGCACTGTATGACGTCGACACCTCCCTGCAAGAGCTGAAAAAACCTAACAATCTCATCTCCCCTAACGGAGATATACATGCGGCTGAGGACGCTTGTGAATTCGATACTCTCATAGAAGTTTCTCCTTTGAAGGAAGCAAGTTAAACCCGAAAAGGGTTAGTGCCACTGACACATAATATCGTGTCATCAGTAACTCAACCCATTTTAGAAAAAAAAGAAAGTTTTTAATTAATATTGACAAGAATAAAATTCCAAGCGTCGACCCTTGATATAGCATGCATCAATATCACGTTATTTGTAGAAAAAAGACAAGAAATATAAATAAAGAAAGCGCGCGTTTTAGTGTATGTTTATATCTATATCAATATTGAAATCCGAGCATATGTATGAACATCAACTATATCGAAACAACAAATACAAATAATGAAAACTGTTCTTTACGTCTGATAGACACATTATTAATACAACTATCAAGTTGTTAAGAAGGTTCTTACGGTTTTTAACTTTTAAATCTCGATAAACACATCTCAGTTCAAGAAAACATTTGATTGAGAGAAATAAGCACCGTCACAATCAACATATTTTTGCTAACGCAAAACAAGTATATCTATGCCAGTAACGTAAAATCTTGTGACTTCAAGACTCTAATCGCCGCTGCGAATTTTCCTAAATCACCATTGTGCTATAAGTTCATTAGTCAGTCCCGGACAAAAGATTTCATGGATATCGTGAGCTGTTCTTCAGCAGCTTTCGGCCTAGCTTGAATTAAAATAAAGAAACACGTTCGAATTCACTTTTTTCTATCATGAATTTTACTTTTGGAAAAGAAGACATAATTATTTTAAACAATTGGTATTTGAACGATTAGATAGAGCGAAACACCTCTCTTTTCTGATATATAAAGTAAAAGTTTTATAAGGAAAACTTATTTGAAATCAAAACAAAACCCTTCTTGTCAATCTAATATTTCAATAGGAAATTTTAACAAAAGTCATTCAAAACACTCGGACGTCTATTGCCCGTGCTTGTTGATGCCATTGCGTATTTAATAAACCTTTTGTAAAAAAAACCCAACAATTTCAGATAATATTTTTTGCAGTAAGGATAATCCTGCTTGGAGGAAAGGCACATCTCATGTTATTAATTTCTTTATGTACATCTTAGTGTAGACGCGGGGCCATTTCATACGCGATTAGCGCTTATAGCGATGACAAGTTAAGTGCAAGGATTTGATTGATTAAAACAAAGCGTGAATTATTTTTATGTTCAAGGACAACACATCATGGGAAAAAGCAAATATAAATTCTTTAGAAAGTGAATTAACTGCAACGTGAATATACAATGCAAATAATACGAACCCTTTCAGAAAAATCAGGTGTGAATCAATCACGTCCTATTTGATTTTCTGAAAGTTTTAGTAAATAGACAATCAAAGGAAATCGGTTGTCCATGAAATCACAAAATGAGAAAGGTTGGCGAGCCTTTAAATGATTCTCTATCTAGCTGTTCTCTTCAGCGTTGTCTGGTAGCATATTTATGTGTAATCTTTTTTTGAGTTTTATGTTGATGCCTGGTGTTTTTTTCTGTAATACGTGCAGGGCTACTCAACGTTGCCCGCGGCGAAAGTGTAACATTTCGGTTGTAAACACGCTTTCTACTTCTCTATATCTACCCGTTTATATGTTTTTGTATTCTTCCTCCCGTGTTTTACCGTCACTCCCCCAAATCTCCCCATTTTGCAATGTTGAGTAAGAATAGTACACAACACTGGAAACCAGCTTCCTTAAAAAAGACCTGGCTTAGTAAGACTCACAGAGCAAAAACAAATTTTTCCACATTTTGGATATTCAGACGATGTTAGCTGATCTTTGTTTTGTATTTTTTTATATTTAGTCTAAAATACAGACATTCAAACACGCAAACACAACTCTGTATATAATAGATAATATATTCCTTTTAATCATTGTCTAGTAAATTTGTACTGAGGCAAACAAATATGCGTCTATTCGTTTAAGGTAATAGCAATCAAAAACATAAGACCTGGGCACAATATTTTATGAAATAAAGTAAATCAATTTATATAAAATTTTTATTTGAAAAAATCCGGCCGTAATTGTATGCACATATCGAAGTTGTATTTAATTGCCAGATATTAAAGCAGCAGAGAGTTAATATAACCAGCACTCTTCAATACTTATAGAGATTCCAAAAAGATAAAGAAACGCTATAATGTCTTAAGCTAAATTTCGTAAATTTCTAAGTAGTGCTGAAGCGTATACTGGTAATATATTTTAATATACATAAAACTACCTGATGATAAATTATTATATCAATACTACTAAAAGATGTTATTACTGTAAACATGTGAGTAACTTCATACTAATAACTCAATAATTTATGCATATCTATATATATAAAAATGTAACTGTTGCTTAATTCGCAATTTATAGTCTAAAAAAACACTGGACGGGTGGCTTCCACTTTTTGGTATAATATGTTTACTATATCCATGTGTGTTTTTATATATTTCTTTTTAATTATAACATTATACTTAATTTTTCTGTGATAAATAGGTGTTTTTCTTTGTACCGAAAGCCCATTTTTTTATTTAGGAACAATTATTTATTACCGCTTCCTGTCACGTGACCAGTGTTACAATTTAGCGGTTTTCCTGCTAGATCTGGAGATTTCGTTTGCAATCTAGCGGGGAATTCTAGAAAATCTGGAGATATTTTGCACACACACACCCGCAATTTTAGATTAAAAAATAAAGAAAAGCGCTTGAAAATACTTTAAAACATAAAATAAATTCATTCATGTAATTAAAAAAAAAAGTAGCATTTATTGCCTTTGGTAACAATTATTTATTGATTATTTGTTTTGTTTTTCACCTTTTTTCGGCTAACCATTCTTAAATCTCGCTATAAAATCGATTTTTCCAAGTTCATTTTAGGTGGGGGGTCATTCCAACCTCCGAAGTTTAGTTTAAAATACGATCTAAGCAACCCTGCTTTATTTAGAAGTATTTAGTCGAAAATTGTAAAAAGCAAGAAACAACAGCAAAAAAAACTTATACCAATACAGTCGAATTTAATTATCTACCAACCTAAATACTTTTAATATGCTAAAACAAAGTTTTTTGTTTTTTATTTTTCTAATTTCAAAATATGTTGCACCATTATTGTGATGTTTAATTTGCAGTATATTTCAATTTAACATTTATTATAAAAAGTTTGAGTTTACGATTTGCTTTCTGCAAAAAAAAAATACCCTCTCTGAAAAAAAAACAGGCAAAACTAGCTGATAAAATGTGGGGAGCTAACCGCTTCAATATAATTCCAGAAACATATAGTGAGAAAACAGGGAACATTTTAAAACACGGAACATTTTATATATTGAATATACTATATTTATAATTTTTTATGGTAGGAAGTTAAAATATGGAGTTTGGGGGGGGATTAGCGATTTTTGAAAATTTTAGACGATAAAAGTTAAAAATCTAGCGATTTTCTGGACATTTCTTTCTCCTGATCTCGCGGGTTTTTTTAAATCTCAGTTGCCAACATTGCATCACTAAAAAAACATTACAGGCTTAATGTAAACAGAATGTGTTTACAATATCGGTAAATTTTCAATGGGTGTAATCACATGATTATTGAAAATGTAACCATGTGATTGAAATTTAATTTAAATTAACCACACGTGGTCGCTTTCCTATGAAATATTCATCGAAAAATGGTAGGTCCACACAAAATGAATGCCGACGCTCAAAGTGTATAAACATTTTGACTCCTCCCTTTACTTAAAAATTCACCAAAAATCAGGAAATTAACCAATTTTAATGAAAATTGCAGTATTTTTCAAATAATGATCGCAGAATATTATGAACTAATTATTTTTACTTAACTCTTTGTGAAAATGTTTTATTTTGTTTAAACAAAAATACCTTTACTAAAGTTATGGTTTTCAGTAGTAAATAAAAAACGCAAGCATTTATTTTTGCTTTTTTTATATAAATAAAGCATCGTAATTTGTAACAATAAAAAATAATTTTTACAGTAACATTACGAAAAAAGCCCTTAAAGTCCGTATTAATGAATTCGATATAACTCGAAGAAAAATGAATTATCGGATACTATTCAGGAAATTAAAGATTCAATTAGATTCCCATTTCAGTCACCTAAATTATTTAGGGTGAAATGAGTTAAGGAATTTATAGCCAACCCTAAATATTTTTTTTGCTTAAAAAATAGCATTAATACAGTAAGTTAGGTAAAATTTACATAGAATGCTCTGCTTTACGGTTGTAAACATGGAACGGAAATTTGAATTTCGTTCCCTTTTAAATTCGGTACATTTTTACATTACGTCCAACTCATCGTTCACATTCGACACGTCAACTTTTATAGCTTTTCGGGTATTCTGGCAAGGTTACGGGTGTCCATTCCGAAAGCCGTTCTTAACATCGGTAGATGGGTAGGTGTGTCAGAAATTTCGTGAAAAATAGTGAATAATTCCATCCCGTCTTTCCAAGCTCATAACTCCTCGAAAAATGTAACTCAAGCCCTAATTTTTTTTCCAATTAAAGGAGCAAGGACCAAGGTTTCATTAAAAAAACAAAAAAGAAAAACAAACATGATTTTTCTTAAAAAAAGGTTTTAACTTCGGACTTCACAGGTAAATTCCTAAAAAACACTACTTTTTGTTTTAAATTTGAATATATTATTTATTGACCTTTTCTCTTCAATTTGTGATATATAACACTTTGGTGAATAAATTATTTACTTTTTAATAGACATTTCAAAATGGGAGGCGTGAATTATTCTACCCCCTGTCTTTCACAGCTTATAACTACTCGAAAAATGTAATTCAATCCCTAATTTATTTTTTCAATTAAAGGAGCAAGGACCAAGATTTCATTAAAAAAAATAAAATAAAAAAAAACAAACAACGTGGTTTAAAAAAGGTTTTAAACTTCGAACTTTACAGGTAAATTTCTAAAAAACACTACTTTTTTGTTTTAAATTTGAATATATTACTTATTGTACTTTTCTTTTCAATCTGTGATATATAAAACTTTGGTGAGTAAATTAATTATTTACTTTTTACTAGACACTTGAAAATTGGGGGCGTGAATTTAAAAAAAAACGTTTGTCTAAAATATTATATTCGATTTATTTGAAAGAGCATAAAATTTCACATTGACTCTGAAAATATCGTAAAAGTAGAATCAATAGAAAAAATTTTGATAGATTTTTAAAGTTTCAAAATTGAAAAATATTGAGTTCGTAAAATTCATTACTGTTTTTTGAAAAAAAAATTCTATTACTTTTAAAACAACTTTAATAGTTTATTCTGGAAGTATAATCCATAAAGAAAATAAACAACCCACTTTTAAAAGAGAAATTACGAGATTTTTATATTTTATTCGCAGTATCGTGATAGGGGTGTAAAAAATTCCTACAAAAATTCTGATACATCTACTAGATCGGAGTGTTTATTCGTTGTAAACGTAGCCGACAACCTATAAATGTCGACTTTTCCAATGTGACTGGTAAGCTGGACTTATGTAAAAAATAACAAAAAGATATACCAAACTGACTTTAAAAATGGAATTATTTCCCTTTCGTTATTAACTTAAAAAAAAAAAAATTTTAATAAATATTTTGTGTTTTATATAAATAAAGTACAATTGTAGAATGTTATTGTTTTGATTATATTCGTTTGGGGTGCACAATTAAAAAATTAAGAACGATTAAAACAAAGCGAAATTTAAGTTTCCGTTCCATTTTTACAACAACCGTAAAACAGCGCATACTCAGCAAGTTGTATCGTAATTTATAAGCATAATTTTGAAACACTAAATCAACATTTTATTTTTTTTTGCATAATTAATGATGGAAGTATTTTTCTGTTTATTTTCTTAACATCTGTTAAAAAAATAAATAATTTGTACATTCTCTTGTAAAAAAGTATCAAACTTTTCTCTACTTTCACATGTGTTCCATTTTAACAAAGTGAGTCTCAGCAACGCGTGGCCGGGTACAGCTTATATATATATATATATATATATATATATATATATATATATATACATATATATATACATACATACATATATTTACATATATATATTTTAATATATATATATTTACATATATATATGTACGACGTGCCTTTCATAAATTTCCTTAGTTTTTTGTGCTAGCAATTAAAATTGTTGTAGACGCTTGAAATTTCAGTATGTTATTGCTATACATCTTATGAGATGACCAACTAAGTTTTATGATTTGAGGGTCACATGAACAGCTACCTAAGTAATTGGAATGCATCCTACTAAAGCCTGATTGTGACGGATGGCGAATTAAAAAAAGATAATCTGTATGTGAGGGCACTTTAGGAAAACGACATTAAATAACATTTTGTTTTTAACTTGTAAAAATGTCACAGAAACGTATGGAATGTCGTTTAGATAATCTTGCACAAATCGAACATTAGTTTGGGAGCGAAGGCAGTCAGTCTGTGAGGAATGATGAGAAGTGTAGGAGGAGTAAAGAATTCAGAAAACCAGAGTTTATTGGTCAAATAATGAATGTCAATGATACGAACCGTCGGGTGTCTATGGAGACAATAAGTGCACAGTTTGATATCAGTGTGGGAACTGACAACACACTTATTCGCGAGGAACTGAAGATGCGGAAGATTTGCGTGATTATATCAGTTTCCGCTTTTATTTTCGTCACAGACTATTTGAACAAAATGAGTATCAAGACAGTTACTCACCCTGCTACCTGCGACTTTTGGTTATTCCTTAGCTCAAAAAAAAAAACCTTAGAGATGTTGTTATACGAAAATAGAGGCGATGAAAAAGGCTATGACGAGGGTCGTTGACACGCTTACACAATAGGACTTCCATGCGGATTTTCGGAAGTTTAATGAACGGTACAACTAGTGCGTGGCAGAAGGAGGGGTTTATTTTGAAGAGGACACAAGTTTCATATGTGTACTATCTATAGAAATGCCCATGCGAAATCATTTTGGAAACTTATTGTTTGTGATTGGTAAATGGGCATACCCACATTAACACACACACAAACAGACATATATATATATATACATATACATATATACACATATTTATTAATGTTTCATATATGTACGCTTCTACTATAAGATGCTATATAGTTTTATGTAGATACTTTAACGTCAATCCGCCTAAATACATCCTTCGTAAGAATAACTCGCGTATGTTCCTGTGTAGCACACTGATTCTGGGTATATATTTTCATATTGGAAATATATACGTAATTTTCAATATTACTCTGAAATGGATATAAAATGATTAAAATCAGTTACATGCTATCCTGTTTTAATCTGTAATCTCGTAAGCTGAGCTGAAGAGATTTGTTCGTACGTTTTTTCCTCACATAAACACACCCACATATACGCACGCACATACGCACATACACACGTATATACACATCCATTTTGAATAGAAACTCAATTTGATTAAAGTAGACAGTCAACTTATCTCTATTTCTCTGTATAATTTGCCGATCAAAGTGATTTTTTGTGAACGCTTTTCATGAAAAACTGCAGCCAACTGCATATTATAGTGTAGTTGTATTCAAAGTAAGCTATTAGTAAGTATTTATAAGAATTAGTCATATCAATATCACATTAATGCAAGCGATTTTTAAAGATAATTACTAGATAGGCCTAAATGAAATGTTGTACGAACGTCAGTTATGAAGTGCAGCAAACAAAATATTATGTCACATGCAATGCTAGTCGTATTAATGCAAAAATCTGTACAAGTTCCATTATATTCAACAATCAATTAGGCGGAAAGAACTTATACTTAGAATATGCTAAAATATTTTTTACCCATTAATAGAGAAAGGGAGAAACAGAAAGCCGATTTAGTCTTTATGTATGTGTAACCACAACCAAGGTAAATGTTTCTCGCATGTTTTTCCCGTTAGGGATCCCCCCTCTTTTTTCTTTCTATAAAAAAAGCTACATTGCCAAAAGTGTGTTTATTCATAAAATCTGAAGAAATTCCGGTTTTTGAAAATTTTCAAACGATATAATGCTTGAAATTGTTGAATTGGACACTGAAACAATTGGAACGTAAAATGAAATACACTTTTCGTTGCCATCAATACCTTATCTTGAAGTCTTCATTTTGCACACACAGTATATTAATGCTCAATTATGAAATGTGATAATTTTGTAGCTTTATCCTTAGGTCAATCTTTTTTTGGCTGAAAACTTATTGGTATATGAAAATTTACTGAATTACACGAACTCAGTATATTACATATAAGTCTATATATATATAGTGGATGAAACGCCGAATATTCAGTGTAGCTTAATCGCCATATATATTTTATAAATTACGATATATATATATATATATATATATATATATATGCATATATATATACATATATAAGACGTGTATGTGTGTGTTTAGTTTTCATTAAATCACATTGACTGTGACAGTTTTCATGTCTGTATTTACAGATGAATGAGTTAGTCCTTTCGCTTCACTATCAAATCATGTATCAACTCGTGCTCAATAGAACGAAGCAAAACAGTAATGACGAAAAGGTTTATTTCGGTGTTGGATGATTATATGTGAGATAAAACTTTCCCCCTATTTTACAATGTTAGAAAATAAATCGATGATTCTAAATATACACAGGTTCGAATGAATGAGACAGTTGATCACGTGCGTTTTCAATCTTTTGTGCTGTTTGCCAGTAATGAAAAAAATCCTATTTATTTGCCTTCAAACGCGGGGATTGTAAAACACAATAACGATTTCTGATGTGGAAAAAAAACTAGTTCCACAAAATGAGGCTCATTTTATTGAAACAAGTGTTCACTGAGAAAGAAAAGAATATATTACTTTTTTTTCTGAACTGATACTACACAGAAGTATCCATAAATCGAATGATCTGCCATATAATTAGAGAGTAAACTATATCATGCACGTTGTGATATGACTAACCTTTATTATTGAAATGAATAACCGATGTCCCCGTTCAGTCTCAAGATACAAGAGAACATTTTTTGACGAAGGATCCACCACTTATCAACGCCCGGAACCACTCGAAGATAAGGTTTAATGAGTGTACGGTGGTACAATGGCGAACATTTCCTGGTAATCGTTAGTAGTGACAATTCCATAAATTGAATTACATAAGATGGTTGCTTATCATGAATTTGTTCAAGTTGGACTTGACGACAACCATATTGTAGTCATTTGGAAAGCAGGAAAACTGAAGACACCTAGAAGACACAGTCGTGCAGTTCTAAGAAAGAAGCTTTGTTCATGGAATCTACGTTTAGGTTAGGGCACAGATAAAGAGTGGAGGAAATTATTGATAGCGGTTTAAACTAGACGGGTGTTTTTGTGAAAGTCAGGACACAGGGACCATAGATTGGAGCTCCGACGAGCACTTGCCATGAAAATAACCATAAATCAGAGACAGACACGCAACGTCTCTTCTGTGGGAAAGAGGTTGCAGGGAAGAGAAAATGGTATTCCCCACTAGGCTACGAAGTCTATTTTGAACTCTTTCAAGCCAGGATAAGTAGACTATCCTTGGACGTACTTGGCTCTTATGAAGGTATAGAATTGAATCAGCAGTGTGATATCTATTATAGCGATAGAACGATACAAAGAATTTTCCAGCAGCTTTGAAACAGATTTGATGTACGTGTACCATCTCAGATTAGGAGTAAAGATCACACCTAGAAGCTTAACAAAGCAGGGAGCCTACCCAAGACTAGAGCCATTAATTTCGATTTATGCCAGACGGTGACAGAGCGTTAATGTCGGAAAGATATAAGCCTGGTTTTAGATGATTTAAAATTAACCAGCCAGCTCTTTCTCTATTGCGCCACGTGATCAAGATCAGATGAGAGAGAATCAGAAATAACTTGGTCGTTTACGGCCTTTGGAGTGTTGCCATAGATGGTAGTAAATGTCTACATATGATCTTAGACTGTGATTTGGGAGATTATTAATGTAGATAAGGAAGAGACCTAGGCTCAGGATGCTTCCGATGCTTCTGTAAGCTTCTGATTTCTGACAATCAACCACTACTTTTTTAACCTATCAGAGAGATATGATTTAATAATTTAAAAGTCATTTCCAGCTATATCGTAGCTGGAGATTTTGTTGAGTAGACCTTTATGCCATACCCTATCAAAGGCCTTTCATATGTCAAGGGAAATTGCTCTAAAAATGTAGCCTCCGTCGAGAGATTCGCTAATCCTGTAAAATATAACTGTTAGCACATCTCAAGACCTAGCAGGATGAAATCCACACTGAGGAGGTTAATTTTCCTGATGGGGGGTTGATTACTTTTATATTTAATAACGATTCCAGCAACTTGCTCATGACGCAAAGGAGACTGATAGGTCTGTGTTGCGAGGGAGAGGAGCAATCACCTTAATTTCTAAATACGAGACAAACACATGAGTTCTTTTAGGGTTTTTATAGGGAGATAGTTTAAGCTGAAGCTTTTTGAGCACTATAATTGGAATGCCGTCAGATCCAGTTTACTGGAATGAAGGTTATTGATTAGCTTGGCAACATCAGACATCGATATTAGTATGTCGTATAATGTGTGTTCAGATACAGAAAAATACAGGTGGTTTGCGGTCCAGATTGCAAAGGGTAGAATTAGCTGCAAAACTTTTGGCAAAGAGTTTGGCTTTGTCCGATGCTGACGAGATTACCTTAGGTCCATTAATGATAATTATGATAGAGCATACATATCTACTTATGGTCCTGTTTGCTATTTTCTAAAACTGGTGGAAACCAAGCCACTGCTCAGATTCATTGGTCTTGATGAACTGGACATACAACTTTGTCACGTTTTGTATTACTTTTTTACAGAAGTGATTAAGTCACAAGCTGCAAATTGACAACAATACATTCCAATACGTTTTAGCAATTGTATTTGGTGTGGAGCGACCGAGGAAAGTGCGGGAAAAACAATTAGATAAATAAATAAATACATACCTGAAAGAATGCCAGACATTTTAAAATCATATTTGAAAGATTAGCAAAATAGTTATCAGGTTTACGCCTGTAACTCTTGAGCTACTCTGCTAAATTTCCCCGTGTTTTTTTTTTGTTTTTTTTATTCAATTTTCACCCCAAACAAGGCACAGTGCCACTTTGCAGCAGGGGGCTACTATCAGGGACTTAATTTGCGGGGTCATTATGAAGGGAGATGAGTAGAAAGATGTTTGTTAACATTACACTTGAACTTCTGCATATCATTGCAGTTGGGAAAGCAGAATCCCGGAAGGGAGTTCCAAAGACCCGCAGTTCTGGGGAAGAAACTATTGGAGTAAAAGGCTTTCTTGCACCTAGGGATCTCTACTGTAAAGGGATGAGACTTAGTAGCTTGTCGAGTTTGTCGGGGGTAGTTACGTCGGGGAGGTACAAGTGTTTGCAGTTCGTCAGAGCATTCAGCATTGAAGTATTTGTAGAACAGGCAGAGGGATGCAACATCTCGTCGATGGGACAGAGGCTGAAGCCTAGATGACAGTTCAGGACCTATCAGGTTGGCGACTCTCTTTTGAACCCTGTCCAGGAGCGAGAGACAAGAAGCAGGTGCACCAGCCCAGATGTGACAACAGTACTCCATACATGGGCGAATGGTTGCCTTATAGAGGTATAGGATACTGTCAGGCGTAAGTAGTTTTCTAGCACGGTAGAGGGAGCCAACCTTCCTTGCAGCAGCCTTGCCAATGCTCTCAATGTATCTATTCCAGTTCATATTCCCTGTAAACGTTAGGCCGAGGAGTTTAAAAGAAGTACTTTCAGGTAATGTGTTCTTGGCCATTGCTATTGGTGGCAGAGAAGGTTTCTTGTAGTTATTGAAGGAAACAAGCTTGGTCTTCGCAGCATTGAATGTGACCAACCATTTTTGTCCCCATTCCACTACGGATTGGAGGTCATCCTCTAGCGTTTCTGCCATTTCCTTGGATATGTGTTCATTTGTTTTCCCCTCATATCTGTTATAGAGAGTGGTGTCATCGGCAAATATACCCATCTCCGAAACAATTTTATCAGGGAGGTCGTTTATGAATATCAGGAATAATAGAGGTCCAAGGATAGACCCCTGAGGTACTCCCGCATTTATGTCGTATTGTTTGGATGTACGACCGTCGAGGACAACTTTGATTGTTCTATTACTTAAGAAGGATTTAATTACATTATGAATTCTTCCAGTGATTCCATATGATATAATTTTCCTTAGAAGACCATCGTGCCATACCCTGTCAAAAGCCTTAGATATATCGAGGGCCACCGCTCTACCCTCCCCTGTTTTATCCAATGAACGGTATATACGTTCAGAAACTACAGTTAAGATATCTGCTGTTGAACGTGCTTGCCTGAATCCATATTGTTTGTCAGTCAAGAGTTTAGCAGCTGTTAGGTGCTGGACTAGGGCTTGATTAACTAAGGACTCAAATATTTTGGCGAAAAGCGGGAGGCGGCTAATGGGGCGATAAGTTAGTGGGTCAGTTCTTTTACCAGAATTCTTGAAGACTGGTACCACAGAGGCGGTTTTCCAGCAGTCGGGAAAACAAGATTAGTTAAGGCATTTATTGTAAAGTTTGGACAGAACTGGAGCAATCTCGGCAGAGCATATATATATTTATATATATATATATATATATATATATATATATATATATATATATATATATATAAAACCTATCATTTTCAAGGAATGAGTTTGTCTTTTTTTAATAGCACAGCCGGGATGAGATCTGGTCCACATGCTTTTGAGGTGTCTAGGTTTTTTATAATAGCATGTACCTGAGAATGGGGTGATTTTCAAATCGTCTAGTGAGGCGTCTGTTCGCAGAGGAAAATCAGGGAGTGAGTGGTGTACCGAGTTCAGTATGGAGTTTGAGGCAAACCGACTGGCAAGCAGATTATCTTTGTCAGTTGCCGTGCAAGCAACCTCATGATCGTTTGATAATGGGGGAATAGTTGACTGTCCATTATTTACTACGCTGTTGTAGATTTTCCAAAAATCCCGGTTCCTAATTTCTGTGCTTCGATGCGTTTTCTGGTGGTTTCAGAGTAATCTGTCTTAGCTATCTCTATCACTCTCTTACAATTATTTCTAGCTTCTATAAACTTCTGTTTATTTGAGCTGGACTTATGTCGGTTGAATCCGCGGAACGCATGCTGCCTTTGACAAATGGCAGCTGCACAAGCAGACGTAAACCATTGGGGGGAGTGGGGCTTGCTATAGAATTTCCATGTGGGAACATGTGCTTCAATAGCAGTTTTGAACCATTCAGTGGTCTCATTTGCACACTGTTCCACTGGAAGAGTAAAGATATTTTGCCATGGAGCATCTCTGATGAGCTCCCTGATGGCTTCCCAATCAGCCTTTTTGTAATACCTCGTTGTTTTGAGTAGTGGGTCTTCAGTTTTGGGGCAAGAATTTATGCTGATTTCTACCATTATCACAGCGTGATCAGCATTCCCGAGTGGGCTGTGGGCATTTGTTGTACAGTCATTGGGAACCGTTGTCAGAAAGAGATCTAGAAGTGAGGCATGTTGATCTTGCTGGTCTGGGAAACGTGTCGGAAATGTAACCAACTGGGATAGGGAATGGGATATAGAGAAGCTATGTGTTGCGCTACCAGCTACGTCTGTATGATTAGAGAATCCTAGCCAGTTACTGTGGTGGACATTGAAGTCACCAAATACATGTATTTGTGCGCTAGTATCGAGGGAGAGTGCTATATCTATGCTGCCTGAGACCTTGTTTATTAGGGTACAGTCTTGGTTTGAGGGAGAGCGGTAGAGAAAATACAAGTAGCTAATATTGTGTTGCATATTTAGTCTGAAGCACATAAAGGCCTGGTCCTCTGATTCTAGTTTTATTTCTCTAGTCAGGGGGAGGGTGTTACGAATATAGACTCCAAGTCCATGCATATGTCTGTCCGAGTCCTTACGGTAGAGTGGGAGATAACCAGGCATGTTAAAGTGGTTAGAGGGAATGGAGGAGTGAAGGTTAGTTTCACTTAATGCTAAGATATCCGGGGTGTTTACAAGGAGAAATGACTCGACATCATCTAAGTTAGTTCTAAGCCCGCGGATATTAGTACATGCAAGCCTTAAGGGAGGAGGCAGGTTGGTTTTCTTTGAGTTTGGTCCTGGTTTAAACGTAACTTTTGCTTGAGCTGTCATTTCATTTTATTTTATTTAAAAGTTTCAGTTAGGGTGAGTGAGTGAGGGGGTGCTGGACAAGTAGTTGTGCAGAATACCAGACATGCAATACAAGTAGACTATCAGCTGTCCTCACCCACAGGATTGTGGCTTCAGGACAGCCTACCGGGAATGAGTGCAGGGCCCCTTTCCATGCGCGACATGGCACTACAAACATCCCGATATTTTACAACTGTTGATGGAGCAGCCGCTCTAAGCGCTACAAAAGAGTTAGGGCTCCTGTACTATCAGTCGGAAACAGCAGCCAGGAACTGTCAATCCGGTACCCTCAATCCGTTAGGCAAAGCCAGCCCAGTCCAACTGCACCGACATATATGGCACTGAAGCACCCCACTGTGTCCAGTTTAGGGGGATGAGATGTGGCGGGAGTACGGAGAAGCGGCGTTCATTGCCCTAGTCAGGAAACAAGGTCAACCACTGGGTGATTCAGCCGAGTCCCTGTGATAGTACCTCTACGCCTAGCCAATAGGCAAAGAAGGAGTATGAAAGCCGGGCGATAGACAAAGCCTATCTCCTCCTTAAGCAGTTTAGGTTTGCCAACTGGTGATTTGTTTGAGTCACCAGCTCTAGGAAGGTTGTCGTCCAGGACTGAAGAGGCCTCCCTCCCCTAGGTTTAGTTTCAGAGTTTTCCTTCTCCTAGACGGATAACCTGGGAAGACCTACGGGTCAATCAGCTTCGAGGGGGTTCGTCCTAATCCAGGTATTTCTGCGACCCGGCATGGGTAGTTAATATTTATTGGTTATTTAGGTCAATATCTCCTGAAAAAAATCGGGCATTTAGGTTAACTTCTACAGAAAATTTTCACTCCTCAAACCTGGTTAAAAAAGGGCATTACTATGCTTCCATTTTCATTTTTACTGGGAGAGGGTATAGGTAAAAATTCGTGCAGTTGAAGCAGCTAAATTTGCTACAGTATTGGACTGAGAGAGACGTGTTAATGTATGGTTAGATGAAGTTTTGTAAGTTTAGGAATGGATGACTAGATATGGTTTAGTAGGTTTAGGATTAGGATAAAGTGTTAGGGTATGATTTACTTGCTATTAGAAATTCTGATTTGGTGCCCAAACCGAATATTTAGTAAGACTGAAAGATAAGATATGCTCAGTATATAAGATAGATATAGGTTATTGCATATTCTGTAAGTATAGTTAAATATAGTTGGATGGATAAGTAGTATTGTATACGAATGCATGGAATTTTAGACAATTTGAGTAGGTTGCCTTTAGACTACAACGAAGGAGAATGACTTCGCCGTTCTCTTAATATCTGGAAGTTTTTTATTCCAATGAGTACCGGTTTAGTTTGTGTAATGATTATTGCAATACTATCTCTTTTCAAAGAGATATTAATGGTTGCCGTTCATTATAGATTACTTTAAGTCTGTGTATAGGACTATGGCAAGTAAGTATTTACTAAGAAGCTTAGTTATGGTTTCGGAGTTATAATCAGGAGCATGCCTAGGAAATTTTGGTTGTTAATGGGTATCGATTTACGAGTCTGTTATGGTCAAGGGCGGAGAGCAAGGACCCCTCTAAGTTACGTCCAACTGCACCGACATATATGGCACTGAAGCACCCCACTGTGTCCAGTTTAGGGGGATGGGATGTGGCGGGAGTGGGGAAAAGCGGCGTTCATTGCCCTTGTCAGGAAACAAGGTCAACCACTGGGTGATTCAGACGAGTCCCTGTGATAGTACCTCTACGCCTGGCCAATAGGCAAAGAAGGAGTATGAAAGCCGGGCGATAGACAGAGTCTATCTCCTCCTTAAGCAGTTTAGGTTTGCCAACCGGTGATTTATTTGAGTCACCAGCTCTAGGAAGGTTGTCGTCCAGGACTGAAGAGGCCTCCCTCCCCTAGGTTTAGTTTCAGAGTTTTCCTTCTCCTAGACGGATGGCCTGGGAAGACCTACGGGTCCATCAGCTCCGAGGGGGTTCGCCCCGCGCCTGGGTCCTAATCCAGGTATTTCTGCGACCCCGCATGGGTAGTTAATATTTATTGGTTATTTAGGGTAATATCTCCTGGAATCGGGCATTAAGGTTAACTTCTACAGAAAATGTTTACTCCTCAAGCGTGATTTGAGGTTTAAAGCGTGATTAAAAAAGGGCATTATAATGCTTTCCATTTTCATTTTTACTGGGAGAGGGTATAGGTAAAAAGTCATGCAGTTGAAGCAGCTAAATTTGCTACACTATTGGATCGAGAGAGACGAGTTAATGTATGGTTAGATATAGTTTTGTAAGTTTAGCAATGTATGGTTAGATATGGTTTAGTATGTTTAGGAATGTATGGTTAGATATGGTTTAGTAGGTTTAGGATTAGGATAAAGTGTTAGAGTATGATCTACTTGCTATTAGAAATTCTGATTTGGTGCCCAAACCGGACATTTAGTGAGACTGAAAGATAAGATATACTCAGTATAGATACAAGAGAACATTTGATATGGAGTACAGTTATACCTGATAGATATAGGTTATTGCATATTCTGTAAGTATAGTTAAATATAGTTGGATGGATAAGTAGTATTGTATACGAATGCATGGAATTTTAGACAATTTGAGTAGGTTGCCTTTAGACTACAACGAAGGAGAATGACTTCGCCGTTCTCTTAATATCTGGAAGTTTTTTATTCCAATGAGTACCGGTTTAGTTTGTGTAATGATTATTGCAATACTATCTCTTTTCAAAGAGATATTAATGGTTGCCGTTCATTATAGATTACTTTAAGTCTGTGTATAGGACTATGGCAAGTAAGTATTTACTAAGAAGCTTAGTTATGGTTTCGGAGTTATAATCAGGAGCATGCCTAGGAAATTTTGGTTGTTAATGGGTATCGATTTACGAGTCTGTTATGGTCAAGGGCGGAGAGCAAGGACCCCTCTAAGTTACGTGAAACGGATTAGGTTTAGTCGCAACTTGAGAAATAGAGCAGTTTGATTTGTTAGTGATCAGGAGAAAGAGAATTTAAGTAAAAATAAAAAGGTTTGTCATGCAAAACAGACAAGGCAGTCATCTTGGAGGTAAAGTATCTATAGGAGGTACTTAGTATACAACCAGCAGTATTTTGCAGTTTTGAGAGAAATTTTAGGTACAATTATTTCATGGTTTGTTGTACAAATCCGTAGTCTAGGTCAGGGACGAAGCACTTCTAATATTGCAACTGGGTGTATCTAATTTTAAAAGTAGTGTAATAGAGTATTATGAGGTGTTCTACTTAGCTTAGGGATAGAATGAAAATTTATGGTAATATTCAGAGTGATACAAGCAATTTCATGAGGATTAGATATATGATCACTGGATGTTGAGCTGCTCAGGAGAATTCTTGTATCTATTCAGAAGGATGTCTTGGTGATATAAGATTTGAGAAATTAAGAGTCTTGGGATACAGAAAGTTGTGAGCTGATGAGGATTCAGTATAGGCGATTTTATATAGTAAGCAAAAGTGGTTTAGTTTAGTACGCACGTATTGTACATATTAAGTATACTGCTTCAGTTCTATCCTCTATTGTAAAGGAAACTCCGTTTGCATTTCGATGGGCAATTTTGTCAAAAGAGGAAATTTAAACAGTTTATCTAATTTTTGATGATATCAGTTTATAGACAATTGTACAGACTGATAAATTGTTGTGTAAGACATAGGAGCTCATCGTCTTCGTATTTTGATGAAATGATGGATCAAGAAGGATCAAGTGTTATTCCTGACTTGTTTTCAATGGAAATTGTCTACCCATTTATGGTAACATTCGACGCTAGGCGGATCATATTTTAGTACGACTATTCGAAAAGTAACTTAAGAATCTGCAGGGTTTTTTTTTCCAAAAGAATTTGGGGAGACGTTTAATTCAAAATTGGAGAACAGTCACTCTTGTAAGGCTAGCTGCGCGTGTAATTTCAAGGCAAGGCTTGTTCAATCTCCTCTCTCTTGAATAGGCAGTGCTTGGGTCGAGTGGCAAGAAGAGATTCGAGACTGACTGAAAACAATGCCGAGAAAATCGTGCAACTATTAGAATTTCAAAATTGTCATCTATTATAGTACTGAACAGATTCTACGTTGCTTAACTTCGGTGACATGAAGGGAACCGGTTTATCAACGTGCTTATAGGTGAAATGAATAATGATAATTATATAATGCCTATGTCAAAAAATTATCCATGAAATTATAGCTCGGAATTAAGAGATAATATTAGTAAAATATTAGATATCAATCGCAGCTCCTTATGACACATCAATTCAAGGAAATAACTAAAAGGATTGTGACTACTTTTGTGAAAAAAATATAACTGATGATGTCATTAGCGTATAGAATCTTTACATATGTTCATAAAAAACATATCTGCCTGCTTCTTTACTAAAACTGTCCACCCGTGGAATTCCGTTTCGCTGGCCTGCTTTTCAGCTGACTACAACAAGGGCGTCTTCAAATCAAATGTAAACAAGCTCTTTTTGAACCGCCCACTATATAATCCATTTCTACATTATTGCCACAAATAACTATTAATACTTTCTTGCATCAGTGACTACCGTACACTCATTAACCATTACTCTCGCGTGACTTTTGGGTCTTGATGTAGTGACTCACATATTAAAAAAAGTTTCTTTCATGTTGATAAATTATATCATAGCACATCGAAACATATCTGTGAGATAAAATACCCAACGGCAACAGATACTGCAAGTCGTAAACTTAACGGCATACCATCGCTTGAGAATTGTATATCTAAGTGAAGTATTTTAGAAATAAACGAGTTAAATACAAAATAAATGTTTGATTCTTATATTTTATAACTGTCTTTTTCTGTCTTGTATAAAGCATTTCAAACGAATATGTAAAAGAATATCAACTTTCTCCGTAGTTTAAAACGACAATAAAGAAAGCAGAGATCAAATCATAAGAAATAATTAAGAGATCAAACCTCGGTTATTCTTTTGCTTTTTTTTTTTGCATGACGTGATCTGTATGTCATGACACGTAAATTCCTGTATAAAAAAGTTTATATAAAATATTTTTATAAAAGAAACAGTAGGTTCTCTAGAGTGTAATTTAGAATTAAATATATTTTGAACTAAGTTACTGCATGGAGGCATGTGAATCTTCTCTCCGAGTGATTTCACGGATATCGATGTCAATAAAAATATACGAGTGTGAAATATTCATCTCTCTGCTAGTATATATAAATATATATATATATATATATATATATATATATATATATATGTGTGTGTGTGTGTGTGTGGGTGTGTGTGTGTGTGGGTGTGGGCATAAATACATATAAACATATATATATATATGTGTAATTATTAAAATAATAATTTTTAATATACTTTTTTAATAATTTCTCCATATACTATTTTATGCACACGAACACACGCACACACGCACACACGCACACACATACACACATATAGATATGTATATATTTTTAAAGAACACAGAACGTAGTGCTATAATTAATTACTGCAGGATTTTTTTGTAGTTTGAACATAAACCATTAAAAAGAAACTTTCACAAAGACCAAAATGCACTTCTAAACGATATTTCTCCTAAGCCTACATTAGATAAAGAGGATAAATAAGGGTGGGGCAAGAAAAAAAAACTATCCAGACGTCTTTCAGCCAACCCTAAAGATTTGAAACAATTTTATCCGGAATTATCACCAGGTAACGTGTGCGACATACATATACGCACCCTCTTTCTCTCTCTTTTTCTTTCTCTCTCTCTGTTTCTCTCTCTCTCTCTCTCTCTCTCTATATATATATATATATATATATATATATATACGAGCAAACAGTTAATAAAACATGTTAAAACAATTTTAAATGAGTTAAAACATATTTAATCTGAAAATGAAACACCAGATAAGTGGATCGTCCTTAATCCGCGGAGTTTCGAAGAAATACTTTCCTTCTCATCAGAGAATTAGAAACATGCGGGATTAAAATTAGCAAAATGCGGGATCGGATTTTGCATGCAAAAGTATTTGATGAAACAACAAGTAAGTCAAAGATCTTACTTGATATCAAAAAAAGTGGAGCAGAGGGAATATGGTGAAGAAAAAGGTGATTACACGTGAATGGATAGTCTGGTAGAAGATAAATAATCCAGTGATGGTAAAATACAAATATATAACTTCAAGAATGTTAATTTAATTTCCATTTGCACAAGTAAAATCCAAGGAAATCCCGTAATTGGAAGATGGTCCAAAATAATCCAAAGGCAAAAATCCATGGAATAATTTACATAAATGTGTGCAAGGGGGGGAAAAATTCCAATAATATTAATAAAAGAAAAATAAGATATGCTTTTCACTCTACTTCCGAGACATAAATATAAATAAGCAAGATCAGGGAAGAAACAAAGGAGGAAAAATTAAATGGTGATAGAATTAAATATAAAATAGAGAAACAAATGTACAAAATGACCCAGACAGGAAATGTTATGGTCGCGAAAAATATATAGGGCAAAATAATATAGGTCAACTTAAATGTACAGGTCGTCTGCAAGAGTGTATTGAAGACACTAAATGGAAAATAAATAAATTAATTAATCAATAAATACAATAGAAATAAATAAACAATAACTAACTAAAAAAATAAAATATAAAATAAAAAAAATATAAAATAAAAATAAAAAAATAAAAATTATTTAAGGGGAGAGTATGGTCGGTATCTGCAAATTCAGGAAAAAGCAAGAAAAAAGTAAGTAAATACATATAGTAAAATATGAGTAAATATGCATACAAGATATGAAAGTGTGGGTAGATTGATATATTTGATAGATAGGAAAGTTTAAAGAATAAAGCAAAAAATGCAGATAAAAAACCGGTCATGCAAAGAAGAAATAATAAATAAATAAAGGATTATTAAATCATAAAGTATTAAGAAGTATGTAGAAAAAACGAGAAAGTTAATGAAAAATATTTATATATCTATATAAAAGGTAAAAGTAATAACTATGTACTTTCAAAATTGCCATAATTATATATGGACAAATGTTTACAGAAAGAGATCAGTTCACTTTTAGAATTTATTATAGTGTTACTTTGCGGGGAAGTAATTATAGTTATGACTTCGGTTGTGTAGAGGCGACATGACTTAGAGCCTGGAATATAGACTAAACTTTTTTATGATAGTCCATTTGATTGAGAAGGGGTATTGGTAGAGTTAAGTTTTTTTTAATTAAAGTGGTAAGAGAAGTTCCTTGGTTATTATTAGAATTATGGTTGTTAAAAGAAATGTGGTTTGATATTCTTTTCTCAATTAATGTTGAAGTAGCGCCGATATATGTATGTACTTTATTAAAAGCTCGGGGTCTGGTATTAATATTAATTTTCTGATTTGTACAGTAATCTTACAACCCTTACCCCGAGGAGTTTTAGAATTCCATGTTAAATTTAGTCAACAAAATTAAATTTAAGAAACAAAAACACCATTATAATCTGATTACTCGAAAAATAAAGAATTTTGCCGAAAAAGTTAAAAAGAATAAACATATATTCGTCCCTGCTGATAAGACAAAAAACCTATTATAAACTTGACTATCCTACATATAAAAAACTTTTGTATAAAGAACTTAATAAATCTGATAAAATAGTCCCTCCTAAGACTTTAGATTCCATTAATTCTGAAGCTAAATTTTACTGACTTCTATGAATATTCATAACTTCACTGAAATTATTTCTCCGGGTACTCTTAGTTTCCTCCTAGAGGATCATAAACCTAATTTCTGTGACAACCCCTCCATCAGATTGATCTGCCCATCTAACTCTGACTTAGGAGCTGTACGGAAAAATATCTTAGATAGAATCATCCCTTCTATTAAAGAAAAACTAAATCTTCCACTTTGGCTGAATTCAGATTGCGTAATTAATTGGTTTGTATCCCTTAAAAATAAAAACCTCCTTCACTTCATCACCTTTGATATCCATAATTATTATCAATCAATTTCTCCGATCCTTATAAATAAGACTCTTCTCTTTACTAAAAGAAATTCTGACTTAACTAATTTAGAAATAAAATTAATTCTCCTAGCGAGAAAGTCCCTTATACAATTTAACAATAAGCTTTGGACTAGAAAAGATACCCCTGATAAATTTGACATCTTGATAGGTGCTTCTGACTCTGATGAAGTTACCGATTTAGTGAGACTGTTCTTACTGAAAGGACTTAAATACCACTTTAAACATATCCAAGGAGGCCTTTATAGAGACGATGCCCTTTTTACTACAAGAGCCAGGTCCAAAGAGTACAACAAAACAATGAAAAAATTACATAAATTCTTCAATAACTTTGGCCTTTCTATAATTATCGAACCAAACAAAAAAACTTCAAATTTTCTAGATGTTACACTTAATCTTAACACAGAAACTCATAGCCCCTATCATAAACCTAATCTAACGCTTTTATACGTCCATTAATCTTCTAACCACACCAACTCAATTATAAAATCTATAGTACCATCCGTCTCTAGAAGAATTTCATCTCTTTCTGCTGATAAAAAACTTTTAATCAAAATGATACTATCTTTAATAATGCCTTATGGAACTCAGGACACAAGGGAAAGATTAAATACAACAATTATGCCCCTCCTGCAGGCCGCCTTAAATCTGTAATCACACACAATATGACTTGTAAGACATCAGTTCAAATAACAAGATCTGCCGCTATTAATAACAATGAACCAGTCTACATATATAATCCAAACCAAAATACTAATCGCAATACCTCTAACCCACCCAGTCGCATCAGGAGGAAGAAAAATATTTGGTTTAAACCATTAAACTAATATAAATCAGCAAATTAATATATATACCAGACCTCGAGCTTTTAATAAAGTACATACATATATCGGCGCTACTTCAACATTAATTGAGAAAAGAATATCAAACCACATTTCTTTTAACAATCATAATTCTAATAATAACCAAGGAACTTCTCTTACCACTTGAATTAAAAAAAACTTTACTCTACCAATACCCCTTCTCAATCAAATGGACTATCATAAAAAAGTTTAGTCTATATTCCAGGCTCTAAGTCATGTCGCCTCTACACAACCGAAGCCATAACTATAATTACATCCCTACAAAGTACTACTATAATAAATTCTAAAAGTGAACTGATCTCTTTCTATAAACATTAGTCAAAATTTAATTATGGCAATTTTGAAAGTACATAGTTATTACTTTTACCTTTTATATAGATATATAAATATTTTTCATTAACTTTCTCGTTTTTTCTACATACTTCTTAATACTTTATAATTTAATAATCCTTTATTTATTTATTATTTCTTCTTTGCATGGCCGGTTTTTTTATCTGCATGTTTTGCTTTATTCTTTAAACTTTCCTATCTATCAAATATATCAATCTACCCACACTTTCATATCTTGTATGTATATTTACTCATATTTTACTATATGTATTTACTTACTTTTTTCTTGCTTTTTCCTGAATTTGCAGATACCGACCATACTCTCCCCTTAAATAATTTTTTTTAATTTTTTTTATTTTATATTTTTTTATTTAATATTTAATATTTTATTTTTTTTAATTATTTATTTATTATTTATTATTTATTTTGTGATAATTAATTAATTAATTTATTTATTTTCCATTTAGTGTATTCTAACAACTCTTGCTGACATTTTTTTACATTTATGTTGACCTATATTATTTTGCTCTATATATTTTTTCGCGACCTTAGCAGTTCCTGTCTGGGTCATTTTGTACATTTGTTTCTCTATTTTATATTTAATTCTATCACCATTTAATTTTTCCTCCTCTTTTTCTTCCCTGATCTTGCTTATTTATATTTATGTCTCGGAAGTAGAGTAAAAATCATATCTTATTTTTCTTTTATTAATATTATTGTAATTTTTTCCTTTTTTCCCTTGTACACATTTTTGTGATTATTCCATGGATTTCTGCCTTTGGATTATTTTGGACCATCTTCCAATTACGGAATTTCCTTGGATTTTACTTGTGCAAATGGAAATTAAATTAACATTCTTGAAGTTATATATTTGTATTTTACTGTCACTGGATTATTTATCTTCTACCAGACTATCCATTCACGTGTAATCACCTTTTTCTTCACCATATTCCCTCTGCTCCACTTTTTTTGATATCAAGTAAGATCTTTGACTTACTTGTTGTTTCATCAAATACTTTTGCATGCAAAATCCGATCCCGCATTTTGCTAATTCCTACCCTCTGATGAGAAGGAAGCTATGTCTTCGAAACTCCGCGGATTAAGGACGATCCACTTATCTGGTGTTTCCTTTTCAGATTGAATATGTTTTAACTCATTTCAAAGTGTTTTTAACATGTTTTATTAACTGTTTGCACGTGTAATAAGATCTATCTCCTATTTGTTTTTATCGAATTTTTACATCTGGCTGAGATAACTGTATAAATATTAATTCTTTAATATTTATAATATACTTTAATTTTTCCATCTTGGATCATTTTCGTACATTTAATTGTAATTTTTATTTTTTTTATATATATATATATATATATATATATATATATATATATATATATATATATATATGTCGATTTTTTGTTGTTGATTTCTTTAAAGATAGTATGGTTATAAGCCCCTCGCTCTTAAGAGATCTATAAAATATTTTTAATTTAAAACATCGCCCAGGTATAAATGGGCGTCAACAAAGATATAGATTTAGCGAACATAACCGGTGAACCAAGTGAAAAATAAATGCAAACAATAGCACTTAAAGGGACGGTACTAATCTTAAAATGATCTCTCGGTTGGAGTAACTAACCTAACGGAGAATGTTTTGCATTCGGTAGAATGCCCTATCCCCAAGAAAAACACATTGATAAGAAAATATAAACAAAACAGTAAATAAATATATATGTATATATACATGTGCGTGTGCGTGTGTGCGTATGTCTGTGGTAGTGTGTATGTGTGTGTATTCACCAAGTAAATCACCGGTAGTTGAGTTATATTTAATAGAGAAGCTGGATCGCTCGAACCTCTTCGAAAAATGCTTGAACGCACATAATAGATTTATTGTCAATTGCCATTATTTTTTAAGCTTCAACATTTTTTAGTCTGTCGGGATCTTTTGTTTACTGGAGGAATTTGTGTTTCTATTGCATTTCGGGCAAGAAAGCCTCGCGCATCTTAATCTCGCACAGATTCGGCTGTTCGCAACAAATGGAGCTGGCACAAAGTCGAATTTGATTCTAATTTTTGCACCTGCTTTATTGATATGATCAAGCAGTTTCTCTCTGATATTAATAGACACTATCGTTCGATATATTTATTTTTGTATGTGCTATGCTTTTGTCCTTTTCTTCATTCAGATTTCCATGGTTAGCAGCGCTGCTTCAATATACGCATCTTATTAGATACGTGTTTGTGATTTGTCGCAATGAGTCGTTTAAATCGCATATATTTTGCAAGCCCAATAGGAATGTAACGGGCATTGTTCAACCACAGAAGCGAAAGTCAGCTGATTTTAACAATTCATAATCTGCGCATTTCCTGTTGTCACTCGCAAAGTAATCAACCGTTATTTTCGGTTCCTTTCTCTTTCGAATTATCTGTTGATTATTCCTCTGTTTTTATAAAAAGGGCATATCCATTTCAACTGTATTATGTATTATGGGCGCGTGAGAGAGAGAGAGAGAAAATACAGTAAATGTATATGTAGATCGATGGATAGATAGATACGTAAACTGATATACAGAAAGAAATAAACATATAAGTATATCGATCAATAGATGCCTCGATTCAGTCTCGAAAGACAAAGGATACCCCTGTAGGGGCAGTTGCGCGTGTAATTGTGGAGCAAGGGTCGCGCAATCCCTAACCACACCTCTCCTGAATCGACACTGTTTGGGTCCAGTGGCAAGGAGAAGACTAAGATGACTGGAAACAATGTCGAGATAAGCAGAGAGCACATACCTCCTTTTCCAACATCAGGTGTCTACGTTTCAACCTTCCAGAGGTTGAAACACAATTGCAGGAAACGAAACCGGACATATTCTTTCTAAGTGAAACTGGCATAGGGCCAACCACTTCTCTAGACGAATTCATAATTAAATGTTACTCCAACTTAACATCTAAATCTGATCCCCAAGATCGCCATGGGCATGGAATATGTGCCATCATCAAAGATGGCTTTCCATGTGGTAGGGATATCTCCAGAGAAGACCCTAATTTACCTTATATGCGCTTTCGGGTTGCACTAGCTTACACCACTGCATTTATATTTGCCCTCTATCGCCCCCACAACAGTGGAGTTACTATCTTTAAGAGCATATCTATGAAAACTGACCACACCCTGTCTGCTCATCCTTCGGCTAACATTCACATTTGCGGTTACTTCAATATCCATAATGTGGAATCGCTGACCCACTCAAATAAAACCGATGACGAGGGGAGGTTTTGCCACGATTTTGCCATTGCCTATGACCACACTCAGATTGTTCAGGAACCCACCCGTGTGGCCGATACACCCAGTCAATATGCAAGCCTTCTAGACCCTTTCCTCACAACTCCCCCTGAGCTGTTTTCAAATTCCGTTCTATCATCTCTGGGATCCTCTGACCACTCTCTTGTAGCAGTTAAGATACAAATGAAATGTAATAAGTCTTCAGACGTACCTCTCCACCGTACTGTATATCGATACTCTATGGCTGACTGGGATAGCTACCGTACATTCATATCTGACCTACCTCTGTATTCCATGTTTAAAAAGGATGTGTCCTCTACAGTATCAGACATGACCGAATAGTTAATTGTAGGCAAATACCAATTCATACCATCCAAAACATTCCAACAAAAACCTAACAGCCAGCCATGGTTCTCCCCTGAATGTGCTGCTGCCATCGCGCACAGAAATCACTTTTTCCATAGCTACCAACGTAATAGATGTACTGAGGCTAAAGCTGTTTTTAGGACTGCCAGCAACCACTGTAAAAGAGTAATAAAACATGTAAGAGAGTTATATGCTAAGTCTGTTAAATCCAAAGTAGCTGAGCAGCGGGTTGGTTCCCACCAGTTCTGGCAAATAGCAAACAGGATCTTGAACTGAAGTGTGCGTTCTATCCCAACTATCATCAATGGACCTGAGGTCATCTCGTCAGCATCAGACAAGGCCAGATTATTTGCCAAGACCTTTGCAGCTAATTCTACCCTATGCGACAATGACCATCAGCTCCCTGTATTTCCTTCTATAACAGACAACACGCTATGCAACATACAAATATCTGTGCGTGAGGTCGCCAAGCTAAACAAGCACCTTGATTCCAGTAAAGCAATTGGCCCCGATGGCATTCCAGTTATAGTGCTGAAAAAGCTCCAACCAGAACTTGCCCCATATTTACAAAACTGTTTAAGGATAAGTGCTTTCCAAGACCCTGGAAAACCTCATCAGTATTCCCTGTATTTAAGAATTCAGGTGAAAAGTCATCTCCCTTTCAGTACAGACCAATAAGTCTCCTGTGTGTCATGAGTAAGTTGTTGGAATCCATATTAAATTAAGAAGTAGTCAACCACTTCAACAGAAACAATCTTCTTAGTGACATGCAATATGGTTTCCGCTCTGCAAGATCTACAGCAGATCTGCTAGCGGTTATATCACACAGGATTAGTGAATCCTTTGACAATGGTTTCCTTTCCAGGGCATTTGCCTTCGATAAGGTATGGCATAAAGGCCTACTTCAAAAGATTTCCAGCTACGGTATTACTGGAAATGTTTTCTCAATCATTAAATCATTTCTCTCCGATAGGTTCATAAGAGTAGTGGTAGATGGGCAGAAATCAGACGCCCAGAGTATTAATGCTGGAGTCCCTCAGGGGTCCATCCTGGGTCAAACTCTCGTCCTGATCTACATCAATGATCTCCCAAAACACATACTTAAATCATTCGTTGACATCTACGCTGATGACACGAGCATCTATGGCAACACATCAAAGGAATTTAATTTGCGAGGATATGTTGCAAGATGCAAGCCTATGGTATCTGTAAAGAACAGAAATCGTCGTCTGGACTTCGTCAGATGCAATGAAGATCATGACTCTTCACCTTGGTCTAAAGTGCTTTTTAGCGAGGAAAGCAAGTTCAATAGGCTAGGCAGTAATGGTAGACAGTACGTATGTTGGAGGAAAAACGAAGCATTTAATCCGAGGTGCTCAGTTTCAACGCTGCAAAGTAGTGGAGATTCAGCTTTGGTGTTGGGCATTATTAGTACCAATGGTCCCGGCCCAATAGTTTGATTGCAAGGTCGAATTAATTCGACCAAGTACAATTTTATGTTGCTGTAGCATTTTCCACCCTACTTTGGTCGGAAGTTCGATGATAATCCCATCTTCATGCAGGATAATGCTCTTATTCACACAGCTGACAATGTCAACAAGTTCCTAATAATATTCCGTGTTCTGATTGGCCTACACAATCTCCAGACCCAAATCCTATCGAAAACGTATGAGATTACATCCAGCAACAGCTACGCAATGATAAAATTTCAAACTTGCAAGAGAGTTATATGCTCAGTATGTTACATTCAAAGTAGCTGAGCAGCGGGTTGGTTCCCACAAGTTCTGGCAAATAGCAAACAGGATCTTGAACAGAAGTGTGCGTTCTATCCCAACCATTATCAATGGACCAGAGGTCATCTCGTCAGCGTCAGACAAGGCCAAACTATTTGCAAAGAACTTTGCAGCTAATTCTATCCTATGCGACGAAGGCCATCAACTCCACATGTTTCCTCCTATAACATAGAACAAGCTAGGTTACATACAAATATCCGTGCATGAATCTAAAATCGTGTACCATTATTATTTTGCATCAGAGATTTTACATCACGGATTATTTACTGATTTTATAAAAAAGTAAGTCCACCAAACAATAACCACTTACTTGTGTAGGCGACAACGCGTTGGCCATTGTTTATCTGCTGCGGGAGGAGACAAAATGCAATTTGTTGGTTTTTATCAAGCTTTATTTGATAAAATTTTCTGAGCTCCCTGTATCGAGTACCGCATACGTAGATCTCCCGTTAATTTTCACTTTTACAATAGATTTTGAAAGGCAGTGAATGGAGGCGGCTTAAGTTGCATGTATATTTTGTCGAATGCCTTTTTATAGGGTTTTAGTAGGCTTGCATACCTTTGAAAAATTACCAAGTTTTCCATATTTATGGCAAAAAGTATCTCTGGCAGGGCATGGAGCTCGTAGGTGCTTAGATGAGCCCCCCAAAATAGCAGGTGTTCCTTTTTAAAGCGGCAGTTGCCGATTGTTCTTAAAGCTTCGTCCGACTATTGTCATAAGGTGGGGCAGTAGGAACTGGTAGGTGTAGCGCAGCGTCCACAGTGCATGACGGAAAATGAGACCTAAACAACTGTATAGTACATTCGAAGCTATAAACTTGTTCGTAAGCTGTTCCAAATGAAACGGTTTTATTCTCAAGAAGTTGTCTTAGCTGAGCATTACGTAAGCCGTTAATGAAGGTGTCCAAAATGTGTTGCTCTTGGACCTCTAATGCCACCATTGGTCAGAAGTTGCAATGTTTGCCCAGTGTCCGCATGCCTTAGAGGAAATGATCCAATCTTTCGCCTGATTCTTGTCGGCGAGTCGAAAGTAGGTGTCTAGAAAATATCTCATTTTTGGACTTTATGTGCGTAATGTTTAGTACATCGATTGCGTCTTCGTAGGTAAACGCAATCCGAGATAATTTCATTGACTGTGTGAGACAGGTAGTTGGTTAGGAGCGCGCACTTATTGATGGGATGTTCCAGTCTTTCTGAATTTGAAACCTCGATGAAATTTTTAAATGTCTCCCGCCAATGTTTCGTGCACTTGTCGGCTGAATCGCTTTCTGGATCTGTGGTTAATCGAATCGGTCGCAGAAATTGTTCCATTCGGGATTGAATAAATTGTAATGAAAACAGGGCAAGAGATTCCGTTTAATCTTTTATTCAATTAAGCATCTTACTACTTGTCTACTTGGCAAGCGGAAATGTACATTTTTTATAGCTTGGATTTCAAAGAGGAGATAATCCTTAATAACAGTACATATCTAAAGCAATGGCTGAAACCCTAGAGGAAGACGACCGATCTGTAGCGGAAGGAGGACAATAATTGCTAGGAACATTTAATGCTGCAGGTACTCAGCTTGCTTCCTTTAATAATTACAAGAAACCTTCTCAACAGCCAATAGCTATGACTAATGATATATTACCTGAAAGTACTTCATTCAAATTCCTAAGCTTAACGTTCACAGGGAGCATGAGTTTGAACAGATACATCGAGGGCAATGCCAAGGCTGCTGCAAAGAAGGTGGATTTTCTCTACTGCGCTATAAACTTACTTACGCATGAAAGTATCCCGTACCTCTACAAGGCCACCATTTTCCCCATGTATTATCGTCACATTTGGGCTGTTGGAGTTGCTACGAATGTTTCAGTCCTGGACATGGTTATAAAGAATAAAATTGGTTTAATTGTTACACGATGAAAGCACATCTCTCTGATGTTTATATGTATGTATCTTAATATAGCTTATGTCTATATATCAACAACAGTAAAAGCGGGTGTGTGTGTCTGTCTGTGTATGTACATGCCCCTACCAAATTACTTTGTCAATTTTCAATGTATAGACGCGAAATTTGTCATAAGGGGTATTGAGATTTAGAAAAAATCGTTTTAATCGGTTTTCGGCCAGAAATTTGGCTGTCAACGGGGTCAAAGTTAAACAATTTGACCTTTGAAAACCCTACCAAACTCCTCTGCCAATTTTGCGTCTAAACACTTGAAATGTTCAATGTAGGTTACTTGTACATTGATCAAACTTTTAAATTTGATTTAATTTTGAGTCTAAAACAATAAATGTTAAGAGGCCAAAATTATGGTCAAAGTAAAAAAAAAATTACCTCTGCGGTTTCTACCAAATTACTCAGCCAATTTCTGGTTTAAACATTTGAAATTTTACATTAACTGTATTCATAGATAAGATAAGCTTTTTTCTTGTTTTTCCGCTTAAAAAACGGTTTTATTTTTTATTATTTATTTATTTATCTATTTTCGAAAGAGTGCCACGTGCAAGTGGAGAAAGAAAAAAGTGTGTTATGCAAAATTTGTGTTGAGAATTGTCTAAAGTTCCGATCTTTTTCGGGGCGAGGCTTTCACTTTAATAAGAACGTGAATTTATGAGGTGAATTTAATTTTTATTCAACTCCAAAAATAAATAAAAGCTAACGTGAATTAAGATTGAAGTTAAAGGGTTATTGTGGACCATCGCCCCATTTAAAAAAAAAAAAAAAACTTGTTAAACTTTATGGCATATTTGCATTCTATGAAAGTCAGGCGCGAACGAATATCCAATAATTTTATTATACCATATTTCTTCAAACTGAAACATAATTATCAAAGTATACTTACGCAAATAGACATGAAAAGTCTTTGTTTAAGTTTGTGCCTATTTCCATGGAGTTCGGGCGCGAACGCAGACCCCACAATTTTATTATGCCATCCCTATTTAAGTTGAAACATACTTATCAAAGTATTCTTATGTACATCTATATCAAAAACCCTTGCAAACGTTTTTTTTTTTCATTTTTTATTTCTATACTTTAGGGTCCAGGCGCGAACGCAGACCCCACAATTTTTATGAACCACCATTCTGCCAGATCAAAATTACCCATTCCTCATCCTTGATACATCTTCTATCATTATATTTAATCAATGTTTTAAAAAAGTCAACCATATAAGAGCCTATCCGTGACCACACACACACACACACACACACACACACACACACACAGACGATCAGCTTTATATTATAGATATATATAAATGAACAGTACATAGGGCTCGAGTACAGCTGGCCTTATCTTCTAGTAGACGATAGATATGTTTGTGTGATTTTCTTCAACACTCTTAACTTAAAAAAAGCCAAATACAGACTATTTTTCTCATGAGAGAAAGCAATGTTTTTTGTTTTTTTTTGCATTGGCAAACTAATTTAAGTAAAATCCCAGATTAAATTTTGGTTTCGCATTCAAAAATGTTAAATGTTTGTTTTTCTTAGATTATTTTTACAATAAATAACGTACAAATAAATCGTTTTACTTTTAAGAGAAAATGTCTTTATTCCACTATTTCAATGTACATGTTGAAAATAAATTAGATACATAAACTTTGAATAACATTACTGAAAAGAAGTAATAAAAACAAATTTACTTTTAATAACATTAATAACGTGGAATTAATTATAAAAATATGTGTTCTTTAATGAAACATAAACATGAGGTTACTTTTGAATGTAGTCTTACTTTGAATAAATAGTATATATATATTTATATATATATATATATATATATATATATATATATATAATCATGCTGGAAGTATGTAAATGTCCGTTTTCTATATGAAAATATATTTGGAAAACAGTGTACCCTTATGTATATATTATTCAAACGACCTAAAATATCAGTTATTATTTATATATTATATATATATATATATATATATATATATATATATATATATATATATATATATATATACTAGCAAAAGTACCCGTCTTTGACTGAGTTCCAAAACAGCCTTCAGAAAATGGACTCTGATTTATGAAAGTATGATAGGTTATGAAAAGCAACGGTTGTAAAGAGATAGCTTCAAATTTGGGGGTATCAAATCCAAAGCAAAATATGATGAAAGTAAAAATAAAATAGATAAACCCCATAATTTATTATACCATACCTGTTCACACTGAAACACTTATCACAATATTCTCTGGATCTATATTGAAAAACTTGTTAAACTTTGTGAGATATTTCTATTCTATGGAGGTCAGGCGCGAACAAACGCCCCATAATTTTATTATACCATATTTCTTCAAACTGAAACGTAATTATCAAAGTATACTTACGCAGATAGATTTGAAAAGTGATAATTACAGTTTGTGCCTATTTCCATTCTATGGAGGACAGGCGCGAACGCAGACCCCACGATTTTATTATACCATCCCTATTTAAGTTAAAACATACTTATCAAAATATTATTATGTACATCGACATTAAAACATTCCTGTGTTTCGATGCATCTGCTATCATTATATGTGATCAGTTTTCTATAATAATCAATCATATAGGAGCCTATTCGTGACCAGTCACACACACAGACGTTCAGCTTTATATATATATATATATATATATATATATATATATATATAATGAAAAATTAATATAGTGTATAGTTTCGTTTCATATAAACAATTTCCAGTATTTACAGACGTCTTATAAACCACCGAACTTTATTAAAATCTAGAATATAAAATAGATCTGTGTAAACTAATATAACAATTATAAAGATTATCATTGTTAGTGTTTACTAATAAAATATTTAACAGTCATATATTAATTAAGCATGTGTGCCGTCAATAAGCGTAAGCATAACATGATGAATCGTACGAATGTTTACCGATGTTTCTGGTATTACATCGTAAAACATGTATTAGTATTATGTACGTTTAGCCAACAATTGATGAATGTCATTCTTGGTGTCTGAAAAGAATTTCTACTCGTTTGATAAATAGGCTTTAAAAGTAAACAAGTGTTTCTAATCGCTTTAGCGAAGGTAATTGAAGATGTTTGAATTAAAGAACATTGACACTAATTTGACAAAGAAGGGAAAACGAGAAAGATATGTACAAAAAACGGAAGACACTTGTGCAAAAGGCGCTAGAGAGGACGAGAACAAAATATAATTTACAACATTTTGCTGATTTGGGGCAATACTTAGAATACTAGTATGATAAACAATCACACAAAGCACATGTCATTACTTATATAGAAAATAGTTATTTCATAATAAGATAGACGTCCCAAGAGTAAAACCTCCTATTTTTTAATTTAAAAATTTTAAAACCTACGAAAACGAAAGTGGTACCATGTAAACGAGCGCTCATTTATGCTTCAGAATTTATGTTTCGTCATAGTCAGCTCTATTTTCAATGCAATTTTGCGATGGACATTCCAAAAGTAAAGCATCTGATATTTTAAACTCAAAAAGCAAATGCACTACGAAAATGAGAGTAGTACTATTAAAACGAGTTACCGCTTTTGTTCAGGAAGGTATTGTCTACATAGTTACGACGGTTTTCAATGCAGCTTTACTAGAAATTCAATGACGCATCTTTTCCTTGAAAATGCTTGCACTCTTAGAGCTGCACACTGCAAATATCTGCAACAGAGAGATTACGCTTTCGGGTCATGGATGCATAAGTACTATCACCCTAACAATTCAATTTGCAATCCTTGTTGATCTATTCAAATTGAATAAAAATAGGCGGCATAAAGATTTGAACGCCTTCTTATCTATTGAATAGATAGCATCTTGGTACCACAAATGCCATTTGACCGTGCGAGGCCAAGGGAAACGACCACCCTGTGTTTTAGTCTCGAGTGTTCAAGAAAAAAACCCAAAGCTAAGTAAAATCCTTAACTGTTTCGCATGAAATTAAAACAAATATTCTTTACATTTCCAGGCATATTGTAACTGATATTTTTCTCCACTTAAGTAGACCATTTCGCAGTTTACAATCCCATCTCACTTAAGTAAGTCAATGCTATAGTAAACACAAATTCGGTAAAAAAAAGAAAAGAAATTATGCTAATTTATTTAGAGGATATGAAAACTTTATTTCAAATCATTTCCGCCGTGTTATGAATCCAGACTTATTGCATGTCCAATTATTGCATATATTTAAACAAAAAACATATAAATAATTAGATTTATTGAGCTAAACCTGAAACTCTACCATTCGTTACTTTATTGATGGTGTTTCCTTCGCGGCGGTTAAACTTATTTCAACAAATCCTTACGGTGAATATGACTTAAATTCCTTTCCAAAGCTGTACTCAAAACTGCACATTTTCCTTTTCAGTTTTTCCGCTTTTCATCTTGTACGTTATATATGCTATTATTTTTACGTTATATATGCAATTATTTTATTTCCATCATATTTGTTTTTTTGAAACGCGTATTCAATTGTTAACATTAATATCTCTGAAAACGATACACAAGCAAAGAAATACTGTCGCGCCGCCAAATGGAAAACTTTTCACTAAGTGACCCCCCTCCCCCTAAATTAGCCTACCCAATCCCTATTGAATAGATAGCATCTTGGTACCACAAATGCCATTTGACCGTGCGAGGCCAAGGGAAACGACCGCCCTGTGTTTTAGTCTCGAGTGTTCAAGAAAAAAAACCAAAGCTAAGTAAAATCCTTAACTGTTTCGCATGAAATTAAAACAAATATTCTTTACATTTCCAGGCATATTGTAACTGATATTTTTCTCCACTTAAGTAGACCATTTCGCAGTTTACAATCCCATCTCACTTAAGCAAGTCATTGCTATAGTAAAGACAAATTCGGTAAAAAAAAGAAAAGAAATTATGCTAATTTATTTAGAGGATATGAAAACTTTATTTAAGTACGATACTTTATATAATCAGCCATCGAAAGGCAATTTTTTTTTTAGACATCGGTGACCCCCCCCTTCCTTGTACACTGACATTTCCTTTCCGGATCTCTGCTCCGAAATTATGCTCTTGATCCATCATCTCATCTAAAGATGAGGCGCTCTTATGCCTTACACAACAATTTATCAGTCTCTACCATTGTCTATAAACTGATATCATCAACAATTAGATAAGCTGTTTTTAAATTTCCTCTCTTGACAAAATTGCCAACCGAAATACAAACGGATTTTCCTTTGCGATAGAGGATAGAACTGAAGCAGTATACTTAATATGTACAATACGTGCGTACTAAACTAAACCACATTTGCTACCTATATACAATCGCCTATACTGAATCCTCATCAGCTCAAAACTCTCTGCATCCCCAGACTCTTAATTTCTCAAATCTTATATCACCAAGACATCCTTCTTAATTGATACAAGAATCCTCCTGAGCAGTTCAACATCCAGTGATCACATATCTAATCCTCATGAAATTGCTTATATCACCCTGAATATTACCTTAAATTTTCATTCTATCCCTAAGCTAAGTAGAGCACCTAATAATACTCTAGTCAACTACTTTTAAAATTAGATAAACCCAGTTTCAATATTAGAAGTGCTTCGTCCCTCACCTTGACTACGGACTTGTACAATAAGCCATGAAACTATTGTACCTAAAATTCCTCTCAAAACTGCAAAATACTGCTGCTTGTATACTAAGTACCTCCTATAGATACTTTACCTCCAAGATGACTGCCTTGTCTGTTTTGCATGACAAACCTTATTTTTTTACTTAAATTCTCTTTCTCCTGATCACTAACAAATCAAAACTGCTCTATTTCCTAAGTTGTCACTAAACCTAATCCGTCTCACGTAACTTGGAGGGGTCCTTGCTCTCCGCCCTTGACCCTAACAAACTCGTAAATCGATACCCATTAACACCTAAAATTTCCTAGGCATACTCCTGATTATAACTCCTAACCCATAACCAAGCTTCTAAGTAAATACTTACTAGCCATAGTCCTATACATTGACTTAAAGTAATCTATAATGAACAGTAACCATTAATATCTCTTTATTAAGAGATAGTATTGCAATAATTATTACACAAACTAAACCGGTACTCATTGAAATAAAAACTTCCGGATATTAAGAGAACGGCGAAGTCATTCTCCTGCGTTGTAGTCTAAAGGCAACTTACTCAAATTGCTCAAATTGTCTAAAATTCCATGCATTCGTATACAATACTACTTATCCATCCATCTATATTTAACTATACTTACAGAATATGCAATAACCTATATCTATCAGGTATAACTGTACTCCATATCAAATGTTCTCTTGTATCTATACTGAGTATATCTTATCTTTCAGTCTCACTAAATGTCCGGTTTGGGCACCAAATCAGAATTTCTAATAGCAAGTAGATCATACTCTAACACTTTATCCTAATCCTAAACCTACTAAACCATATCTAACCATACATTCCTAAACATACTAAACCATATCTAACCATACATTGCTAAACTTACAAAACTATATCTAACCATACATTAACTCGTCTCTCTCGATCCAATAGTGTAGCAAATTTAGCTGCTTCAACTGCATGACTTTTTACCTATACCCTCTCCCAGTAAAAATGAAAATGGAAAGCATTATAATGCCCTTTTTTAATCACGCTTGAGGAGTAAACATTTTCTGTAGAAGTTAACCTTAATGCCCGATTCCAGGAGATATTACCCTAAATAACCAATAAATATTAACTACCCATGCGGGGTCGCAGAAATACCTGGATTAGGACCCAGGCGCGGGGCGAACCCCCTCGGAGCTGATGGACCCGTAGGTCTTCCCAGGCCATCCGTCTAGGAGAAGGAAAACTCTGAAACTAAACCTAGGGGAGGGAGGCCTCTTCAGTCCTGGACGACAACCTTCCTAGAGCTGGTGACTCAAATAAATCACCGGTTGGCAAACCTAAACTGCTTAAGGAGGAGATAGACTCTGTCTATCGCCCGGCTTTCATACTCCTTCTTTGCCTATTGGCCAGGCGTAGAGGTACTATCACAGGGACTCGTCTGAATCACCCAGTGGTTGACCTTGTTTCCTGACTAGGGCAATGAACGCCGCTTTTCCCCACTCCCGCCACATCCCATCCCCCTAAACTGGACACAGTGGGGTGCTTCAGTGCCATATATGTCGGTGCAGTTGGACTGGGCTGGCTTTGCCTAATGGATTGAGGGTACCGGATTGACAGTTCCTGGCTGCTGTTTCCGACTGATAGTACAGGAGCCCTAACTCTTTGGTAGCGCTTAGAGCAGCTGCTCCATCAACAGTTGTAAAATATCGGGATGTTTGTAGTGCCATGTCGCGCATGGAAAGGGACCCTGCACTCATCCCCGGTGGGCTTTCCTGAGGCCACAATCCTGTGGGTGAGGACAGCTGATGGTCTACTAGTATAGCATGTCTGGTATTCTGCACAACTACTTGTCCAGCACCCCCTCACTCACTCACCCTAACTGAAACTTTTAAATAAAATAAAATGAAATGACAGCTCAAGCAAAAGTTACGTTTAAACCAGGACCAAACTCAAAGAAAACCAACCTGCCTCCTCCCTTGAGGCTTGCATTTACTAATATCCGCGGGCTTAGAACTAACTTAGATGATGTCGAGTCATTTCTCCTTGTAAACACCCCGGATATCTTAGCATTAAGTGAAACTAACCTTCACTCCTCCATTCCCTCTAACCACTTTAACATGCCTGGTTATCTCCCACTCTACCGTAAGGACTCGGACAGACATATGCATGGACTTGGAGTCTATATTCGAAACACCCTCCCCCTAACTAGAGAAATAAAACTAGAATCAGAGGGCCAGGCCTTTATTTGCTTCAGACTAAATATGCAACACAATATTAGCTACTTGTATTTTCTCTACCGCTCTCCCTCAAACCAAGACTGTACCCTAATAAACAAAGTCTCAGACAGCATAGATATAGCACTCTCCCTCGATACTAGCGCACAAATACATGTATTTGGTGACTTCAATGTCCACCACAGTAACTGGCTAGGATTCTCAAATCACACAGACGTAGCTGGTAGCGCAACTCATAGCTTCTCTATATCTCATTCCCTATCTCAGTTGGTTATATTTCCGACACGTTTCCCAGACCAGCACGATCAACATGCCTCACTTCTATTTCTCTTTCTGACAACGGTTCCCAATGACTGTACAACAAATGCCCACAGCCCACTCGGGAATGCTGATCACGCTGTGATAATGGTAGAAATCAGCTTAAATTCTTGGCCCAAACTGAAGACCCACTTCTCAAAACAACGAGGTATTACAAAAAGGCTGATTGGGAAGCCATCAGGGAGCTCATCAGAGATGCCCAATGGCAAAATATATTTACTCTTCCAGCGGAACAGTGTGCAAATGAGACAACTGAATGGTTTAAAACTGCTATTGAAGCACATGTTCCCGCACGGAAATACTATAGCAAGCCCCACTCTCCCCAATGGTTTACTTCTGCTTGTGCAGCTGCCATGTGTCAAAGGCAGCATGCGTTCCGCAGATTCAACCGACATAAGTCCAGCTCAAATAAACAGAAGTTTATAGAAGCTAGAAATAATTGTAAGAGAGTGATAGACACAGCTAAGACAGAGTACTCTGAAACCACCAGAAAGCGCATCGAAGCACAGAAATTAGGAACCCAGGATTTTTGGAAAATCTACAACAGCGTAGTTAATAATGGACAGTCAATTATTCCCCCACTAACAAACAATCATGAGGTTGCTTGCACGGCAACTGACAAGGCTAATCTGCTTGCCAGTCGGTTTGCCTCAAACTCCACACTGAACTCGGTACACCACTCACTCCCTGATTTTCCTCTGCTAACAGACGCCACACTTGACGATTTGAAAATCACCCCTTCTCAGGTACATGCAAAAAAAAAAAACCTAGACACCTCAAAAGCATGTGGACCAGATCTCATCCCGGCTGTGCTATTAAAAAAATGCTCTGCCGAGGTTGCTCCAGTTCTGTCCAAACTTTACAATAAATGCCTTAACGAATCTTGTTTTCCCGACTGCTGGAAAACCGCCTCTGTGGTACCAGTCTTCAAGAATTCTGGTGAAAGAACTGACCCACTAAATTATCGCCCCATTAGCCTCCTCCCGCTTTTCGCCAAAATTTTTGAGTCCTTAGTTAATCAAGCCCTAGTCCAGCACCTAACAGCTGTTAAACTCCTGACTGACAAACGATATGGAGTCAGGCAAGCACGTTCAACAGCAGATATCTTTACTGTAGTTTCTGAACGTATATACCGTTCATTGGATAAAACAGGGGAGGGTAGAGCGATGGCCCTTGATATATCTAAGGCTTTTGACAGGGTATGGCACGATGGTCTTCTAAGGAAAATTAGATCATATGGAATCACTGGAAGAATTCATAATGTAATTAAATCCTTCTTAAGTAATAGAAAAATCAAAGTTGTCCTCGACGGACATACATCCAAACAATATGACATAAATGCGGGAGTACCTCAGGGGTCTATCCTTGGACCTCTATTATGCCTGATATTCATAAACGACCTCCTTGATAATATTGTTTCGGAGATGGGTATATTTGCCGATGACACCACTCTCTATAACAGATATGAGGGGAAAACAAATGAACACATATCCAAGGAAATGGCAGAAACACTAGAGGACGACCTCCAATCCGTAGTGGAATGGGGGCAAAAATGGTTGGTCACATTCAATGCTGCTAAGACTAAGCTTGTTTCCTTCAATAACTACAAGAAACCTTCTCTGCCACTAATAGCAATGGCCAAGAACACATTGCCTGAAAGTACTTCTTTTAAACTCCTCGGCCTAACGTTTACAGGGAATATGAACTGGAATAGATAAATTGAGAGCATTACCAAGGCTGCTGCAAGGAAGGTTGGCTATCTCTACCGTGCTAGAAAACTACTTACGCCTGCCAGTATCCTATACCTCTATAAGGCAACCATTCGCCTATGTATGGAGTACTGTTGTCACATCTGGGCTGGTGCATCTGCTGCTTGTCTCTCGCTCCTGGACAGGGTTCAAAAAAGAGTCGCCAACCTGATAGGTCCTGAACTGTCATCTAGGCTTCAACCTCTGTCCCATCGACAAGATGTTGCATCCCTCTGCCTGTTCTACAAATACTTCAATGGTGAATGCTCTGACGAACTGCAAACACTTGTACCTCCCCGACGTAACTACCCCCGCCAAACCCGACAAGCTACTAAGTCTCATCCCTTTACAGTAGAGATCCCTAGGTGCAAGAAAGCCTTTTACTCCAATAGTTTCTTCCCCAGAACTGTGGGTCTTTGGAACTCCCTTCCGGGATTCTGCTTTCCCAACTGCAATGATATGCAGAAGTTCAAGTGTAATGTTAACAAACATCTTTCTACTCTTCTCCCCTCATAATGACCCCGCTAATTAATTCCCTAATTGTAGCCCCCTGCTTCAAAGTGGCACTGTGCCTTGTTTGGGGTGAAAATTGAATAAAAAAATTTAAAAAAATTTACATTTTAAAATAGGTACTTTTATTTCTTAAAGAATATATATTATTTTTGTAATAACTCACAAACACATGTAATTATATTGGTTAAAAAGCATATAAATATATATTCTTACATTGCAAGAAATAAACTAAAACTTGTTTATAATAAAAATATATATATTATAAATTATTGTTTTAGATATAAGTAGACAGAGACATAAGCAGTAAATATTAATCTTTAATCATAAGAGTAATATGAATAACTTGTTTTATTTTCATTTTAATAAAACATATATTTGTCAAATTTTTATGATTGGGTCCGAATGTCTACAAATGCTTTTTTACTAAATGAAATGAACTATTACACTTTTGTGTAAATAAATTTATTAGTAAGATCTTACGTTCCCCTTGTTTTCTGGAAATCGCAGTAGTAAGACTCTTAACACTTACGTTACAGTATTTTGAAAATTAAAAACAAAAAGCGATATTGTTTTTTTTATTCATAAAAGCTTAAATAAGCCGATAATAACTGATAGCGTGGATGCTCAAATATTCAATAGGACCTATTCTAGTATAACGAGTAATATGACCATGTTAAGGTTTATGTAGATAAAATAAAATCACAAATTGTGCTGTTATGATTATCTGTATCCTATCACCCATTCTGTAAAGCCCTCTTCCTTTCATTTCAAAATAGTTTCACAAAGCGATTAACCTTTGCTTCAAAGGTCACCATTATTAATTAACGCTGTCATGTGTGTGCGTTCTGTTCTTGAAAATTACATATAATACCGAATTCACGCGTTTTTAGTAATACGTGAATATAGAATGATGTGCACCCCTTACGACATATCGTATTACACAGCCACGCAATTATCAACATTAGGTAAACAGATGTAAGCGTTAATGTTATGAGGGGACACCTAAGAGTCATATGGAAATGTCAAAAGGCTTTCGATATTGAGTAGGCGCAGAACGTTCTTTCAGAGTGTTTGGTATTTGTTATTTATTGCTTACATCGACACAGGGCGCCCGCTTATTTAAGAGCAGAATACATTATCAATAATATACATAACTGTTTACGATCGTATTATATATATATGTATGTATATATATATATATATATATATATATATATATATATATATATTATTGAATAAAAAAAACGGTTTTTATCCATTAATACTACTTTTCATGCTTTTCTCGCTCGATATTTTATTTAATGGAATGTGCTTATAAGAAAATAATGCTGCCTACATTATTAGATAAATACACACCCATATATATATATATATATATATGTGTGTGTGTGTGTGTGTGTGTGGGTGTGTGTGTGTGTATGTGTGTGTGTGTATGTGTATGTGTATGTGTGTAAAAAGTTGTACTTTAAGGCTATGCCAATTTGGTCTTCTAGAAGAACGCCGTTGGGTACCAGGAGAGAAAGTATGAGGAATAATGCAAATATATGCTGCTTTTTAAAATTTCAATTTCCATGTTTTTTTTTTTTACCAACAGGCTCTTTCGCAGAAAATGGTAGAAAAAGAAATGTATTCACTCACTCTGTGTAGGCGTTTATGTTTATGCAGGAAGCCTGGAAAGGAGAATGCTGTCAGACAGATTCGCATTCTATTTAATAGAGTTCTAAAATTTTAATCAGCATTCGTGTTAGTTAGTGTTAAATAACATTACAGTATTTATCATTACTGGTAATATTAATATGTTTTAATTATAACGGTTTTAATTTATATTGCTGCTTTATAATAAAAATATCACGTTCAGGTACAATCTGTACTGTTTAAAAATTAGAATTAAGGAGGATAGTTACTGTAGTAATTGTCTGTATTTTTGAGATGAGGTGTTTTCATTTATTGAGATTTGCGGAATGACTTACTTATCTTAGTTGTTATAGTCACAACAGCTCACATGTTCGGACATAACAACCTACTGGGCAAACCAAACGTAAAGCTGAATGCAATTTGGACACGTCTAATAGAGAGAGAAAACCTTTAATAACAACATAGGTTTAACATTAACAAAAAACAACTAAGAATTTTCCTAGTGACATATGGCCGAGTGGTCCTAGACGTTGTATCAAAGTGTACATTTACCCAAAGCTGCTGAGTTCTATCCTGAACGAAGGCAGTAAAAAGTAACATTCAAAACAGAGAATCAGCAACTATGTCCCAGAGCTTAGTTGGAGTCCGAACATGGTACCCCCGTAATAGTAATAAAGGGTTGGGTTCGAGACTCCTAACAACGGTTCCCCAGTTCGATATTAAACACCTGATGAAGGCCGGAGGGAAAAACGGCCGAAACGTTGTGACTATAACAACCAAGATGATGAAGTAAGTCCGACAATCTCAATAAATGATAATTACTGTGTTCTTATATTAAAGTTAATAGTAGTTGGGTAGTATTCTTCCTACAAGAGTGAAAAAGAAAATAAAGTGAGAAATATAAAATAAAGACGTAAAACAGGCAGAAAAAATACATCGATAGGTAGAGCACTAAAATATACATGAAGGCCATTTATTTGAGTGTTTTTTTATGGAGCAAGAATGAATATCAAGGTATTTCGGCAAATTAATGTTTTGCGTAAGAATATATCATTCGGTTGATTGGGTAGATCCGGAGAATGAGACTTGCTAATGATCAACATAAAACCCGACATTAAATACTGCGAAGATCCCAAAAGGATCGATGCCCACCAATATATTTGGGTGGATACTTGACATGAGTGATCAAAGAGACCAAGAGTATGTGTAAAAGAGGGAAAATAAAAAGAAAGCCAGGGATATGAAAAGAAAACTTATCGACATAGGGGCGAAAACATGGCGATGAATTGAGCATCAAAATATACGTGACAGTTAGGGAGAGGATCGCATGAGATATGCAAATATGGCAGAATATAACGTGCATAATTGGTGGAATGACATGGAGTACAGGGAAGTGATTTCTGTGCAAACGACTGAAAGACTTTTTTTTGTAGTACACATAGAGAATACCTATTTCTACATATGTTGACTGCTGCACACACACACACACACACACACACACACACACACACACACACACACACACACACATATATATATATATATATGAAGAATTGTGTTGAGTTATTTCCCGTACATAGTATTACACGTGTTTCTAATTGATAAAAATAAAATTATCAAATTCTCTCCTAAACAAACAAAAATTGTCACCATCGATTAGTCAGAGAATAGCTTAATTGTAATGTATTCCAAGTAAAATATTTTATTACTACTTCAATCAGGATTAAATGGGCGTAATGTCTATTTGTGTAAAGGGGAAAAGTAACGACAGGAAAATTAATACAAGATAAAATATACAAAATTATAAATCGATTCTGGGAGAAAACTATAAATATAATCGTCCAAAAGTTTATGATCATATCCTTAGAGTATGCCAAAAATATTGCAACAAATATATATATATATATATATATATATATATATTTACATATATATATATCATATATATATGTACTATATATATAAATATAGAGAAAATAAAAAGGAACAAACCGTATTATGTGTTCATCAACATTTCGTCTTTATTTCGAGACTTCCTCTGGTTGAATGAGATTAAGAAACAAAAAATACCAGTACAAAATATTTGAAAATGTTTCACGTGCACAGTGTGACGCAGTTCTATTTCAGAGAAACGGAAAAAAGACGTTGGAAATTCAAAAAGGAGGGGGAGGGCTGGCACTGTTAAAGAGAATAAATTTTAGTGACGTCATATAGTCGTTAATATAATTTTAAAACTATGAACGCAAGTTAATATTCTTATTGGGAAAAAGATATATCTGTTGAAATTCAAATATAAGTTTGTAACAGAAATAAAATGAGTGTTTTTTATGTAATTTATTGATTGAGATTATGTGTTAATTATTACAGGGGGTGTTTGAATGGTGTGAGAAATTTAACCTTTGTCTACAGTAAAATAATGTTCTTTTAATAAAAGTTTACTTATTAATGGCGCTATGTTATAGAAACCTCCACGTTGTTTAATAGTGCTTGAAATTGCGATAAGCGCAGATTCAAGAAGTCTCCGGCGTGGTTTATTTGAAATAAATTTAACTACTTTTGCTTGTTTAAAGTCAAAGGTGTGGTTATGTTGCAATGAATGAGAGAATAATGCACTTAGAGAATTGCTATTTTTTATATCTCTTTTATGTTAATTGAGCCTTTTTTCCAATTTACGCTGAGTTTCACCAACGTATTTATGATGGCAATTATGGCAAGGAATAGTGTATATACCTCCATCGGAAATGGGTTTGTTATAGAGATGTTTCGTAGTTTTTAATATATGTTTTTCATTGCATCAGAAACAACCATATTATAGAACGCTGGAAAGCAGGAAAATGGAAGACAATTCCACAGGCGTTCAGTTCTAAGAAAGAAGCTTTGATCATGGAATCTATGTTTAGGCTTAGGCACAGATAAAGAGTGTGGAAAATTATTGATAATGTTTTCAACTAGTCTAGTGTTTCTTCTGAAAGTTTGGCGAGGGGGGCCATAGATTGAAGCTCATGATTTTATAATGTAATTTCTTATTCTACTGTTTGGTGTTCAGTTTAAACCTCGATATCAATTTTACATACATCTTTATTTCCACGCTTTTCTAAGAAATACGAGTTTTCTAATAAACATTTGATATAAATGAATGTATAATCATTGATCTATATTTTCTGTAAATGCATATACATGTAAGTATATATTGCTAGGAAAATAATAGAGAATTAATAACTTCCAGAACTGCTCAATCCAAAACCCATTAACTCCACTTTATTTTTCTTACGTAGATGTTTATATTTTATGCCCAATTATTCTTCTGGTGTCCATTGTTTTTTTACAGACTTTATTAATTGCGAGGATTTGTACATGAAGTGCCATTAATTAAAATATATTTCAATACATTTATGGTGGTTACACCTTCGAAGGAATATACCTCACTTCTGGAGAATAAGAGATAACTTGTACACAGAAAATCTGGAGTGTTACTGGTATTATTTTTTTATTATTATGTATTTATTTTTTTATAATTATTACAGTAATTAAATTATAGATTGTATTACTTTTTACGTGCTGTAAGAGCAGAGTCAACAGCAGTGTTGTACGTCATTTTGATGAAATAAAAATTTTGTTATAAACGTAACATTAGTTATGTATCTTCCGAATATATGCGCTTATGCAAGTATATATCTAAACTTCGAGTTTATGTGGGCGGGAAATACAACATTGTGTTAAAGCGATTAAGGTAAACGCCATTTTTAAATGAGTGCAATAAACAAATTGTAATCCTTTGACGAGACGTTAGAAGTAAACAAACGTATCCATCAACATTATCATATCTATCGCCATGTTCGATTTATATAATGCAATTGCTTATTAGTTGGGTGTATTTTTGAAATACATAATAAGCTATCCTAAACATAATGTCACATTTACACTAATTGCTGTATTGCATTAACGATTAAATTTGTTACATTATAGCCTAAACAAAATTCACATATTGCATGGTCGGATTCCTTTTTGCTAAAGAAAACTGTCCGCGTTCTCCCCGATCGTATATTTTAATAATTGTTTATTGAATCCGCGTTTTTCTGTCATTGCATATGCTATTGAGATTATACATTTTTTTATATGAAGGGCGCTTCTTCTAATATAATAGTTTGAATTATTCTATTTTCATATGTACATATTGCACTTGGTAAAAGGGGCATCTTGTTAAGCAATTACTTTGTGAAAGAGACCCATACCGAAGTTTCTTTTTTATAACTATCACATTCTGATTTATTAATGTTTCTATGTTATCTTAGCATTTTTAAAAATCCTCATGTATTTCTGCTTTTAGTATCGCTTAGGTTTTGAAGTATTTCTCACACAGAAAGTTGTTCAGATGCTTGAAGAAGTGGTGGTCGGTAGATGAGAAGGCTGAGGAGTATGACGGATTAGGCAGAGTTACGTAGCCTCATCCGTTCAACGTCTTCTGTGTAGATTTTCGTGGTAAAAGAATTGTTGATAGTACTTTTCCGCCATAATAGGTTCGCCTGTATATATATATATATATATATATATATATATATATATATATATATATATATATATATATATATATATATAACTGTAATTAATAAGACCGATCGCAGTACACCAAAGAGCCAGCTTGATATTATCTGAGTTTGACCTTTGCTTCAGAAAGTGTCGTGAAATCACGTCTGCGTCTAACCATTGAGCTGAGCATCGCCGGTTGTCGGAGAGAAGACGTTTTCAATTACAAAACACAACCCGGTCGAGAAACGGGTCTGTATTAATACGTAAAAAAGAGAAGATGACACTTAATAACGGTGTTTCTTTTGGTTGGGGTTCAATTTGTGATGTACCATTTATCAGGTTTTTGCCTTTCCGATCTCTCATAAATAGTTGGGAATCGTTGTATACATTACGTTTAATTAAGAAGCAAGTTCTCCAACAATTGCACTTAGATTGGCTTCGACTATTTCTCTTAATAAATCGTTGTCAACATCCAATAGTCAGCCATTACGCCCCTGAATTTCAAGACTCATTACCGCCACAAAATTTCTGAAACCATCTATGATCTGTGTATTCAGTAGCGGTTCGATGACCTAATGCTTCAGTGATATCGTTAGTCGTTTCAGCAGATTAAAGGCAAAACTTGAATTGAAATAAGAAAATGTACGGATTTGCTGTGTTTTGTTATCAACGTTCTCAAAAGAAGACATAATCGTGTAAAAACGATTGTATTTTAAACGATAAAATAGAGCTCAAAACGCATCCCCAAATTATATATGAAGTGAAGTTATTAGAACGAAACCGTATTTGAAAATCCATCATTTGAAAATAAAATGAAAAACTTCGCAAAAACTTTTTCGTCAACCTAATATATATATATATATATATATATATATATATATATATATATAAACATATATATATACATATATACATATATATATATATACATAAATAAAAAAGATGTAGTGTTTACCTGATATACGCAATGATAAACTTCAATCCAATATAAATACCGGTATTTATATATAGATAATTTATTTCCAACCGGATAAAAAAAGTCCAATACGAGTAGAGCTTAATATGACAGAAAGAAAATTAAAATTATAAGTAGAACCTTACAATAAAAATTTATTATTCGACTGAATACTCCACAAAACAACAAAAACCTTGATTCCAGTAAAGCAACTGGCCCTGACGGCATTCTAGTTATAGTGCTGAAAAAGCTCCAACCAGAACTTGCCCCCATACTTACAAAACTGTTTAAGCGTTGCCTTAAGGAGAAGTGCTTTCCAACACCTTGGAAAATCTCATCAGTATGTCTTGTATTTAAGAATTCAGGTGAAAAGTCATCTCCCTCTCAGTAAAGACCAATAAGACTCCTGTGTGTCATGAGTAAGTTGTTGGAATCCATATTAAATAGAAAGATAGTCAACCACCTCAGCAAATCAACCTTCTAAGTGACATGCAATATGGTTTCTGCTCCGCAAGATCTACAGCAGATTTGCTAACGGTTATATCCCATAGGATTAGTGAATCTCTTAACAAAGGCTTCCTTTCCAGGGCAATTGCTCTTGACATATCGAAGGTCTTCGATAAGATGTGACATAAGGGCCTACTTCACAAGATTTCCTGCTACGGCATCACTGGAAATGTTTTCTCAATCATTAAATCATTTCTCTCCGATAGACTCATAAGAGTAGTGGTTGATCGGCAGAAATCAGAGGCCCACAGTATTAATGCTGACCTCCCTCGGAGGTCTATCCTGTGGCCAACTCTCTTCATGATCTACATCAATGATCTCCCAAAACACATACTTACCTGATTCGTTGACATATATGCTGATGACACGACAATCTGTGGCAACACGTCAAAGGTCGTAAATGACAAGGTTCTTTCTAATTCTCTCTCTTCTGATCTTGACCGCGTTGTACAATGGGGGAAGATGTGGCTGGTTATTTTAATTCATCTAAAACCAAGCTTCCATCTTTACATCATAAACGCTCTCATCTCCATCTGACATCAATTGAAATGGATGGCTCTCGTCTTGGGGAAGCCCCATGTTTTGACAAGCTTCTAGGATTGACCTTTAATCCTGATCTGAAATGGAACACGTACATCAGGTCTGTTGCCAAGGACGCTGAGAAAATGGTGGGACCTTCTACCGCTCCAGAAGATATCTCACTGCTGATGCAATTCTCTATCATGAATTATGGCGAAGGAAAACTACGATTTAATTTGAAAAAAATAAAATAAAGTCATAATATACAGTCAGTCAGCTAAGCATTTATCGTGCAGATGGCTTGAGTTCGAGTTTAAAGGAGAAAAGTAGTAAAGTGCATCTGTTGTAGCACCCAGGAATGAAAATATCATGGTAATTGGGAAGTTCTTAAAAAATATTTTTCTGTGTGATAATTATAAAACTTGTGTTATTATACTTGTTTCAATCCCATCAAAAGCTTTTGTTGAATTTTCTAAGTCGATCAAACGTTTAATTCTCAAAAAAGTGTCTTATCAGAACTTTAATTAAAATATGAATTAGGGGAGATAAAACGTCTTTCATGAAGAACAATAAAAGCAGTATCGTTTAGTGTGCTGAAATCAAAAGGATTATTTTGACATGCGTTTCGATAAGTCTTACTTCCTTTTCAACGGATGCTACATTGTAGAAACGAATTCTCAAGACAGTGGACAAAGTAACATGGCGGATATTAAGAAGCGACATGAGCAAAAGATCAATCAATCACTATAAATTATTCACTGTTAAATAAAAAGGCAGTGTTATTCTTGAAGTAGAACAGTTAAAATGAGGGACCCAATTTATTTCATGCTGAAACTAAAAAGAATGCATTAGATAACAGATGATCAGGATAAAAACACAATAATAAAAGTGGTATATATGTGCTCAACAATATCAGCATTATAAAAACAGAACAAAAACAGTAAAATGTCTTCGAAATGAAAGAATTCCAATTAATCTTTATTGAAGTCTTGTTTAAATGTTATGACATAATTGTATGCTTTTAATTCCTCAAATAATGTAATCGCTCTTGGCAACTTCTCACAGCGAGGATGGTAGTTGTTTCTTAGTGTATGCACATTCCGACAAGGCCGAATTAACGGCCTGGACTGCGTTTCCCAGTGAGGGCAATACGATTTGGAGGGTTGCCTTGCGAATGTTCCCTTTCTCTTTCTATTCTCGTCGAGTTCCGTACGTCGTTTGACCTTGGAAGTGGATGTGCTATTTGGCAATGGTCTACCCCCAGGTGTCCTTGTCTTTTGCCTGGTCACTCAGGTTTCCGTGTTGTTGCCACGTTCTTCCAGTTTGCTTCCAGAAGAACCTTATATCTTTTCTTCTGGCCATTTCTAGAACTTAACTGTCTATAGTCAGCTGATTCCTAATGATGACGGCATTGATGTTGGTGGTTTTGACCTCCTGGAGGACAGTGAGTTTGGTATGCTAGTCCTCCAAATGAGATTGTCAACTAAATTGATTAAACTTGCGCCCATGTCTGATCTATTCTGTTTTATATATTATATGTCTAAGTAGCAGTACATACAGGTTCACATATTGGTTCTCGTTAGAGAACTGAAGTAAAACGATGTTGAGTCAGCAATAAAATGAAGTAGCTTGAGAAGGAAATGCTTCGGCTAATCAGTAGGGATATAAAAGATGCATTTGAACAAGGTAAAAATTTGGCAAAATTTGTAAATGTTGTGATTTGAAGTTTAGGACAGTTGTATGTGATTGAATTTAGGACAGAAGAAATGCCGCATAGGAGGAATCGCCCAGGAGAGATTATGTGAATTATCACATTAATAAAACAGCTGAAAGACCCCTGTGTTGATTGTGCGGGCAAAACGGTGAGCATGTTTTCCACGTTGAAAGTAATTGTAAGGAAGTTCGCTAAAAACGATTGTAAGAGTGGATATAATAATATGCCAAGAATAGTCTTGAAATATACGTAAGCAAAAAAAGTTGAAAGTCAGTGTAAAGATGTAGGAGAATGTTCAAGAACGAATAGTGGAGTAATAATGTGACATTATTGTAGAATATGACTGTCGAATGGTTATTGAAGTAAAAAGACCCGACTTAATCTACTAAGAATACGAAGCAATAAACATAATATAAATGTGACTGAAATGAAAAGACGAAGGTCGAAGTACTAAGACTTGAAATGTAAAATTATTTAAGTAGAAGAAAGTAAGAATTGTCTTTGTCGTGATGGAAATCTCGAAGTGTGTTACTAATATATTCGACAAGTGGATTGAGACATTAGGAACATTATCGATTAAGAGGATCGCCTTGTAGGAAAACTGTCAGAGCCTACGGAAAAGAACTGAATGTCATAAAGCTTATGCTCATTTGTTATGATCTGCCTATCAGCAGAGAAGAAACATTAACAACGGCCATACACAAAATGTAAATATAGAAATACAAACAATAATAATCATAATAATAATTGAGATAAAAATAGGAGGTATCTTCCAGAAAAACTCGTTATAAATAATACTGTTTATCATAACCATGATTCCACTGAACTACATCCTTAAAAAGTAAGGTGCCAGGTTAGGGTTAGGGTTACAATTTTACGCGAATGGAACTACGAATACAAAGTTGCATGCATATAAATGAAGCAATTTGCAAACTTCAACAAGAAACGCGAAAAGCCGATAAACACAAGCAGACTATTACGCCATGACATTAGAATTTAATTCGCAATAGATAAGCGCGTAGTACCCGGGATGAAAATTGGGAAAACGAAAGACATCAGATGGTAGGATACTGTATAACAAAAAAATGAAATTAAAAGAAAAGTTGAAAAAGAGTACATAAAAAGAATAAGTAAAAACTAGACAGTAGAATTCACACTAATGAAATAAATATTTGAGAAATGTCAGTAATAAGCTACACTGGGCTATTCATAAGCTGATTCAAAGCATAATTTAAGTATTTTCATCAGAATACGAGGAAACTAATGATAATGCACAATGCATTTCGTACATAAGACGATAATGACCACATCAACGTTCAAAATCACGAGGGAGAAGAGGGATGATAGATGTAGAGGACTGTGTAGAACGAAGGAAAAAATTGTAAAGTCAAATCATGAAAAGACTAATCATCACAGCAAGAGACACCGTCAAGAAGAACAATACAGAAAACGACAAAAACCAGAAACAAAAATGCAAGAAAGCGTAGGCAGGGAAAGAGCAAAATAGACGATTTATTTAGAAAAACGATAAGCACACAAAGTTAATAAACCACTAGATATGGCTGCGGAAAAGAAACATGAACAGAAAAATATATTATCTCTATTAAGAGCTTAAGAGAACAATGCTATTACAACTCAGCACATTAAAGCTAAAATAGAGAAACTACACGAAAATAGTAAATGACGACTTGTGCAAAGAGACTGAAGGGTAACCTACATATGAATGCAGTACATGAATATACGGCATAAACCACTGCATGGAGTAGGTAGTACACATGAAGTTCCTAAAGCGATTGCAGCTCGAACATACAGACAAATATTATAAGCAGAAATCGACGACAGAACTAGAAAGCGAAAACCTCAATATCCTTTGGGACGTGCGGGTACAAAGAGAGAATGTAGGTTTTGTGAATACTTTCAAGAGATTAGATACAACACTTAATACACTTGTTTTTTATCGGTTCAGGTACTACCTTATGATGATTAAAGTTGATCAGATTCTTGTTTCAAGTTCACCAGGATCAGGAAAGGACCATAACACGCTTCGCCACTTATGCAGTACACAAACCGCACTGGAACAACGGTGTTATGTAGAAATCCATTCTTTACTGTCCTGTATCTTCATCGTTAATAAACTAACGCACCGCAAAAATTGGATCCAACTTAAAAAATTAAATCTACCCCTAAAAAGTAGGATATAACTGGCCAACTCACAAGAGTATAGATGCTCGGGGGGAGAAAAAGGTTACGATGCTCTTCTAATTTCCAGAAAAAAGGTTAATTATTCTATTTTTTATTTTTTTATTCTTTAAAGTTTATTATCATTCATATATGAATACATTTTTATTTTAGTTCATATTTAATAAAAATATCAGAAATAAGACACCACAATAAATTCATCCAAACAAGAAAACCAGACGTAATTATACACTAGAAGGAACAGAACTGCAACATTGTAGAATATCTCATTTCAGATATCTACAGGATAAAGATAAAAAAGATCAATAAAATAGCAATAATTGTAGGAACATTAGGAACACTTTGAGCAAAAAACTAGGGAAATCGGAATTAATAGGAAGCACTGATTTATACAACAGAACTGCTGAAAGAAACCGAAGTTTTAATGAATACCCTCGAATCCGAAAACTAATCCATTTAAAATATAAACGCTAATACGCCACATAGAAACTGCATCAGAAGCAAAAAAAACAAAACAAAAAAAAACACATAGAACCAAGAAAACTGAAGTCGAAACATTGTCAGTTAACTAGTCTTACTCCCCCAAAGTAGTAGAGTATTTGTATCAGTAGGCACAACATCAAATATTCAGAGGAAGAAATAGAGGATGAAAAGGCCAAGAAGAGAGAATAATAACCAGATCTCAAATCAAATTGTACACAACGGGACTTGGACATTAGGAGGACTGACTGCCATCCAACGTCCGATGAAGTCAAATCGCCATTTCCAGCGTGATTTAGATCACAAATGTCTTTTGTGGCAATGCATGGTGAGTATTAGAAAATTGAGAATAATTTTTATTACTAAAATTCCGAGTTACGGTAATGGCGATTTTCAACAAAAACTGAATGGTAATGGTTTGCTGGGAATCTGTGGAGATACAGAATCACTCTAAGTCCTGCGACTTATTCTGGTTGTTGTGTATGAATAACCATTGTATGAAACCATTGTGAGTAAATAAGAATTGAATTTGGAAATGCATGTATTGTAGCAAAATAATGCACAGTGAATTCATTGAAATCATTAAATTTCAATCATTGAAATGTTTCGTGTACCAGGTTTTATTGAATGGTGTGAGGTTTCATTTAAAAAGACCACATATTCTTTGATGATCTATGAGAACATGCTCTCAAACCTCGGCATTGGCTAGTGTAGATAGTGTTCTTTACATTTCCAACATTGCCAAGGATGAAGATATATATATTTTCGTATATTTCTATTTAAGTTAATATTGATTAGCGAATAATCGATAGGGGATCGTGTGAGAATAAAGTCTGATGATCATAAATTGCCGTTTATCCTTAGTAAAGCATCTAAATAAAAGCCATACCATGAAACATTTGTAAAGTGAAAATCCTTATATCGATTAATTGATATTCTGCTATATGGAAATTCTTTAATCTCGCCATGGACATGCATCTTTAGAGTGTGTTTTTTACGTGTTCACTTAGAAAACTCATTTAAAAAAATTATTATTTTCACCCTCAATTCTTTATCGACTGAACATGTATCACTTCGCAGTTTTACATATAAACCTCAATGACACGTGTCTTTGCTACTTATTCGCAAATAGAGAAATTGAATCTACTTTTAATGTGTATTTGCTGGTCATTGTTTTCTAATCTGTAGAGTTAAGCAGCATGCTCGGTGAAAATGTTTCACAGATATGACAAAACGTTTGCAGCTTTTAATAATCCTTTCTCAATCTGATATGCTATTGGGAAGCTTAAATCAAAGCTTGAGAAATATTTTACACTTATTTATGGATAGTTGTAAATTGACATTTCTTTTTACGATTGATTACATCGGAAACGAAATGGTCTTTTGATAATGTTACTAATCATCACGATCATATCGAATAAATCCGAAGATTCTACTGTTGGCAATAGTTTCTGGATATATTTATAGTCAAAATTGTTTCTAGAAAAGCTCGGGGATTACGGAAAGCGTACGTGAAGCTTGTCAACATCCTAAGTTATACCGATTATTGTGGAATGAACTAGATTTGAACTGGAGATAGCCAGGAAGTCAGAACGTAACATTAACCACTAGACAATCGTCACGTCCGTTTTGTTTTTGAAATAAATAACGATTATTCGCAAAAACTAGTTTCCGTAAATGTGTAACAAAATATTTGTATCGTATTTAATAGTTGAACTGTTTCTATGACGTCCAATACTTTATGCATTTGGATGGCATATAAAAGAAAACATATACCAATTTTACAGACGAAAATCTAAAGAGAAGATAATTCTAGTTATGTAAGCGTTAATAATTCCTTTGGTAATCACATAATATTGCGCTCAAATTAGGTGCACAATATTATTGACTATTTAACCAAGTTTTAATTACCAATGTCCAAAAGTACTTAGTTGCCGTCGAGACGTTTTTCACAATCCGTCCAGACACGAGTACGGATATGATCATGGCAAGTTAACGTGTTTACTTTAAATATAACGATTTATTACCACATTTAGATTTTCCTAAAAAGATCATGTTTGCCCATTTAATAGATCTAAGCAATAACTTTACATTTTCACATGACATGTGACTAAACAAATGTTGTAATTTCTCAGTTCGAGAAAGTATCAGATTAGAAAATTCGAGTTTGCGATTTCGATCCTGCACAGTAATTATATAAAAAAAAATTAAATCAACTGATCTTAAGAAATATATTTTCTCTTTTTAAAATATTTTAAAACATAAACGAAAAGTGTTGGTATATATAGGACGAGTTCTTCTCTTTCTATCTAACTCATTGCCATTGCCTTTGTTTTTATGTCTCTTTATTTCTCTCTATATATACCTTTATCTATATATACGTTTCTAATAAAGAGGGGACAATTCCGCGTCGTGTGCATATCTTCCTATAAAGAGGGAAGGCATACAAAAAAAATAACTTAAATATAATGTATTCTTATTTAAAATTTGCATGTAAGCATGGGAGCATTTATGCATCTCTAGATGTGGCTAAAATAACATAACATCTCTTTTAACATACGAAACACTGAAATGTCTATATTAACACTAGTTATTTTAGCAGTATTTACGTATATCTGAATTGTTTAAACTGATAATAGCAAACATTCTTGTATACCAAAAGGTACGTTATTACGATACTGCATGCGATCAGCTGAAACCAAAACGCATACCGAATGCTTTCAGACTGCAAAATAATGAAACCTTTTTATTTAGATATTCGATTCCCTTTAAAACACGTGATTTGTTCGTCAATAAAAAATACGTATCTTACACACTAACATTTGGAGGAAGAAATGTATATAATATATTTACTCATAAAATATATTAATAAATATACATTGATTTTTATTAGAGATATATTAGCAAAATAAAATATCCATGAATAATTACTCGTGCACACATAATATCATATAATATCAACCTGGTCTCATTTACAATCTTTAATCTACTTTGATAGGTTCTAATAGAAAATTCAATTTTGGAACAATCTTGGACTTGTCTTATTTGAAGTTTGTAATTATATTTACCTTGCATTTACTCGATTAAGTAAATAAGATAAACTGGAAACATATCAAAACAGACTACACATTCTCCTAATTTTTATGTCTGTTATGTCGAGTCTTCTTATTTCAGTATTTAATCAATACAATTACTATACTTCATTCTAACTTGATTTATTGAAAGTAACAGTTTGTTAATTACACGATATTGATCTAATTCACTCATAAAAGTAATAAGCCTGACTCTTTTAGTAGAGCTGTCAAAACTCATGATTATCAAATAATTCAAAAGCTCCAAAAAGAAAAAATTTCTACAAAGAGTACATATGTCTTAATTATCTAATAGGTGTAAATGTATTTCTACTATAACCTGGAAACCCTTTTTGTCAATTCTAAATGACGAGACATGCTTAACAGTAAAGTATTCTGCATAAATAAATGCGAATATATAAAAATGGATTGATATACATTTTTATAGAATGAATATATAAAAATACATTAATATATATTTTTATAGAATAATATATAAACATACATTACTATATATCTATAGAATGAATATATAAAAATACATTAATATATATTTTTATAGAATAATATATAAACATACATTATTATATTTATAGAATGAGTATATAAACAAATTAACATATGTATTTATAGAATGAATATATAAAATTACATTAATATATATTTTTATAGATTGAATATATAAAAATACATTGATATATATTTTTATAGAATGAATATATAAACATACATTGATATATATTTTTATAGAATGTATATATAAAATACATTGATATATATTTTTATAGAATGAATATATAAACATACATTACTATATATTTTTATGGAATGAATATATAAACATACATTATTATATATATTTAAGTGAATAAATCTATACAACTACATGAATATATATTTTTAGAGAATGAATATATAAAAATAAATTGATATATATTTGTAAAGAAGGAACATATAACACTAGATTAATATATATTTATATAGAATGAATATATAAACATACATTAATATATATATCTTTATGGAAATGGTATATAAAAACACATTAATATATATCTGTATAGAATGAACATATAAACATACATCAATATCTATTTTTTAGAATGAATATATAGAAATACATTAATATATATTTTGGGGGAAAGAATATATAAACATACGTAACTATATATTTTTATAGAACAAACATATAAACTACATAAATATATATGTTTATGGAATGAACATATACAAATACATTAATATGTATGTTTATAGAATGAATATATAAACATACATTAATATCTATTTTGGAATTAATACATACCAATACATTAATCTATATTTTTAGAGAATGAATATATGAAAATACATTAATATATATTTTTATAGAATGATTATATAAAAAATTAATGTATATTTTTATAGAATGAATATATAAAAATACACAAATATATATTTTCATAGAATTTACATATAAACATACACTCCTTTATATCTTTATATAATGAATATGTAAGCATATATATTAATATATATTTTTATAGAATGAATATATACACATACATTAATATATACATTTATAGAATGAATATACAAAAATAAATAAATATGTGTTTTATCGAATGAATATATAAACATACATTAATATATATTTTTATAGAATAAATATATAAAAATACATTAATATTTATTTTTATAGAATAAATATATAAATATACATTAATATATATTTTTATAGAACTAATATATAAAAATATATTAATATATATTTTTGTAGTATGAATATATAAAAATACATTAATATATATTTTTATAGAATGAATATATAAAAATACATTAATATATATTTTTATAGAATGAATATATAAAAATACATTAATATATATTCTTATAGATTGAATATATAACAACACATTAATATATATATATATATCTATATTATAGAATGAATATATAAAAGTACATTAATATATATTTGTAGAGAAGGAATATATAAAAATACATATATATAGTTTTAGAATGCATCTATAAAAATACATTAATATATATTTTTATAGCAGAATATATAAAAATACATAAATATATATTTTAATAGAATGTACATATAAACATACACTACTTTATAATTTTATCTAATGAATATGTAAACATACATGATTATATATATTTTTATAGAATGAATATATACACATACATTAATATATATTCTTATAGAATGAATATATAAAAATAAATTAATATGTATTTTACAGAAGGAATATATAAAAATAAATTAATATATATTTTTATAGAACTAATATGTAAAAATTTATTAATATATATTTTTATAGATTGAATATATAAAAATAAATTAATATAAATTTTTATAGAAATAATATATACATATATTAATATATATTTTTATAGAATGAATATATGAAAATAAATTAATATATATTTTTATAGAATGAATATATAAAAGTACATTAATATATATTTTTAGAGAAGGAATATATGAAAATACATACACACATATATATATATATTTAGGATGAATACATAAACCTACATTAATATATATTTTTTATAGAATGTATATATAAACATACATTATATATATTTTAAAGAATGAATATATTAACATACATTAATATATATTTTTATAGAATGCATATATAAAATACATTAATATATATTTATATGGAATGAATACATAAAAATACATTAATATAAATCTTTGAAAAATTATTACATAAAAATACAATTATATATATTTTTATAGAGATGCTATAGATAAAAGTACACTAATATATCTTTTTATAGAATAAATATATTAAAATACAATAATATATATTTTTAGAGAATGAATATATACACATACATTAATATATATTTTTATAGAATGAATATATACACATACATTAATATATATTTTTATAGAATGAATATATAAAAATAAATTAATATGCATTTTATAGAATGAATATATAAACATACATAAATATGTTTCTTTATAGAATGAATATATTAAAATACATTGATATATATTTTTATAGAATGAATATATAAATATACATTAATATATATATTATGGAATGAATATATAAAAGTACATTAATATATATTTGTAGAGAAGGAATATATAAAAATACATATATATATAGTTTTAGAATGAATATATAAATATAAATTAATATATATTTTAATAGAATGAATATATAAAAATACATAAATATATATTTTAAAGAATGTACACATAAACATACACTACTTTGTATTTTTATATAATGAATATGTAAACATACATTAATATATATTTTTATAGAATGAATATATAAGAATAAATTTATTTGTATTTTATAGAAGTAATATATAAACATACATAAATATATATTTGTAGAGAAGGAATATATAAAAATACATATATATGGTTTAGAATGAATATATAAACATACATTAACATATATTTTTATAGAATAAATATATAAAAATAAATTAATATATATTTGTATAGAATAAATATATAAAAATAAATTACTATATATTTTTAGAGAATGAATATATAAAATACATTAATATATATTTTTATAGAATGAATATATGAAAATAAATTAATATATATTTTTATAGAATGAATATATAAAAGTACATTAATATATATATTTAGAGAAGGAATATATAAAAATACAGACATATATATATATATATATTTAGAATAAATATATAAACCTGCATTAATACATATTTTTCTAGAATGCATATGGAAACATACATTATTATATATATTTTAGAGAATGAATATATAAACATACATTAATATACATTTTATAGAATACATATATAAAATGCATTAATATATATTTATATAGAATGAATACATAAACCTACATTAATATATATTTATATAGAATGAATATATAAAAATACATTAATATACATTTATTTAGAATGAATATATAAACATACATTAATATATCTTTATATAGAATGAATATGTAAAAATACATTAATATATATTTATATAGAATGAATACATAAAAATACATTAATATAAATTTTTGAAGAATGAATAGATAAAAATACAATTATATATATTTTTATAGAGATGATATATATAAAAGTACATTAATATATCTTTTTTTATAGAATGAATATATCAAAATACAATAATATATATTTTTACAGAATGAATATATACAAATGCATTAATATATATGTTTATAGAATGAATATAATTTACATCAGATTTGATGCAGCTCATAATATATGGTGACTTTTATGTATAAAGAAAAATAAATACATTTTTTAATTAATTATAAACGATTATGAAAAAAAGGAGTTGTAAAGATTTTTTCTTCACATCATTTGTAATAAATTACCATTGTATTGTGTAGATCTCATTGTTTCTATTGCGTTGCTTAGCATGCTTTTACTTGCTCTCCATATGTTCTATAGCCGACTACATAGTAAGGTCTATAATATTAAGACAGCTGTTAATATTACAACCTTCGTATCCTAATTTATTGCAGTATTTTCAACAGTCAAACAGCCGGTGTCCTCTTATAATTCATTTATCGTTATATGAAACACTACTTATTCTTCAATTATATAACGAAATTATCGTTACATTCAACATTACTAATTGTTCAATTACATAACGAAATTATCGTTACATGAAACACTAATAATTGTACAATTACATAAGGAAATTATAGTTTCATGTAACACTAATTATTGTTCAATTATTTAACGAAATTAACGTTACCTGCAACACTAATAATCGTTCAATTACATAACGAAATTATCGTTACCTGCAACTCTAATGATTGTTCATTTACAGAACGAAATTATCGTTACATGCAACGCTATTAATTGTTCAATTACATAACGAAATTATCGTTACCTGCAACACTAATAATTGTTCAATTACATAAGAAAATTATCGTTACATGCAACACAACTAATTGTTAAGTTACATAACAGAATTATCGTTACATGCAAAGCTATAAATTGTTCAATAACATTATGAAATTATCGTTACCTGCAACATTAATAATTGTTCAATAATATAAGGAAATTATCGTTACATGCAATACTAATAATTGTTCAATTACATAAGAAAATTATCGTTACATGCAACACTAACAATTGTTCAATAACATGAGGAAATTATCGTTACGTGCAACACTAATAATTGTTCAATTACATAACGAAATTATCGCTACCTGCAACACTAATAATTGTTCAATTACACAACGAACGTATCGTTACATGCCATACTAATAATTGTTCAATTACATAACGAAATTATCGTTATATACAACATTATTGATTGTACAATTCCATAACGAAATTATCTCTATATGCAGCATTATTAATTGTTCAATTACATAATGAAATTATCGTTATGTGCAAGACTACTAATTGTTCAATTACATAACAAAATTCTCGTCTTAAGCAACACTATTAATTGTTCAATTACATAACGAAATTATCGTTACATGCAACACTACTAATTGTTCAATTACATAATGAAATTATCGGTATATGCAACACTATTAATTGTTCAATTACATAATGAAATTATCGTTGTATTCAACACTATTAATTATTCAATTACATAATGAAATTATCGTTATATGCAAGACTACTAATTGTTCGATTATATAATGAAATTATCGTTATATGCAACACTAATAATTGTTCAATTACATAACAGAATTATCGTTATATGTAAGACTACTAATTGTTCAATTACATTAAGAAATTATCGTTACATGTAACATTATTAATTGTTCAATTACATAACGAAATTATCGTTATATGCAACACTACTAATTGTTCAATTACAGAACGAAATTATCGTTACATTCAACACTACTAATTGTTCAATTACATAATGAAATTATCGTTATATGCAACACTACTAATTGTTCAATTACATAATGAACTTATCGCTACATGCCACACTATAAATTGTTCAATTACATAATGAAAGTTTAGTTAGATTCAGCGCTACTAATTGTTCAACTACATAATGAAATTATCGTTACATGCAGCACTACTAATTCTTCAATTACATAACGGAATTATCGTTACATTCAACATTACTAATTGTTCAATTACATAACGGAATTATCGTTATATGCAACACTAATAATTGTTAAATTACATAACGGAATTATCGTTATATGCAACACTAATAATTGTTCAATTACATAACGGAATTATCGTTACATGCAACACTACTAATTCTTCAATTACATAACGAAATTATCGTTACATGTAACACTACTAATTGTTCAATTACATAATGTCAATTTCACTTTATAATCGTTAACTTAAGACATATGATTTCCTCTGTCTCCGTGACCGAGATGATTAGGTCCTGGGTTTATTTTTTTATTTCGTTTCCACCTTCGCGTCAAGGCTTCGGGGTTCAAGCCTACCTTCCCACTAAAACTTTTTTTTTTCTTTTACACGTCCAAACACCCGGCCAACGTTTTTTCTAAACAGGGTTGTTTTGATCTACCCCCCAACACACACACCTCAAAACACCCGGGCACTTCGGGGACCCCCCTCCGCTAGTAGACAATAAATTAATAATATGTTGAATTCCTCTGAAATAACAGTCTTTTTAGTGACAAAAATGTAAAGTTAATACAGAAAGATTTACATTTGTTGTGCGAATGTCACGCCACGGAGAAACAATACAAAAGGACATACGTTTCATTATTCGTTTTCTAGTCCATGATCAATAAAATACCTTCGTTAGAGTTGGTAATAAATACCCGTATCAATGCGTCTATTAGATAGGAGATATCTGGAAAGGTACTTACCTATCAAAATTATTTTTTTTCAAATTATAATTTTTCTCCGATACGTTTGTTACGAGCTAAGTTTCGATATATTTAATATCAATGTCTGCGTGCCTCAAAGACCAATCCTGAACCAAACCCTGATTCCTAAATTATATTACAAATCACATTCTGAGACATATCCTTGGCGAATATGGTACAACAATATATGGCAGCAGTTGTAAGCACATTGATTATCAGGATATTTGAGACTATCTCTTCTCTTTAAAAGTAGCTGGTCTCACGTGGAAAATATCTTGTTTAACAACTACTCTTATTTAAACAATTGGTAGCTATGCAGCGTAATCGATCCGTAAACTGTCTAGGGATAGTTGTCTCCTATTCTCTTTTTATGCCATTCCATGGCCATTACTACGACATAGAATCACCAAGAGAAAATGCTGGACACAATGACACATTCGGTAGTGATTAAATTCTTTAGATGTCTTCCTGTATTTCTGAGATTCTACATCCATTAGTTTGCAATTCTCAGCATGACTGACAAAGAATTGTGAAATGCAAGGACAATATAAAAACAACAAAAACTACTAAACAAATCGTTTATACAACACTTTAGTGCAAGGGGAAATCTTCATTTAACATATCACACCAGTTACTAAAGACTGAATAGACCTTTATAAACTTATATTTTTTAAGTAATACTTCCATAAATATTCATTTACGTATATATTGCAAGTAGCAAAATACGATCACATTTAATTAAATTTTCAAGTACCGAAGTGATTAATAAAACTTCTTAAAAATACTATATTCCTATGAATAATTTATGTATAAATCTATGAAATAAATTAGATGAAGAAATTAATCTATGAAATTAATTGAGGAAAAAAAATGATTTTATAATGTTGTCAAATTTATATACCGTCTAGCGACAATCGTTTAACTCTGCAATTACTGTCCATGTAATAAAGCAGCATCAGAGAATTTTTCAATACAATTGTAATACATTTTCTTAATAATTACACGATTTACATTATTTATTTAAGGACAGGAGAATATAAAATAGTCTAAATTGAAGCTGGACGAGGCGGTAAAACGAGTGCAAGGAAGGATGGAGAGGGCGGTTTGACAAGGCATTTGAAAAGCCCTAGCGGCAACCGCCACGGGGCATGGTTTAAGTGAAAGTAAAGGTGAAATTATTTAAAAATAAATGAAATCCTATTGTTATTGATGTTAGCAATATATAAATAGAAATCGAACTCTTGAACAATCATTGTGTATTCTCTGTTACTGTTGACCTTCAATGTTTAGAATGTATTTTTTATTAATATGTGTAAACACTATTCAAAGTTGTTTCTTTAATGCATTATTCACTAAAAGTTAACATAAAGAAAAGAAACTGAAAAATATTATCATTGTAATATTGTATCGGATCTACCTCTGTGTTCCATGTTTAAAAAGGATGTGTCCTCTATAATTTCAGACCTGGCGGAATGGTTAATTGTAGGTATAGACCGTTTCATACCCTCAAAAAAGTTCCAGCAAAAACCCAACAGCCAGCCATGGTTCTCTCCAGAATGTGCTGCTGCCATTGCGCACAGAAATCACTTTTTCCACTGCTTCCAACGTGATAGATGTATGGAAACTAAAGCCGCTTTCAGGACTGCCAGCAACCATTGTAATAAAGTAATAAAGAACGCAAGAGAGTTGTATGCTCAATCCGTCAAGTGCAAAGTAGCTGAGCAACGGCTTGGTTCCCACCAGTTTTGGCAAATAGCAAACAGAATCCTGAACAGAAGCGTGTGCTCTATCCCAACTATCATCAATGGACCTGAGGTAATCTCGTCAGCATCAGACAAATCCAAACTCTTTGCTAGAACATTGTAGCTAATTCTACTCTTTGCGACCAAGGCCGCTAACCCCAATATTTCCTCTCCTGTATCAGAAAACACGCTATGTGATATGCATATATCTGTACGTGATGTTTCCAAGCTAATCAAAAACCTTGATTCCAGTAAAGCAATTGGCTCTGGCGGTATTCCAATTATAGTACTCAAAATACTTCAACCAGAAATAGCGCCCATCCTTACAAAACAGTTTAAACGTTGTCTTAAGGGGAATAGCTTCCCATCACCCTGGAAAATCTCATCAGTATGCTCTGTATTTAAGAATTCAGGTGATCGCTCATCCCCCTCTCAGTACAGGCCAATAAGTCTCCTGTGCGTCATGAGTAAGCTTCTACCATCTGTGTTAAATACAGAAGTAATCAACCATCTCAACAAAAATAACCTTCTTAGTGAAGCTCAATATGGTTTCCGTTCTGCTAGATCTACAGCATATGTGCTTACAATTATATCTCATAGTATTAGCTCTCGACGGAAGCAACCTTTCTAGGGCAATTGCTCTTGACATATCTAATGCTTTGATAGGGTATGGCATAATGGTTTAATTCACAAGATCTCTACCTATGGTATCGCTCGAAATGTCTTCTCAATTATTAAATCATTTCTTTCTGATAGGTTCATAAGAGTAGAAGTTGAAGGGCAAAAATCAGAAGCTCACAGTATTAATGCTGGTGTCCCTCAGGGGTTTATCCTGGGCCCAACTGTTTTCCTGATCTACATTAATGGTCTTCCAAATCACATCCTTTCATGATTTGTAGACATTTATGCTGATGACACTACCATTTATGGTAGCAAATCTTACCAGTAAACGACCAAGTTCTCTCCCATTCTCTCTCCTCTGATCTTGAGCGCGTGGTACAATGGGGAAAGGAGTGGCTGGTAACTTTTAATGCATCTATAACCAAGCTTCTCTCTTTACATCATCAACATTCTGATCCACATCTGCCATCAATTGAAATGAATGTCTCTCGTCTCCAGTAGGCCTCAAGTTTTGACGGGCTTCTGGGCTTGACCATTACTCCTGACCTTAAATGGAACACGTACATCAAATCTGTTGCCAAGGTCGCTGAAAAAATGGTGGGATCTTTCTATCGATCCAGTAGATATCTCACTGCTGATGCAATTCTCTATCTATATTAGCGCCAGGTACGTCCAAGGATGGAATACTGTTGCCACATCTGGGCAGGAGTTGCGAGTTTGTCTCTGATGTATCGTTATTTTCATGGAAAGTGTTCGACTGAGCTTCAGTCTATGGTCTCCCCTCGCCAAACTTTCACAAGAAACACTCGTCTAACTGAAAACACTATCAATATTCCCCCACTCTGTTACTGTGCCTTAATCTAAACGTAGATTCTATGAAGAAAGCTTCTTTCTTAGAACTGCATACCTGTGGAATTGTCTTCCGTTTTCCTGCTTTCCAGCTGACTACAATATGGTTGTCTTCAAGTATAACGTTAATAAGTCTTTGATGAGCTGTTCCATATAAGTTAACACATTTACCGAATTTTCATTACCAATGATTACTATATATGTCCAATTTCTACTGTACACTCTAACTCTTATCCTTGAGTGACCTCTTGGCCTTGATAATGTGGTGATGCATGTGTAAAAAAGTATTTTAAGAAATTTTAGATGCGAGGAGCCTTTAATAAGTCTCAACACGTTTTGTGTACAGGAACTTCAAAATGTCGTAGAGTCTTGAAATTCAGCATGTGTTTGCTATACATCTTCTGAGATGACTGACTAATTTTTTGATTTAAGGTGTAAATTATAGCAGTAATGGGACTATGCCCAACTAAAGCGAGATTGTCACAGTAAGCGAATTAAAGAATTACAATCTGGACCTGAGATAACTTGAGAAGAAAGATATGCAATAACATTCTGTTTCAAACTTGAAAAATGTCATAGAAAAGTATGAAATGTTTAAGACTGCTTTTTAACCATCTTGTTTTTGGCTGCTTTGAAACCATCTTGCATGAAGCCAACATCAGTTTTTGCGTGACATAAGTGATTTGACGAAGGTAAGGAATATGTAAGGGAGTGTGAGATGTGTGGGAAGTATAAGGATGTTAGAACACCAGATTTGATTGGTTCCAAGAGTGCTCAGAAAATCTTTAAAAAGACGTTGTTATGACAGCAAAGAAATGTTTGAGTTGATCAATTCAGATCCAGCAGTATTGATACGCTAATAACCTGCGATAAGAGCTGGGTCTACTGCTATGACCGAGAGACAAATAGACAAAGTGACTTGTAGAAGCATGCTGGTTATCATAGACAAATTAACTTCAGAAAGACCGAATAAAACTAGAAATGCATGATAATATATATTTCAACAGTACAAACTATATCGACAAGCACAAATTTTCCACTGGACAGGCAGTCAACAAGGAATACAATGTTGCGTCTTTAAATGGGTTCAGTAAGAAATTCCGTCAGAAAGGGCGCAGCGCACTTCAAATCGGGTCATTAGCATTTCTACTAAGACAATGATCCAGTCTATAACCCTATCCTTGTCACAGACTATTTGATCAAGCTGACAGTTCTTCACCCTCCTTATAATCCCAATCTTGCTCCCTGTGACTTTTGGTTATTTCCTAAAGTCAAGAATAACCTCAGAGGCGTACGTTATAAGATAATTGATAGGATGAAAGAGATTGTAATGAGGGTCACGAACGTACACACGCAGGAGGACTTTCATGAGGTTTTGTAGAAGTAGATGGAATAGTAAAACACATGCATTGACACCCGAGGAGATTCTTTAGAATTGGGCTAGATTTTCATGCGTGTACCATCAAGAAAAGTGCCCATACGAAAATAGAAACTTTTTTTAGAAAGTTTATCTGTGAATTGGCTTCTGAGATAATCTTCCTTTAATAAGGTGTAAACACTTTATTGTTTATATAGGTTCAGCGTTCATTGTTTTATTCAGGAAGCAAGAGCAATCACTCGGAGTTTTTGAAATTTTCTTGTGATGGTAACTCTCTAATATAGTACACATGTTTACACATGTGTTAACATGTAGATACTCGGGACCTAACACGTTGTAGACTCCGTCGCAAAAAGAGACAAAGACAAGGAAAGAAATTGAACTCGCTGTTTCAGGGTTTAAGATAAGATTTTATTCCTCATTCTCTCGCCACAAATTGTAAATATGAAATAAATATTATTGTATTATAGTGAAATCAATTATTAGGAAATAAACACATATGGTCTTGCTTAGCTCATTAAAGTGACGACAATTCTACACGTATTTGTGTAAGTAATTTTAACATTCGGGCTCAATTTCGAACACACTAGGTAGGTAATTATATTTTTATGAACACTCTGCTGACTCAGAAAAATTATTGACTTTTTAACCTTCGCGTTTCAAATCATAATACATTATAATACCTTATGATCTAACTTCGAAGGGAAGAACAATTATTGCACGACTGTAGTATATTAATGTCATGAATATATTTGTGGCTAGTTTAAATGGTAATTATGTAGTATCTGTAAATATAGCTATAAATAATCCCCAGATCTAGTGTAGAATAGGATGTTGGTATCTCGCTTCTGCTTTACACCGAAAGTTGGTGATGATAACAGTGCAATATGAGTGATGAACAAACATTTTTACGTACATATCTTGACGGTTCATGACTTGAAATCGGGTTTTAATTTGATGGGAATACGCGAGAAATTATTCATCGTAGGCAGACCCTTTATCTGATTTATTTCATCAATTATGCTTCGTATTAAGTCGATTAAAATGCCTTCAAAATGCTAATCGAATGTGTGCTGCTGTGTAATGTAGGTTGATTAAAACAGATAAAGATGAAGCTTTCTCTCGATATGTAAACAAGATTAGCGAATCTGGCTCAGATAACTCGCAGTAATATCCACGGAACCTTCTTTATGATTAGATATTTTTTTTTAACAATTAAACTGCATGAGATTTTTTTTTAATTCCAAACCAGAAAATAATTATCTGGGCTGAAGCTGCTAAAAACAGCCTATCTTGCCTTGACAGTACAAAATAGACTTCGTGGCTTATTGGAGGGATGCCCTTTTCTCTTCCCTGCAACCTTTCTTCCACAGAAGAGACTTTGCGAGCCTGTCTTTGTTTTCTCGTTATTTCCATGGCAGATGCTCGTCCGAGCTCCAATCTCCGCCCCTTCGCCTATGTTCCACAAAAAAAACACCCGTCTAGTTGAAACCACTGTCAGTAATTTTCCCCACTCTTTATCTGTGCCTAAATCAAAACATAGATAACATGAACAAAGTTTCTTTCTTAGAAGTGCACGTCTGTGGAACTCTCTGCCGCTTGCCTGTTTCCCACCTGATTCCTGATGAATCGCCCCCTTAAGTAAGCCACTTAATCAAATCTCTAATACTAACTATTACTACAATACTATCGCATTTATTACTGTACACGCAATAGCCCTTATCCCCGGGTGGCTTCCTGTCCTTGATAAGTAGTGACCTCGATGTAAATAAAAAAAATGATTAATATTTAAGTCTAAGATATTTTTTTGATTCTTTAGCTTACATTGGTTTCCCGGATTTTTTTCCAGAATCAATTATTTTCAGGTAAACAATGCTAATGTCACTAGTACAGGTAATAAAGTTTTAAGAGATCAGCTGCAATCGACTGTGGAATACGTTAACTTTTGGGTGGTGCACCTAATACCTTATATCGTCAATATAAAAATAATTAAAGTCTGTTTCTGTGGGACAACGATCGGTATATATTATTAACTGATACGGTGTATGTGCGGAAGACTCTCTACTAAACTCCCCTCCTAATTTTTTATTTACGGACTTGAAACTTGATACGTAGAAAATGTGAACCTCAGAAAAAAATGGATTTGGGTTTAAGCCGGTAAAATAGATGTTAAGTAGTTAAAATTAAAAAAAATAAATGAACTAGTTAGTAGTAAGTCGACAAAACCTGTTAGATTTGCGCATGCGTACATTCACATTTATACATTAGAATCGTTTAATTCTTTACATTTTCTCGTCTATCTGTGGATAGCACAATGGGTAACGACTAAGATTGGAGTGATCACTATTCTGTTTCGTGGCTAGCTAATGGCACTGAAGAGTTTGTTTTTAAAGATTTCAATCATTACTATGTATTGGTATAATAAAATAATCAATAGTGAATTGTGACTATAATAATAAATATGAAATCTACAAGAAATCATATATCATATTTAAGTGTATTTTACAATTAGGCCACGCTGGGGCACTCATAGGTAGTAGGTACAATATAATAAGGAATACTGAATTTGCCATGAAATTGCAAATACGAAATGGGTATAAATTAAAATATCATATGTAAGGATATTTTAAAACAAATAAAACTGCACGGGCAACTAGTTTTTATATATGCAATATTTAAACCTTTTCAAGTTTTTTTTTTCGATCTAAAATTGACTTATAGTTTTTATTTAATTATTGGGCTAGTGGAAAACCAATATCGTTTTCTCACATATGTTATTTTATATATGATTTCTGAATTAATATATATATATATATATATATATATATATATATATATATATATATATATATAAGCATCTTATCATTTTGAAGCGCGTTTTTCGCTCTATCCCATCCTGTTATGCATTACCATTCTCAATCCCTTCATAAATTTTTGCAGGCTTTTCTATAGCATGGGAAAATCCAAATCCGCGCGATTTTCTTGTTCCAGTTTAAACTAGGCAAAATAGCTTCCGAGACAGATCGTGATACCAACCGTACGTTTGTCCCAGGAACCATTAACGAACGTGCGTCACAACGGTAGTTCAAGAAGTTTCGCAATCTTGACAAGGGCCTCAAAGATGAAGACTGTCGCGACCGGCAGATTGCGGTTGATAACGGGCATTTGAAAGTTTTAATTGAAGCCGATCCTTTCAAAACCACACGAGGATTTGCTGTTGAACTCGGTCGACCAGTCAACAGTCGTTCCAAATTTAAAGCAAATAGGTAAGTTAAAAATTTTACATAAAAGGGTGCCTATTGAATTGACCGATAAACAAAAAAAATCCTCGTTTTGAGGTTTCAACGCTCATTGCGCACAAGAAAAACGACCTATTTTTCGAGCGGATTGTGAAGTTTAATGAGACGGGTTCGAGACAGTAGCTGAATGCCAAAGAATCTCCACAACATTTCCTGAAGCCGAAATTGCACTCAAAAATGTTATGGTGACTGTTCTAAGCCAAGATACGCCTTCACACTGATTCACTCGGAGCCTGTTTGAGTTCCTGGAACCCGACAAGATACGGAATCATCACTCCCTAACTAATGCGCCAAAGCTTACTTGCGCATCGATTTCTAACTAAGTAGCTTTCCCTTTGTGATTTTTCCGTATTCCCAGCAAGTCCCAAGATTCCAACCCAGATATCCCTCACATTCCTCTAAAAAAATAAAAAAATTAATAAGGCTCTATCTTGTCCCTTACGTAATCTGCATCTTTCCCTTTCTTCTATCTCCCCGTGATTAGGCTTGGTACCGACTGTCCAGTCGCTCCGTACCCTGAGGAATTATCGCGACCTCGCACGCCAGACTTTTGTTGGACAAGACTTATTGCCGTTGCTTTGGCCTACGTGGCATCTTCCAACTCACTGGAACCACTAGTATTGTTTTAACAGGGTACTCATTACTCTAAAATAGTATTTCCCCTGCCAAATTTTCTAATTTGTGACAATACCGTGGCTTATAAAAAAAAATAAAACAACAGAAAAAACTGCTTTCTACAGCCTAATCGCCTTGTAATTCTCATGAAAAAAAATGCAACTACGCGCTAAACGTCCCTAAAATATAACTAAACCAACCAAATCTATTCCAAAATAATTTAATTTAATAATACCAATTAAATTCACCCAGCATGTTTTTTTTTTAATTTGGTACCTTTAATTCACAATAGGGTAACATTTTACTTCTAAAATTCTTCCTCCACCCCTTTTTTTATCAAAATGTATGGCAAAGCCATACATTTTTAATAACTAACTAACTAAACTAAGGAGGGAATATATACGCTACCCGCTGGCAAGAAGACTGTCCTACGATAAATCGATAAACTCAAAATTAAATAAATACAACAATAAAATTGCCATGTAGCGCTACCCTGCGCTCTTCAAGGTCAAACTCCTTTATGACCCCATGGCTTCTTCGTACCCATCTCGGGACTTCCAGAGCATCCTTTGCTCCCGGTCGACACTACTCGTGGTCGATAATTTCACGGCTCCTAGCCGAACAACAATAAAACACAAAATCGAGGTCCATCTGCCTCCTACTTACATCTCAGGATTTACGGACAATCTTCTTTACTCCTAGGTAGCACAAAAAACAAAAAAAAAAAATCCCATCCCAAACCTTCACCATTTCATATCAAATGTTCTTAATTAATTTACCTCCTCTATGACTATACTTAATTGGTCCAAGAGTAATCAAGTCGGTTTTATTTATTCTATCCCATTTACCCCCCGTGTGGTCAACACACAATGGACATGTCCTCCGACTGTCCATATTAGTTACAGAGATCGCCCATTTCTCTATAACTATCTCGTGCTTCCCTGAGCACCTACCAAAATATGGATTTTTTTTTAAATTTATTACGAGGACGTTCTGTACCGCCCTCCACCGACTTACGCATCCGGAACAAAAAAAATCTGTCGAAACTACAAGAACAAAACAACAAACAAAAAAAATATGTATACATGACCACCTCGAAACTAGAATAAATACCGACTGACTTCCTGACCTCATTACTCATAATCCAGCAAACCGTCTGCCTGTCCAACTACTGTATTTCGATTTTAAAAAAAATCCTTATTCCTTATTCTTTTGTCTTCCGACATCATCCCATTTTAAAAATTCTCATTTATGTTTTCCTTGCATAATCCCGTTATCTCAAAAATTATTATTGATAATTGATATACCCCTATCCTGTCATCATCTTATTTTTAAAAAATTAAATTACATTGACACCACGTGGCAAGACCATCGATGCCCCCATCTGCTATACAAATACAAGATAACAAAAGTACAGAAAAAGAAATACAGAAAAATACACATGGCAACTCAACAATACTTAACAATATTCAATAATACTTAATTAATTCACTTATAACTAACAACTTTCAGCAAAGTTCAACAAAATTATCACAGATCAAATTGTCCACGTAAGCAAAGTTCAAGGGTTTTCTGAAACTAAAAAAAAAGCATTATTCTTTTACAATTAACCACAGAATTAAATTAAAAAGTTCCGCTTCTATTCTATTCATATAATTATAATTTACTTAAAATTAATCCGGAGGGATGCCACATCACCAACCTGATTTTTATTTCACCTAATACTTTCGACAATAGTGTAATTTTTGTCTTTTTTTTTTTCAAATCTAAAATGACATCTTGCTATTCCGAAGTTCACTGTCCCTTATTTTTGTAACGCTTTGCTAAATTCAACAATGTCAAATGACTGACAGGTTTATAAACTGTGGACAAGCTCGATGTCATTTTGCTTCAACAAATGTTCGTTTGTGTTGTCTTGTCTATTTAAATATATATATATATATACGTTTTTTTTCTCCGTGTTTTCAATTCTTTCTCTGTGTTTTTCAATTTTATTTTTATTTTTAATATGGTAAATTAATTTTCTTTTCTCTTTTGTTTTTCAGTCGTTTTCCAAGCTTACAGCGTATTTTTAATTTTGGAGTTTAATTTTCTTCTAAATGCGTATGGTATTCTTCATGCCTTTGCTATCTTTTTCAACACATAACTGAATCATTTTTTCTTCTTCTTCCTTCCTCTCTCTCTATCTTTCTCTCTCTCTCTCTACCCGTTTTTCACTGTTCTTCATTTATTCTCTTTTTCTCTTCATTTTCACTATTCTTTCTTTTTTTATTCCACTGTCTCTTCTCCGTTTTTTTCTCCCTCCTTTTTCCTCAATTTCTCTTCTTGTCTTTATTTTTCCTCGTTATCTCTTTTTCTCGTTATGTCCGTGGCAATCCAGGTTTCGATATATACCCCATGCGGGGGCAAGAAGGTCAACGGCACCAAATAACAGATATGTTACATAAGGGAGGGAGAAGAAACGGATTTGGACTTTGGACACTTTACTTGAGGGATACTGGTACCCTGGTGATGACGTGTCCATTTTACTAATGAAGAGAAAAAGTTTACGACGATGAGAGAGATATTACAAATGTTAAGAGACGAGAGAACGGGACCCAAGATCTCTTAAACCGTTTGTCTAGCGGTTAGGACACCTGTTGTGGATGTATGTGTTTATATATAGAAGTTCATACCTGGTTCCGCTGCTCTGGGAGAGTCTTCATCTGGGTAGAGCTCTCTTGCTGTTTTCGCCGGAATACACAAGATGAAGACAGATGTTAGGTTTTCAACCTTTTATTCTCCCAGGCATGATTGCAGATGTCGCCATCGATGGTCTCCACTGTGGGTACCTACCACGTCCCACGTCTGGGGCGCGCATCTCCCCCCTTACTTAGGAGAGAACCATTTTAGACTTCTGCTCGGCTTAGCATTTTCTGAGAGACTCAGCGTTTCACCGACCTTGCCACGTAGCATCACATGACATCCGGTTAGATGAAACGTCACTTCCTGCAACGTGGATTAACTACAAAAATATCTCTCTGACCTCCTCCCACCCTCTCCCTCTCTCTCTCGATCTACTATCTAATAGAGACACAGAGAGAGAAAATAGAGAGAGTATGAAAGAGCCAGAGAGAGAGAGAGAGAGGAGAGATGCTCTTTAACACTCATCGGAGCAATCTTTTAATAGTATTGCAGGGATAGAATCAGTCACTCACATATTTGATTTATCCAGGGGTTCTCTTATATCGCGAACGTAAATTGGGGTAATTTTCAGATCTATAAGTATTTCATTTTTGTCCACAAATGGACATTTTTGAAAGAGTAGTGTATAACGATATAGTACAGATAGAACTCAAATATTCAACTTAATGAAAGTCCTATGAATCCCCACAGTTACAAGTCTAGTCGTAGGTGGTTCAGCTCGAACATTCACAAAAGGCTTGCGACGTAGTCTCAGTTGATTTCACGAAGACACGGTTGATATGACGCTGGATGCAGCTGTTTGACTGTCCTTTCTCCGTTCTTCTCACACTGATAAAAGATCATTCATTTTTATAATAATAATAATAATAATAATAATAATAATAATAATAATAATAATAATAATAATAATAATAATAATAATAATCGGGGCTAGCGTTTAGTATGAAATTAATTATTCACAAGAAGAGAAAAATAACACTAATTTTTTACAGTTTTTCACAGAATAAATGAAATAAAAATATCGATTATAATTTATCTTTCTGATATTTCGATAGTATTCAAACTAGCTATTTTTCCTATTTTCACAACCGGTTACTTGCTTATCCGACAGGTGCTTTCGCGTGGTGGTGTAGGGCGGTAGGCAGGCTTCCATCTAGTAAAATATGTACCAAAACTTGAGCTGTCGCAGCGGATAATAATAATAAGGTTTTTATTTAACAATCATCGCTTGCTATGTCATACTCTGGTTCTCCTTGATTGGATAATAAGTCACCTCCCCCATACATTCCAGTCAGGTAACCTTGCACAGAACAAAGGTCCCCATCGACAATTTTGTCATGTACCTGACGCATTTGGTAAATCAAAGGTAAACAGTTAGATAATTCCAAGTAATCACTTTATCAGCAATGGTGTTGCATATTTTCGGCTTTGTTTTTTTCTGTTACAAAGAAAATGTATTTCAAATCGGTGACTATGCCATCTCTTTTCATAGCTGACAAGGTTACATGCTTTCCTCCAGAAACTGCCATTAAAATAAAAGGCTCTAATGAATCTCTCGCTGTCCTCATTTTGGGGCAATTTTCAATCATAGTATTAATTCAGCTATTCTTAATCCCCTTCTGGGGTAATCTCTTACCATCGTGGTTGGTTGGATCACAGGTATGTACAATATGGAGTTGGAGGTGAACCGCCTGAAAGCACGTTTGCCTTCTGAGTTGCGTTGCAAACAACCTCATCGTTGTTGGACATATGAATAATTATTAACTACCCAATACTCATCTCAAGGTTCGAATTTCTAAGGTCTAATATGGTTTCTGCTGATACAGGTATGCCTATTATAAATCGAGGCTATTTGGCTCTTAGATTCTATAAAATGTTGTCTATTTGAACCTAAGTAATGTCGGATAAATATGCAGAGAGCATTCGGCGCATGAGAAATGCCAAATTCTCAGGTAAAAAAAATAACTATTGCTGAGAGTTAGGTTTACTATAATAGACCCGTGTGAGATCGTGTGCTTCAATCATTGATTCGAACCATTCAGGACCTAAACTCAAAAAGATAAAATATACTACTCCACGAGGCATCGTTGATATGATTTATAAGAGTTTGCAAGTCATATTTCTTAGAATATCTCGTTATTTTAAGCAATGAATTTTTTAACTTGATATCAAGTGTTAAGGCTGTTTATATATTTGTAACAGTTTATCTGGGTAACACTTACAACGGATTTCAATATTACTGCAATATGTTGTGCGATTTGATGGATAACTTAATTATATGTAATCTATGGCATAATCATAAGTAACTAATCAATTAACTTCGCAGCGTGCTGCTCTATTTTTACTTTGCATTTTTATTTCTTGGGCAAAACTTTAGTTGTTGATGTGATTTTACATAGGATGACGATTATTAGAAACTTATAAATACGTCTACTTGTTACATATCAAGTCGTAGTAAAAATGAGTAGTAAGACGATAAACATATTGAGTATTACAATTATTCCACACCACACAACAGCCATCAATATATCAAGTAGTTGTATAATATATATGAAATTTGCGGCGAGTCTACTATCCGGAAACTTGTCGTCTTTATAAAGCCTAGTAAAAATATATTGAGCAAGCATTATGTGTAATTTCTTCTATGAAAATGATAAAAAACAACTATACAAATATAAAATATTTACCTCATAAAATGTACGACTCGAAAAATCCATATAAAAGATGCAATACGCGTCTGACAATGTACCGTGGGAAAACAAAAATCGATTTGCTTTGTAAACCGAATTACGAAATATAGATAAAAACTTCTCTGGAGGGTAAAACGTATAAAATAAACGGGGCATATATTGAACGACATTGGCTTCTTAAGATGAGATATTATAGAGTTTTATCGGGAACTAATAACAAATTGCGAAGTTAGTAAGCAAGTATAATAAAACAATACTAGTAACCCAGTAGTAATAAGAAGTAATACTGCACATCTATAAAATATTGGATTTAAGACTCCAAAACTTCAGATGTAAAGTGTCCACATCAACACGTTAACGATGTTTGTAATATTCACTATTATATGACAGACTTCTCCGAGTTTACGTTTCAGTATTGACTATGTTAGATAACAATTTTGAAGATCACGAACAAAAAATTCTCGATGATCAAGTAAGCAGAACAAGCAAATCATTCGCCGTGAATGAAATGTAGTGTTCAGAATAAGATCCTGTAAAAGTTACTGGGTTTCGCCCGGGCGTTTAACTAGAAACTCCCCTATTTCGAAAACATACATTGAGATAACAACAGATGTTACATTTTCCAAAATGTTGTGATTATAAAATGGCAATAAAAATACCAAATTGCTTATAATCTCAATAATAGAAATCGCTTGTGTGTTTTATTTTCCTTTATTTTTGATCAAAAGGACGAAATCAACGTAAATGTATTTTTCTCGTCTCTTTTCCATAATATATCAGTTTGAACATTTCGATGTCGATTTCATTAGTGTGTATTTCGAATTGCACGATATTGTCCGGAGCTGAAGAACACGGATATGCATCAATCTGTCCTTTTCTGTGGAAATGGTGATGCCAGTACTTGTGATAGACGCCTTTCAATGACTTGATCGATTACTGCTTTGTCCACCGAGTATTGATTTTATTTGCACGCTTCTCACAGAGATTTCTAATCTTTAGTATAGATCAGTTTCTTATTCTTTTGTTCGGGATTAAAATCAGCGTAACATGCGTGTGTTCTTTATTATTTGCCAAATAATCATTCAGAATTGTCATAATTGCATTATACGTTTTATTATACGCCTTTCTCAACTCCAATCCATATTGGTAGAGAAGAATTACTCTTTATTGTCCTGACTCATTTATATTCCTTGTGATATTCGCATGCATGCTGCTCATTCAAGCTGATTTCCATATCAAACGGTGCAATACATGGTATTGGAAAGCATGGCATGTCGCCATATTTGTACGATTGTACTTCTTTTAGAAATATGATTTGATGACCTTGGCAAATTGTACATTACTGCATAGTGCAAATACGTTAGTTTTAAGGTAAATAAATATGTAACATTAAAAAACATAATGAAATATGTGATTTGAATTAAACTGCAATTCATAAGATTACACAATAAATTCTTAAACATATTGCATTAATACATTCATGTAGAAAAGTTCTTTTCTATCTACGTTTACGTAATTCATTTGATATTATTTTCATTTTAGTTTGTGTTATGTATTCACCCATTAGTTGCTGCAGCTGCGAATAACATAGTTCATCTATTTCATCTCCGCAAAACTACAACATGTTTAATAAGTATTTCCTCCTTTCATTTCATGTGACTATATAGACAATCAATATTATCAGAGTATTTACTATCATATGAATGGGTTTAAGTAGAGTTCGATATACAATAGAATGATAGAGGGTAATAACGACGTGGAGAGTCCCGGCTATAAATTCACAGGTTTGGTGTGTGCCTGCATGGGAGAGGAACGTAGAGATCTCTAGATGCAAGAGAACCTTCTACTCCAGTAGTTTCTTACCCAGAACAGCTAGACTTTGAAATTCCCTTCCGGGTCCCTTCTTCACCGACTGCAAGAGTTCAAGGGCAACGTGAACCGGCATCTTACTGCCCAACTTCCTACACAATACCTCTGATACTTATGTCCCTGATAGTAGCCCCCTGCAACAAAGTGGCAATGTGCCTTGTTTGGGGTGAAAATGTAATTAAAAAAAACACAAAAACGTACACTCGAATCTGGAACCCGTTCGAATGCAAATTTAGGCGCTATCGGCGTTCGAGATGGTAGCATAAAAAGACGTTTTTAGTTGATGGATGACGATATATTGTCCACGTAGGTTTGCTGTGAGTTGGTAAGGGAAAGACGAAAGAAAATATAAATCTACTGTGTGGCTGAAAAGAGAAACAAAAATAAAAGTACAACGCGGAGAATTAAAAACAGTTCCAACCTTTTCCTCTCTGCTCTCCAACTGTAGCAATCATAATTGAAAATATACGGATCAGCAGTGATATGGTGAAGCTGTTTACCGTCAGAGGAGATACGAGTATGGTGACGCAGCCGAAAGTATTGAGTTTGGTAGCAAGACTTCGAAAAAGGGGATCATGTGAGGATCCTGATTCTATTGTATCTGGAGGCATATGCATTAGTCCACGTGAAGATAGACGAGAGTGGCAAACTAGACGTTTACGCGATAGAGTTCGAGGTAAAAGAAGTTTTCACGGATAGTGCATTCACAGCTTATAACAAGTTGAGCGTGATTAGATCGACTGGCAAGCAGGTGGAAGTTTACGAAAAGAACATCAGACGATTGGTAAGAAAGCCCAGTGTTATTTGTTACAGCGCCCTCTCGTACATTCTCTATCGAACTCTAACAGGTACCAACGATTGAGAGCCGTACCATCGGAGACCTAATAACTAGAGCAAGCGTACTAACGTCGAGTAGGACCAATGCCAAAAGGTGGTCGCAACCGACCGCCCAGTAAAAAAAAAGTCTTACGTTCTTTCTATGAGCAGCCCTGGTGCAAACAGCTACCGAAGCGGCCACAAATGTCACATAGCGTGAGATTGCTGGAGATTTAGAAACCATTGCTGTGGATGCGGCAAGTTTGGATACTATGCTCATGACTAATCGTGAAACAAACAAAGTGAACGAGGCATCTTCTTTCCCACAAAAAGGTAAATGCGGCTTTCCCGGAGAGTGTCAACTAGGTTAATGAAATTCGGTGTTCGGCGTTAATCGACAGAACACGTTCGAACACAATGGAAAATGGGAATACATGTTGATCATGAAAGACAGAAAGTGCGGACGTCATTATAATAATAGACTCGTCCCAAAGCCGACAGAGCAAGGGATTGGTAATTGTGCTTGCAAACTATCAACGTGCTGGTAGTGCGTGGGGATTAAGCTATCGATGGCAATACTGTTGAACTACAAGTGCAGTTCAAATCGACGATGGGAAAGTTTCCAACAGTAAACCTGGATTTATTGCTACATTTTACCATTGGAGATGTACATGGATCGCAGCAAAGAGATAAGCAGATGACCACACACAATGCACAATGGATTGATTGAATATTGCTTGGCTGAGGAAATCCAACCACAAAATGATCAGGAACTCCGAGAAGAATGGACAAGGGTTGTCTTCAATAAAGAATTGGACATCGCAAGGGATTAATTTCGTTCATGGGTGTGATGCAGCAAAATAAGGCTAAGGTGATGCCAGTGATGTACAACCGCGAACTTGACAACTACATGAGTGCATTTACGGCAAATGAAGGTGTTTGTGCTGCTAATGGCGTCCAAACGGGCTAACGTGTCACTGCCGAACCCTATGAGAGCAGATTCTCAATACCAAATCCAATAGACGCTATGGTAATACCACAATATACTATTTGGCACATCTTGGGTTTAAATTTAACCAGATTCCCATTATCATAAAGGCCATTATCAGCGGGGTGCTATCGTAATCGGAGACTGTGGACATCGCAACATTATCCTACATCAACAATATCATTGTTGACGAAGATATCTGCGTCTAAAATCAAGTAACATTTGGCTGAATTTTGTACGCTGAACAACAAGGGGACGGAACACGTATACTAGGATTTTCGGTCTCACGAGAGCACAGTGTGGTGCAGTTGAATCAAGGAAGGCTGCCCCAGAAGTATTTAATATTTTTACACGTCGAACTGTGGTCTCCTTATGTTGATGTCTATTTGGGTACCTTTCAGTATGTGCTTGGTTGCATATGGTATGCTGGTTTACCAAAGGAATGGAAAGTTCGATCACGTACAGCTGCGATGGCGAAGTGACATACTCTATTCCACCACGTGATGTATGAGACATCTCATCCATTGAGGTTGGCTTATTAAGATTGTGCAGACTGGTGTGTGGGCGACCGGGAACTAAACGTATGGGTCGATACAACCCAGGTTGCATTGGAAAGACTCATAACGGTGTTGGAGAATGATGCGTAGTATATTCATCTGGTGGAAGGGGGTGCTGTATCGAAGGACATTAACTTGGCGCTTCAATGGCAGACCAAGCTGTTCCACATAAAACAGACTCTTCATGTGCATGCATCTGGGTATGGGACACCCTCGCGGGAAAATGCGAGTTTATACAAATGGTGCCAGTGAGATATGGATTAGACGACGAGAAAGCTTAAAGAACTGGTAAAGAATACAAGCTCTTAGTTGTGACAAATTGACGCGCATTCTACAGCGGTGATCCAATGCCATGGGGAAGGACGGAGGGCCGAGCCCTTTGTCAGTGCAATGCACATGACTACAGTTGATGCTACCTGCATCATGACTATTCACGGAAACAGTGAAAGCCAGAAGCGTAACGAACCAGAAATATTTGTCCATCGACGTGGACGAAAGCAGCAGTAATGTTGGTTATACGAACTTAAGAATAATACAAATCGATAGATTAAGTGCCAGTCTACTGAGAGATGATAAAACTAGGTTCAATACTTTAGTTAAACTCATACGGGTCCATAAAGGTTTGCAAAAATATCATCAAAACCAGCAAATAAAAAGTAAAGGAATAATGAAGAAATAATGAGAAAATGGCACAGATGAATTAAATCTTTAGCGTCAAAGACCCAATTGGTTAAAATTTAAATAAACACAGTTAAACAACAAACAATGTTAAAAAAGTATAAACGTGAATACAACATAAATAAATAAACATTTAATAAACTTACAAACATAAGTAAAGTTGATCGTCAACGGAAAAAATAAATAAGTGAATAATACTAAATACATAAAACAAAATAAATAAAGTTCTAAAACAAAACAATACATAAAACAAATTTTCAAAAAAAATTTAAAAAAATGTAAGTTAGACCAAATTTTGACAGAACACATATTGACTACGTAATATAAATGATTAATGCTAAAATTGTTGCGACTGGGAATATAAAACAATTATAAAAATGGAACCTATGTGTGTCCTCCATCCCAAACATCATCAATGGACCTGAGGTAATCTCATCAGCATCGGACAAAAGCGAACTCTTTGCCAAGAACTTTGCAGCAAATTCTACTATATTATATCAGGGCCGCCTACCCACCCGCACTTCCTCCCGCGTTTAAAAACACACTTGGCGACATACAAGTAACTGTGCATGATGTTGTTAAGCTTATGAAAAATCTCGGTCCTAGTAAAGCAACTGCCCTCAATGGCATTCCAATTACAATGCTTTAAAAGCTTCAACCAGAACTATCCCCATACTTCAAAATCTGTTTACATTTTATCTTAACAACAATACTTCTTAAGACCTTTGAAAACCTCTTCAGACTGTTCCGTATTTAAAATTTCAGGCGATTGTTTATGTCTCCTTCAGTACAAACCAATGAGTCTCTTGTGAGTTGTTAGTAAACGACTGAAGTATGTGTTAAACACAGAAGTGATCAATCACCTCAACAGAAACAAGCTCTTCAGTTACATGCAATGTGGCTTCAGCTCGCCTAGATCTATAATTTTCACAGGACCAGTGAAACTCTCGACGCGAACTTGATTTCTAGGGCAATTGCTCTTGACATATCAAAAACTTTCAATAGGATGTGACATAAATACCTGCAATGCAAGATGTACTGCTATGGGATATCTTGAAATGTCTTCTCAATTAATGAATCACTCCTCTTTGATATGTTTATAAGAGTAGTGATTGATGCCCAGAAATGAGAAGCTCACTGTACTAATGCCGGTGTCCCTCAGCATTCAATCCTGGGCCCAACTCTCCTTTTCATCTTTACTAATGATCTCACAAATTACATTCTTAGATCATTCGTAGACAATTATGTAGACGGCACTGAAATCTATGGAGACACTTCTAAGACAGGAATAAGCAAAGATCGCTCTTATCCTCTTCTCACTGATCTTGAGCGCGTGGTGTAATGGAGAAAAAGATGGCTTGTTAATTTTAATGCATCTAAAACCAAAGTTCTATCATTCCGTCATCGAAGCTATTACCCACAGCTGTCCCCTTTTGAAATGAACGACTCCCACCATGAGGACGCCCTATGTATAGACAAACTTTTTTGACTGATCTCTAATCTGTTTCCCCTAGCTAATCAATCTCTAAAAATACTCATCTAACAAAAATAACTATCAATAAATTCCCCAACTCTCTACCGTTGCCTAAACCTAAACATGGATCGCATGGACAAAACTTCTACCCTAGACCTGCTTATCAGTGGAGCCCTATTCACATGGTCTGCTTTCCAGCTGACTATAGTATTATCACCTTCAAGCCTAATATAAGCAATATCTTGTTCAGCCGTCATCATAAATGATCTAATTATACAAAATTACATCTACACACGAGTATTATGCAACTGTTTCAATGTACAATACGCACATAACATCTATCCTCGAGTGGCCTCTGGGACTTGATATATGCTGACTTCTTTGTAAAAAAGGGAATACTATATGCTTGCATTGAAGTGTTTGTGTGCCTGTGTAGGTAAACGCTTATACATATTTGCATTTTAACATTTATATAATCATTTCTCTTTAAGCATCGACAAAGTTATCTACTATAATAGTCATTATTTTAAACTTCACTCGTTCAAATAAATCGCAAAAAATAAAGTAAAAAAAATCTAAATTAGAATTAGTTGTGATTTAAAACAATAAACAAAAGGAATAAACATAAAAAACATTGAAAATTAACGCAAACTGTAAATAACTTAGTTTAAATAATTTATGTATTTACAACACATCAATTTTTTGTGGAATTTACTCTGATTAAAATGATTCCGAAATGAACATCTTAAATTCAAACACATACCTGACAAATTGTATTCTCCGAAATATAACAAATGCCCCATTTATCATCTGGCGCGGATAAGAACCTAATATATGTATAATATTTAAAAGAAATCTCTCCGTCTTTTTCTCCACACACACACACACACACACACACACACACACACACACACACACACACACACACACACATATATATATATATATATATATATATAAACTTATAAAATAAATACGTATTTTATACGTTTGAAGCCGAAATAACGCATTATTACAAAATAAACAGACATGTATTTTGTTTGAAATTTATGTTGAAATTCAACATAAATTTCAAACAAAATAAATGTCTGTTTATTTTGTAATAATGCGTTGTCTTGGCTTCAAACGTATATAATACGTATTTATTTTATTCAAAGTCAACCGGCGCTTCTAAGGAACAGAAATATTAATATAAACTTATATTGAAGTAATAAAGTTTAAGCTGCATTCTACTACGAATAATTTAATTATATTCCGTTTGTGTTTTTCTGTTACACTTCTGCATTTTACTGGATTATATGAATTCAAACTGCTTTTAGTTGAGTAGATATATTAGTATATTAACTTGTTAAAATACAAAGCAAATAAGAAATTGGTATTAGTATAAACTGAAAAGTACAGTTCAATCGCTTACCATCTGGGTTATAATCTACGTTGTTTGTTCCCAAAGGAATTATTAGGCGTATTGTTGACAAAAATTTAATGTTTAAAATTCCATTCTTAATTTTTACATCCAAAGTTTCATTGGTATATAATTTATTTCTGTAATATTTTGTAATTATCAAATACAGAGATCATCTTGTGATACCCACAATTATGATAATGATGAGGGTGTTATATAACATTTAAAACACTTTCTTTAATCCAACAATATTTGATTCAAACATACTACACTATGTGTCATTTATCCTCAAGTTTCAGTCCCAAATTCCTAAGTGTTTTGCAGCTAAATTACATGATCAAAAACTTTGGAACATACCCACCAGGAGGTTAAAATGTGCGGATATTAACAACACAATATTTATTAACAACATCCTGGACTATTTTTGCACTGACGATGAGAATTCATATCCCCACCTCCCCCAAAAAAGCAATATAAAAATATAGAGAGGCGTGGGCATTACTTTTATAAATTATCTAAGCCCATTCTATTCTTTAGATCTTATCTAGCGAATACTGCCGATTTGCAAACCAAAAGGTAATTCTCCAGGAACAGAGACTTGATCCTAGTGAAGCGTATTTTGAAGCCGAATACAAATTATACTGCCGGAAATTGTTGGAAAAGCGTTGAAATCAATGTTATACACTAGAAACAGATTCTGTCCATGGATTATTTTACATTGTGCTTAGTTTATTTCTATTAGTTTATTGATTGATATGTGTTCATATCTTGCCCACATTTGTTCCCTACTGGTCTATAACATATTAAAGCATGAGTTTTATTAACAACGTATTGACGAACGTAATCGATTACATCGCATATATGAATACTTTTAAAACATTTGCAGATTCTGCTATCTAACAATGCTTTCTTGAGAAAATAGTATATTCTGCACTGCCGGCTCCGCAAGAGTCAGTAGAACAATGTAAAAGTTGTTTTATGTATTTCTATATAAATCAGCTTGTGTCTGAATATCAACGCAGGAAAGATTCATTGTTGAGTGTTTCTCAAGAGGGCAGAACGAAAAATGTTTATTATTTTTACACAAAAACGTTTAAAATTCCGACAACAGACACAATGGAATTAAATCGAAAAACCATAACGTCATATTGTAAGATATATGTTAAGTATTGATCAGTGTTTCTGTTCAGTCTCAAGAGACAATGAGTACCGTCTGTAAGGGCAGTTGCGCGTAAAATTTTTAAGCAAGGGTTGCGCAATAACTAATCAATACTCACCTGAATCGCCTCAGCTTAACGCCAGTAGTAAAGAGAAGGCTCGATGCAATTCCAATATAAACAGAGAGCACACACTGCATTAAGAATTCCGAAATGGTCACTCATTTAGATTACTGACAAGGCTCAATATATTTGATGGTCTAACGTGAAACGGTGTCAACGTGATTGCGCCGTATATAAATAATGGCATTGGTTTACATTATAACAAACTTATAGATTGTTTTTGCTTTATCTTTAAAGGTTTCGTAGATTGACGTTAGGATTCATATAACGATATTTTAGGCTTTTTTTCTTTCATTATTACTATACTATCGTCACAGGTTACTGTGTGCCTGGATTATAATCTATCCTTTCAAACGTATCTTTCAAGAAAATATTTTATCTTACGTATGAAAGAAACGTCAAGCGTTTAGCGTCAAGTGCTATAATAAAACATTTATTCGCATAAGATAGGCTTTAGAAATACACGTATCTCCAAACATTGATTCTTTTTATTTGCACTTAACTATTGTTTTCCATTACTTTACTTTGTCTAATTAAACTCTTTCAATAAATGAAGAAAAGGTTTTTACTTGAATCTAACTTCATTTTAAAGTTGAAATCGACACGATATTACGATTCAATATTTCGGATTTGGTGGGGATCTTGAGACAAGATAGTAGCACATATAAAATTATGAAGGTGTTGAGCCTGATTCCATGTTACAAAATAAAATATCTCGTTTCAAATCATTTCACTTATTAGTTTATAAAGCGACCGAATGATAATACGAGAGCACATTTAAAAAGGGTAGCTAAAATGTTTACATATTAAAAAAACAAGTATTCCTTTTATTCTCAGGGATTAAAAATACATGAATATAACCACACGTCAAAAGAATTCCCGCTCAAAGTCATATATATTAATACAGATTTACCATATATTTTCTACCCATTGCTAAAATATATATCTTTAAATATTGAGTAAAGTGTGTTGTATCTGTTCTTTATGTCAGAATACTTTCTATTTTATTGTAAATAAAAACGACTAAACTCTGCTGAACGTCAGAACAACCTCTTATCTCACAAAAGTAAAGAAACATATCAAATTATTTAATGGGCCCAGGTGTTACAGACGGCTTGTATATCGGAAATACTTTTAATCTTATATTAATAACATTATTTTACTTGACTTGCCTGCTTGTTTTCTAAAAAAAATCAGTAAATACTTATTGAATTGGAAATAATTTAGGATTTGCACAATCTTTTGAGCCTAGGGACATCATACGCAATGTGAAGTTGATTTTGGTCAAGATAACAACAGATGGTCGAATCAAGTATATTGTATGGTTAGGGTTTTCATTGCAAATGATTTCATAATTTTATATTGCGCCTCAAAGACTGTCGTCTATTTTCTATGAATGTTTTGCACCGAGTATGTTAACATCGCAAGGACGAGAATAAATGCACTTATTTTTAAAATGAAAGCACAGATGTAAAGGCAAAAGACAATTTAATTTTTACAGTAAAATGTTCTGTATATTTTTATATTATTAAGTTTAATTAATAAAAAAATGAGTTGTCGGAATATAACCGTGTATATATATATATATATATATATATATATATATATATATATATATATATATATATATATATATACAAATACTAGCGGGGATACCCGGCGTTGCCCAGGTGTTAAGGGTGTGTGTGTTGGGGGGTAAATAAAATAAAGATGGACTGATTCAATATTTAAAAAAATGATGTTAACATAAAACAGCGAACATCCGAAAACAAACAAAAAATCGATGTGTGCGTTGGGGGGGGGGGGGGTAAATCCAAACAATTAAAAAAAAACGACGATAAACTTCTTAAGAAAATCTGGAAAAAAACAGCGTACGTGATGTAAAATGAAAGAACGAACTGTTTCAATAATCGACAAAATGAACGTGAAGCGGAAGATGTTAAAATTTGTTAAAAAAAATTGGAAAACGGGATTGCCCGGCGCTGTTGTTTGTAGCTGTGTGTTGAGGAGGGGGCAAATGAAAAGAAAATGGGATGTGTGAATATTTAAAAAAAGCGATCTTAAAAAAAAACGGCGAGGTTCAAAAACAATTAAAAAACGATGATCTGAAAAACAGCGTACATGATGGAAAAAAAGAAGGAATTGTTTCAATAATATGTGTGTTTAGGTGAAGAGAATAATGTAAAAAGTTGTTTAAAAATATGAAAAAACAAAAGATACCTTACATCACGATTCGAACTCGCGACCTTCAGATACTGACGCTGCTCTTTAACCAACTGCGCTAAGAAAACGTTGGTGAAATTGGGTTGGTTTTTATAGTATTTAAACGGATTCAATTGACGACGTCATTGGCGCATGCGTATATCGTTATGTTGTCATGAAGGCAGAAGAGTCTTGAAGAATTGACTTACGAAAAATATTTTTATTTTTATAATTTACAATTATAATTTATTTTTATAACATAATAATATTCCTCGACTCTAAAGATAGACTGTCTGAAAATTTCAATTATACACACACACACACACACACACATATATATATATATATATATATATATATATATATATATATGCATATATATATGTATATATATATATTCAGCGGTTTGAAGTCGAATTGAATATTACATTTTCGCAAATGAACAGAGTTTCAGAGGTTTGGGCAAATCAACACAGAAATTAATATTTCGTGCTATGCATATGACGTCTTTATTCGAACATGGTTATCTATATTGACACCCCAAAATAATTTAAACTATAACCTATTAAAGCAACGGCGTTCATATTCTTAAATGTATTAAGAACTTATTGGCATCTACAAATTACATATCTATCAGTGTTGGTTTACACTTGTAATATTTTAAAACATAATGATAGTTTTAAGCATTCGATATTAGTTTATGTAAATGAGGTTTTATTAAGAAGGCATTATTCTACTAACTTTTATAAATCATTGTTAATTTTCATATTTGTGCTATTACTATTGAGGATTTTCTGGGTGCACTTCGTTACACATCTTACAATGCTAGCAGGAAAACGAACTGGGACTAGTGAGCTATGACACTATATTTCGAAAAAATCACAGGTGAAAAATGTATGCAAATATCTATTCAATAATGTTTGTATTGGTAAGAGAAACGTAAACGTATAGTAAAGCTCTTGATGTTTTGCACGCCCATACAATCATTATATATCTATATCTAACGCTGATACGACATAATCACGTTGATACACCGGTTCTCATTATATCACTGAAGTTAAGCAATATTAAGCATGGGCAGTACTAAAAATTGGTGACCGTTTGGGAATACCAAGTGTTATATCTACTCTCTGCTTATCTCGCCATTGTTTTCAGTGGTCTAGCACTGCTCCTTACTACTGAACATTTACAGTGCAGATTCAGGAAAAGTATAGTTGGTGATTGCGCAACCCTTACCTCATAATTACATGCACAGCTATCTTTATCATGTTATCTTGTATTATGTTATTATTGTCTTTCGAAACTGAACGTAGGCATGGATATCAATCTATCTATCTATCTCCTCTCGCTCTCTGTCTCTCTCGTTTTCTATTTCTCTTTGTCCTTCTGTCTGTCTGTCTGTCTCTCTCTCTCTCTCTATACATATATATATATATATATATATATATATTTAAATGAATGTTTGAAAGTATATATCGGTTTTATTGCACGTTTGAGAATACATAATATACAACAGAGCAAAACGTTGTAAAAAAGGTTAGCTGATAATATGTACACAAATGTTTTTATCAATTTATGAAGAATTCGTAGTTTGCCTAAAATTCCATCCTCCCGAATACTTCAAATAATTTCCTTTTATAATTACAGTTAATAAGTGTTGAATAGGCTACAACGTACCCAACATCTTTCTATTGTAATTCCATTATAAACTGGAAAGTACATTTTCCTTTTGGGATTTAACTTTATGCATCGTTTCCGACGACGTTTTCGGTGCAGCTTCCATTAGTTAGCAAAATATCCGGCTGACATTTTTTTTTACGATTGAACAATTACATTTCGTTATTTTAATGAAATGATTAAAATTATTGAGGCATTTAAAATTTTATATTTATGTTTATTTATTAGCTTTGTTTTTTTTTAGAAAGAGTATTTGATTTTATTCTGTTTTCAAAAGCCATTATCGCACGAGATGAAGGAAACATCCAGTTTGTTTTCTAGTTCCGCCTTTTTACGCCCTCGCACTGAATATGATATTGACGAAACATGGAAAGATTCGTTCGTATTCAAATTAGTGGAAACATTTTAACATGGTCCAATGCAAATTCGATTCGGAAAGACATCGCACAGAAATATATTATCGTGGTATAAAAATAATAAATACATATATAATCCAATAAAGCGTTTGTCATAATCCCAACTGAAATATAGATTAATAAAAATCTGTTTGAAGTATATTAACAAGGTTCTATTTTTATAAAATTTTGCATTTAAAGTAGACAATTCGTTAGAATAATTGAAAAATAATATTATCAACTCAATAGAAGTTTTTATACAAACCATTACCGCGATCGTGCACTGGCAAAAACATACAGTGTTTCCTGTAGTATGAGTGTCAGCAATTCTGCTCAGTTTTCCTATACTGTCCAACTTTCTTCATAATTAACGCAGATCACTTCACGTTATCGCAACAGCCCCTTATTATTGATCTATTGCCGGCTATTACCATATCTTAATATATTTGCGTTGAATGAATATTTCAAATTAGATGTATAGTAAGTGCTCAACCTCCTTGGTAGATGCGAACACTTCAGCATAAGTTGTTATAGTGCACAACGTCTATTTAGTTGGATAGGACGTGCCGAATTTAACATTTTGCAGTTTTGGTGGCCCTGTTGTTATTATTATTATTATTATTACTATTATTATTATTATTATTATTATTATTATTATTATTATTATTATCATTACTATTATTATTATTATTATTATTATTATTATTACTATTATTATTATTATTATTATTATTATTATCAAAAACAATACTATTATGATTATCAACTCACTAGGAGTTCTAACATTGGTCGTTATCAATAATTGTTTACTGACAATAACACGTGGTGTTCGTCTCTTTACACTTGATGTCAATAAATCTCCTCAGATTACTAATAGTCAGTATCGCATTTGATCAGAACTATCGCTTACTATTTCTTATTTCCTGCTAACAACTATTAATCATCCCTGCATGATGTGTGGTAACAAATCTTCATAATATTAAAGTTTTTTCCACACTTTTCAGTAGAAGTCTGGCTAAACTTACTTCGATATTTTATGCTTCTTGACACTAAACGGCTATTTAATGAGTTATAAGACAAGGTTGGTGTCACTATATTTATTTTTAGGGAATGCAGCAGCTTACATGATTACTATCACATTCATAGCCACCTTTCTTTTATGTCATTATAGTTGCTTAGTGTTTTATGTTTACTAATAATTAAATCCTTCTTAGATAAGAGAAAAATCCAGGTTGTCCTCGACGGTCGTACATCTAAACAATATGATATAAATGCAAGAGTGCCCCAGAGGTCTATCCTTGGACCTCTGCTGTTCCTGATATTCATAAATTACCTCTCCGACAAAATTGCCTCTGGGATGGGTATATATGCTGATGACACCACCCTCTATAACAGGCACGACAGGAAAACGAATGAACCCATATCTAAAGAAATGGCAGAAACACTAGAGGATAACCTCCGATCTGTAGTAAAATGGGGACAAAAATGGATATTCACGTTCAATGCCACCCAAACTAAACTAGTATCATTCAATAATTACAAGAAACCTTCTCTAGCACCTATAGCAATGGCCAACGACTCTTTATCTGAGAGTATATCTTTCAAACTCCTTGGCCTTACGTTCACATGAAACATGAGCTGGAACAATAACATTGAAAAAATTGCCAGGGCCGCTGCAGGGAAGGTGGGCTCTCTCTACCGTGCTAGAAAACTACTAACACCCGAAAGTATCCTGTACCCCTATAAGTCCACCATTCGCTCATGTATGGAGCATTGCTGTCATATTTGGGCTGGTGCATCTGCTACTAGTCTCTTGCTCCTAGATAAGGTTCAAAAGAGAGTCGCAAATCTGATAGGCCCCGAACTGGCATCTAAGCTTCAGCCTCTGTCCCATCGACGAAACGTTGCATCCCTCTTCCTGTTCTACAAGTATTTTAGTGGTGAATGCTCTGAGGAACTGCAAGCACTTGTGCCCTCACGAAGTGAACACGCTCGACAAACCCGACAGGCTGCTAAATCCCACCCCACACTGTAGAGATCCCTAGATGTCAAAGATCTTTTTACTCCAGTAGTTTCTTCCCCAGAACCGCTAGACTTTGGAATTCCATTCCAGGTACCTGCTTCCCCGACTGTACTGGCGTGCAGAGGTTCAAGTGCAACGTGAACCGACATCTTACTCCCCGAATCCCTACATAGTACCCCAGTAGTTGTTGCCCCTGATAGTAGCCCCCTACACTAAAGTGGCAATATGCCTTGTTTGGGTAAATGTAAAAAAAAGAAGGATTTTGCGTGTTCGACGATGTTCAGTAAGTTTTCGACAGCTCGCCCCTTTCTATAATACTCTCAGCTTTTCCTTAAATACTAATTTGTCTTTAAGTTTTTAATATTTTAGGGATATTTTGTTAGTTTCTTCATGTTGGATATTCATTACATTTGTGTACAATATTGCGTGTATTTACTTTGTTTTCCATCTCGTTGACTGTCAATGGAAAAGGCACAATTCTCATCTACGACAATGCCCGACCGCACATTGCTAAACCGACCCTTGGAATTGGAACGAAAGAACTGGAACGATTCGGATACGGAACACTGCCTCATCTGCTATACTCTCTAAACATTTTATTTACCGACTACTAATTTTTCAGGCAACTTTACGCGTGGGAAGTGCTCCAAAAACTTAAGCAATATTAAAAAAGCTATAAGCGACTTCATCGCCTTCAGAATGAAAGTTTTATTTTTTTACGTCACTGACATAAATACACTTGTTTGCTTTGGCAAAGGTGTGTTTTTTATGGTGCTTATTTAGATGAATAAATATTAGTTTTACCTGTAATAGGTTCATCTAAATTTAAAAGTTAAAACCGCAAGAACTTTCTTGTTAACTGATTTTTCTGAGCCGGCGCATGGATAGTTACGATTAACAGTGATTACTTGAGATATTAAATATATACTTAGTAACGTTACACTCGAATAAAAATGAACGTAAATTTGAGTGATAAGTCGTACTCTCGTTATGAGGCATAAAAAGGAGTAAAGTAGAGAATTATATATATATATATATATATATATATATATATATATATATATATATATATATATACTGGGTGTACACAAAGTCTGGCTACATCATGTACGTGTGTGTATATATATATATATATGTATATATATATATATATATATATATATATATATATATATACATACAGGGTACCCACAAAGTCTGGCTACATGATCTATAGGGTGCTTCCACAAAGTCTGGCTACATAATGTAGCCAGACTTTGTGGACACCCTGTATATATATATATATATATATATATATATATATATATATATATATATAGTAATTTATAAAATATATATGGCGATTAAGCTACACTGAATATTCTGCGTTTCATCCAACTATAGGATTCGTCAGGCTTATGCCTATATATATATATATATATATATGCCTATATATATATATATATATATATATATATATATATATATATATATATATAGTATATAAATTCATACTCCGGCTTAATATCTACATTATTTTAGGCCTTTTAAAAGCATATCTCATTTGTTTAAAAGACAATAGAATGAATGCACATCAAATGTTTCATACTTTTTAAAATATCGCAAATAAAAACAGAATAACAATTTCAATCGTGTTCCCATAATTCGAAGACGCGCCTTTACTAGTATTTATGCGATTCATTTTTCTTTCCCAAAAACGTTTAACTGAAATAACATATGTTTCGCTGTTTTGTATTCGTTAATAATATTCATCCAATCTTTAAGTTTAAATGTAAACAAAGAAGTGAATTCTACTCCTCTGTTTTTGCTGTACTAGTTTCCAAAAATTCCCCCGACGTTATTTTCGTCTATCGTAACCCCACCTCTTCCCATCTTTAAACATTGCTGTGGCATTTAATTAAAACACTTACACATAGGACCTGTTTAAAGACTTATCTGAATGACGAAATTAAAGTTCTTACGAAGGCTATCTTCAACATTGTCTATTTTATTGATATTGTGCAATCTACAATAAAAAATGCGTTCTCTTCAGCCTTTTTCTCCTAATATTTATCTGCTTAATCTTTCCTCACGTGATTATGGTGTAGCAATTATGCGACAATAAAGTATGCCATTCATTCAAGTGTCGCTAGTTATCGATTTAGCTTAATACGTTAGTACAAATTACTTTATTTGTACTTATGCACTTAAAGTACAGAATAGTTACAAAACACATGGCAGACTGGTAAGTCTGCCTTGTGTTTTGTAACTATTCTGTACTTTCATCTTACTATGAAGGTGACGATAAGAGTCCGCAAATAAATAAATATGTTCGTATTGTGTCGGGTCGTGTCGACAAAGTTGGTCAACATCGTATGGGGCCTCTACGACAGAATTGTTTGGGACCGTGCCAAGTTGCGTCGACGTTATTGTCCGAAAGTCTGCTCTGTCGTTTCGTGCGGATGTTTCACAGGAGTTATTAGCTGGTTGGATGACCGCGTCCCTTGTCGAGATAAAGTAGGTCCATTTCACAGTCGGATTTCGGCACGGCTTGCTTGATCTGTATTAGTTAATAGAATTTCTTGTGTCTTAGTTGGCAGAGTGCTTGCCTAGCATGCAAGAAACTCGGGTTTCAAATCCGGAGTTCGGATGTGTCTAATTGATGGGCCGAATGAGGACGAACTTGAGTCTTGGACTTCCGGTTTGTTGACTGTTATGGTCCTTGTGGACTGCGACGTTGTTTGACTGTGGAATTGATTACATATAATCTCTCATATTCTTAAAATCGTATGTATATATATATATATATATATATATATATATATATATACATATATATATATGCGTTTGTGTGTGCACATATTACAGTAATTTTATTTTTCTGTGATTACTACTTTATGTAAATATATAAATTACCAACCTACCAAAAACAAATAAAAGATTGTACTATACATATGTACGCACACAGACACACATATGTGTACGTGTGTATGTACATATGTATACACGTTTGAGTTCTGATTAAGTAGGGCATGCCTTATTTGTTTCATTTATAGACTGCTTGTTTTTCCGTGTGCCTTTCCTCATCTGGTTCTTTTATTTCCTTTGTTCTGTATTATAAAGTACTTTCACTTTTCCTACCCACCTTCCAATTACTCAACCTTCTTTATCTACGTTCTACACATATCTTCATCATTGTCTTTCCTTGTAATCTCGACTTTTTAATGTGATTCTCTTTAGATGCGTCCTTGTATTTTATGAAACTCTTTGTCATCTGGCGTTGCGATACGAAATGTTTTAATTGCAATACACACACAGCTTAACCAATACGTCTTTGCCAGACTCAGGGACGCACGCAACAGTTAGGTATGAGTCGCAAATAGCATTTTACTTTGTTCGTAATGCTAAGTTTGAAAAATAAATCCGAAGGTTAATTATGCAATCTTATACGTAAAATATTACTGTATCGTATTCGTTATATGTTGACTTTTAAATAAGATTCCATCTATTAGTTGTAATTGCAACTTCACCGATCTAGGACGACTATTTATATAGAAATATGTATTTTTCATCATCTATTACGTATGTTTTAATCGCATTTTTACTGATATGCTTTGCTTACATTTAACTCGGATGTTCCTCATGCTGACTCTAACGCTCCAATTTGATATAATACGTTTGTTTTGTGTGTCACATCTCGATTGGAAACAAAATATTTGTCAGATTATTCATGATTTGTAATTACATTTCATCGTTAAAGGTTAGCAGTGAAATAAAATAACAAGTAAATCAAACAAGAATAGTGACGTTAAAAAATATTGTACATGGTTTTGTAACGGTTATGTATTACATATAATTTCCTTTGTTTTCTTTAGTTAAGTTTAGTTAAAATACATATTATCATATGTGTATTATGGATTTGTTTGCTTAATTTTTTATATCATGTTTGTTGTAAGGTATAATGTTAAATATTATAGCTAGTTTGGATGGACACATCTAAAGATCGTCATTATTTTTTGTGGTATATATTGATTTTTCTCTACACATCTCCCACACCTTAACAGCAAAAAAAAAAAAAAGAAAAAAATGGTTGCCCGCATTTCACGTTCGTACAAATTAAATTTTTTTTTGTGTTATTTTTCATTGTTTTTTGTTGTATATTATTTTTATTTAGGATGCTGATAGAGTTCGCTTTAACGTTATTGTCTCCCCCTTTCTTCATTTCATTCTAATTCACTGAACTCCTCCTTTGTTATCCGCTCCCTTGATTGTCTTCCCTGCATTTACAATTCGATTTATTTTCGTCGAGTTTTCCGGTGTCTTTGTATTGATTTCAACTGACGAACAACTCAGCGAGATTTCTGAACAATCGGTACAAAAAACACAATTTAAACAAATTATCCATATTCCCCACATGTGTCCCCTTTCGTTTTTATTGTCTCCTTTCTCTACAGTACATATGCATAAGAATTGACTGTTTTACTTTTAATATGTCTTAAAAGGCAGATCTCAACATAGTTGTATTAGTATATTTAGTAATCGTCCTTCTATGAATTTCATCGCTTCATTCATTAATGTGACCGGGCGAATAGGTGCACGTCATTGTACCGAAGCGTATGAATCTACGAAATATTGATAGTAAATTGTCTCTCCCTCTCTCTTTCTCTTTCTCCCCCTCTCTCTCCCTCTCTTCCTCTCTCTATATATGTGTGTGCATTTATATATGAATATATATATATATATATGTATATTTTTATATGTGTATATTTATATTTAGACATATTTGAGATATATATATATATATATATATATATATATATATATGTATGTATATTTTATGGCATAATTACGTTTACACGCCGGTCTTCGTCAGATAACAAAAGTTAAGAAACAGTGAGGTTGGTCAGTATCAGTTTAGTGGCCATTTGAGAATAGAAGGCACTGTATGTACTCTCCCTGTATTTTGGTATTGTTTCCTTTCATCTTGCAATTTCTACTTGGCATTCATATTTAACAACGCCAACCCAGAAGAGGTTTAGTCGCTGATTGCACAACACTTGCCATAAAAGTTGCACGTGGAAGTGGCACAATCATCAGTTTTCTTTCGTGATATTAATCGAAATCGATTGATGAACATCATATATGTTTACACACACGCACACACCCACACAAACACACACACACACATATATATATATATTGCTTATAATAAATGAAAATAGTAATAACAGACACAACTAACTGTAACAGTCATTCTATAATAAAGACCAGTGTCTATTTTCCGTTATTTTCATTATGATGACAACTGTTTTCATCGTTAATGTATTTTACACGAGTATTCGGTCGATGCAACCTCAAACTCTCTTGACGAAACGTTATGAGAATAATACTGGAGATCAGGAGAGTACTTCATCTAAACAAAAAATAGTAATTATATATCTTTATCTCACACATCAATGTGTATTCATTTGTAAGTAATTATATGGACATCATCAGTTTTTCTGTCTCGAGAAACACTGATTTACGAGTACAAGAAAATACCAACATTGTCCATGAAGAATGTAAGACTCTTCACGACGCTGTGGTAGACAAATAGGAACCCACTAACAATTTAAGGTGCCCATAATTCTCAGTAATAGAGATAGAACATGTAAATCGTGACAAATTTCTCCTTTAGACAGTGCGAAATTCGGACAACGAATCAAATTTTTCTGGTATGGATCATACCTTACTTATCAGAAGTAAGTGTCTGGATTTTTGATGGGTCATTTACAAACAAGTAGCTCAAGGTATAGTGAACGTTACAGAAGTGATAATTAAATAGTGCTCTGCGTTAAATGTTTGCTTAAACTGTATTGTGATAAAAGTGGGGGATGCGATAATTGTTGCATAAGATATTAGAACCTGATTAATTCATGGAATTGATGATGATTCTGTCCTGTAAGGTCGGATGTCCTGCTGTGCGAGATGTCAGCCGTTACAGCACAGTATAATAATGTAATAGCAGTTTGTAGTATTTAAGCGACAAAAATAGGCCGACATTTTCTTGAATAATCTACGAGAGCAGCGTTTAGAGAACACAACCGGCTTGAACTTTATTGAAGATTAACTAGTGTTTTCTCAAATAATCGCGTGTAAATAACTGAACAATAAATAGACTAATCAGTCATATGATTAAAAAAGGTTATAATAACTAGTTTAGTCAAAGATTTCAAAGAGAACGTGTTTACCAGATAGAAACTATTTGGGCAGTGGACTTAAAAATCTATCAAATTAGCAAGGAGAGATGTTAATGTCATGACTGATAGCATGGTGAGAGGAACTCGTAGGTTGATGTAAAAGAACAAAAATATATATGTATACAAATACATATTCTTGGAATACAATGAAAAGTATAACATATGTGTTATGAAAACTGTCATGACGTAATAAACTGGTCGTATTACTAAAACAAAAAAAATATTACATCTATTTTATGTAGGCGCATTCGGCCTCACTTATCGGCGCGATACACTTCCGAAACTGGGAGCATGCCTTTTCCACTAGCGCCGGCGGGAGATCAGCGAATACTCAGCGGATCGCGGCGATCAGGTTAGCATTCGTGTTGTGAGAGGTCATGTTTGTAATGTTTTCGATGTATGACCAAATGAAGCAGCGGGTTCAGAAAGGAGGAGGAAAAGTCACTGAGGGATGAGTACAAACTCGTAGCACTCTTTCTGTAGCAAAGTATGAGTCTCTTTGGACTTGTGGGCCGGCGCCGAGTGCTGCTGCCATACCTACGGTCTACCAGCGGCTACTTGATTGCAGTACGGGGATCACTACACTTTTCAACACATTCATGTATACTTTGGTGTTAACTTTCTAGCCGACTTCGAAGATGTTAGGTGGCATGATTTGGCCCTCACTTAAAATTACGCCAAAGACCATAAGTGTAGCCGCGAACTTCGTTGAGCTGTGCCGATCAGGATTTTGAGGGGACTTGCAATGCTCTCCTTGCCATAACTTGCCAGAAAGTTGTACAGCGGCGCATTTCCGATCTTGCTTGTTGAACATTGTGTTACTTTCAAACAGAATAGAAGGCTCCTATCGCTATTGGGATTTGTAAACAACTGCCCAACTAGTAGATAGTCTGCAACAAAAACAAAGAAGGTTTTCATCGAATGGAAATGAAATAATATCGTCTTTTCTAGGGCGAAATTTTATCCTTCAACTCTGTACATAAAGGGGCATAAAGGCAATGAGTTTTTAATAGTAAATTCTATTAAAGTTATTATAAAACAGGCAAACAAATGCAGTTTTGGGTGATGGAACCCAAGTGTTAACTAGTCCAAGCCTATATTATTTAAGGTATTTTTAGAACCCTGTCAAAAGTGAAATATTTGTGGTACAGATATCAATTTTGATGTGACATCAATAATCATTGTATAGGCAATTTGTGACTTTGTAAATATATAAGATACGTTCTGGCTAAATTATATTTCTAGCGTGTTAGAAGGAACCCACTATTTTTGCAGCCTTGACAATGTTTGCCTGTCTTTGTTCCAATTTATGCTGCATGTTAATATTTAGCCGAAGAGTTTGAAGAATGAGCTCTCAGGTAAGATTTTATTTCTGATTATAATGGTGGTTGAGAATATAATTTTAGTTGTTTAATGAAAATGGGTTAGACTTCATCGCATGTAATATTACCATCCGCTTACGGCCTGTTTTAAATACAAACTGAATATATTTATGGAGATTATGTAATTACCATGAATGCGTGTACATTTAATTTTTTTTCATTATAAAGCATAGATGTAATCCATTTCAGACACAATTTTATTAGAGATTGTATATGAATATAAATATAATAAAGTAACATAAAGTGCATTTACATCATATTGTTTTGTGTACAACCATTGAAAATAATATACATTATCTAGGAATGATCTGGTTATTTTACATATTCGTCCAGAAATGCTACAAATTTTGTTTAAGATTTAAAACTAAATTAATTAGAAAAGAGAGTATCATTATCTAAAACTATACATCTTTTTAATGGGTACTTATGGAGATACTTCCGAACGACTGATTGGGAGATACTTCCGAACGACTTAGGATAAGCCGAAATAGATGTGCCAAAATGACGTTTCTCGTCATTGAATCTTGTTTTGCGAACAAGGCTTGAGAATATAATTTGCTTAATACTTAAGTCAAAGCTGCGAGTATTTATTTTACTTTTCATAAAATTCCCAACGGTATATGTAAAAATGATTTAGACGCCCAGCTACACTTGAATCTTACGTGCGCATGTAAGCAGCATTTCATTTCACTACTTCAGATTTTATTTCGTAGCAGAGGATAATCTATTAGAATCACATAAACATACGGGACATGTAAATGATTAATGATCCTGCACAATCCACAAGGATCATCAGAGAACGACGTAATAAAAATATAACTATTACAGGGTGACCCCCCCCCAAAAAAAACAAAAAAAACAGAGGACATTAAATTTATTTTCTGAGCATTTTACAGTCAACGGAGAAAAAAAGACCAAATACCCTAGTGTTTTGATGTGATGTTTTGAATATAATAAACTAGTTATGACCAAAGTTTCATTTCATTCGGACAAAAAACTAGGAAACGGGACCTAATTAGAGTTGGGACCGTTTATTTTGGGTCACCCTGTATTAGCGAAGAAAGATATCCTGCCGTTTTTCACTGAGCGAACGAGATTGTTAAAGGTACAATCTGGTGTGCCCTTCAAATATCTCAATTAACGAATTGCTAATAATATGGATTGTATTTTCATACGAATTGCTAATCATATCGATCAAAACGAATAATAACCTACTTCGATAAAATCAATAATGGAAAATGGAATGTTAGTGTTTCAATAGCACATTATCCTTCACGTGTCAATATTATCGAACGAGGCATAATGAATAGGCTTGATCGTTTACGGTTAAGGGCGTCCTGATATTCAAACCGTTAATGGCTATTCCATAACATGTTTAGAGTTGTGTTCTTTTTACGTGTCTCATTTCTAAGGACAGAATACGTAAGTGGTTACCGTTTGAGTTTTTATAAATCACATTTGGGTAAAGGATGTTTGAATTCGTATAACGTTACATTTAAAGTAACACAATTTGAAATTGAATGATTAAAAACTATCATTGGAGAAAGTAAAGTTGTTCTTTACATGGTTCTCTCCGACTAAACTGTCGATGCAAGAAAAGCGTGCAAAGCACATTTTATTGAGGAAATATCAATAGGACGTGAATCGAAATTATATGAAGTCAAGGTCTTCCTTGCAGCTGGAAACCTGCACTACGACTGTAACGAGTGAATGTTTTTTGTTGTAAAGACCACGTTCAAGTAATTCAAACACATGCTGTTAATGTTGATTAACAAACATTTTTTTATTATTAAATATAATAATAAAAAAAATAAGACTTCGAATATAATGCTTATTTTATCGAATTACATCATTGTCATTCAATATAAGAAATGCCAGAAAATTCTCTATTCCAATGTAGGTGAAAAAAAATTAATTACTTAACAAAGGATATTTTTGAATGGAACCAAAATAAAATGCAAGACGCAATCAAGCAACCCTTTTATGTGTTATATTTAGCTGATGACTGAATTGTTAAATGTGTTTTACGTTTATTTAATTTCTTAAAGAAAAAACAATATTTGTCATTTCTTGATTTAATACACTCGGTTAAAAAATAATAAAAACACACGCAGCTGGTTAAAATACTCCGTGTATTTGTGAATATAAATATAACCTTTTTTTAACTAGGCTGATTGTGCCTAGTTGAGGATGAAGAAATTTATGTTTTTAGATAATTTTTCGATATTTGTCGTACGTAGGGTCGAGCTTCAGATCGATACCGGTATCGTGAAAATCCGTTGCTACTATCGAAAGTTTTAGGCAGACATACAAACTTGCATGATACATACATTTAAACAGACAGGTGAGATGAATATTATAGAAGGTGATACATTAACAAATCTATTGGCGTACGTGACGGGGTTGTGTGTTGAAGAATGTGTTGCTAATACCCTCTCGTGTCGTCGTCTCGACTCCATCTCTCTACTTTTTCCGTCTCTCTCGGTGTCTCTTTTTATTTGTCCCCGATGACGTTAGCATTCCTACCGACATACTTTCCAAACTGTGGCTTCTCACTGACTAGGGATTTTGCGTTCTAGAATTTGACCTTCGTCTCATCTCATCTCCCGGGTTTTGCATCCAAACTTGTAATCGAGTGTTGTTTGCCGTCACTCTCTAGGAATCTGGATTATTCAACACTTCTCCCCTGCTTATCAAAAAATATTTGATATATATTGTTTTCATTCTACACACTCCTACCCAACCACGGTATGCAACATCAGCAAATAATAAAATTGAATTCAAAAAAGAGAAATTAAAAAGGCAAAATAGTTATCTATAAAATAATTTCTCTTACGCCTCTGAACACAATTACATGTCCATGAATTATTTTCTTTCTTTTTTCTTTACGTTTTAGTTTGCTTACCATTTTTCTGTAAAGTTTTTTTTTAAACACACACAAAAAAACGGACCTGCAAACCTCAACAAAGAACGAGTTCAATTTTAATGGTCCCTTTTTTTTACAAAAACACAAAACACAACAAGGAACAATTGAAATTTCATAGGAAATTTCGGATAATTTCTTAAAATTAAGTTTAAGCAAAAAGAGCGTTCACATTTTCATTTTGACGATAGAAATAATTCGATTGACAGGTTACCAAATCAAACATTGAAACCATCTGACAGCTCTGTTCCTGATAACGATACATTTGCTCTGTGTAAAGTAAGCATTCTTTTTTCTTTAGTTTCTTTTATGGTGTAAATGTGTGTGTTTCTTTTATTCTTTCTTTTTCACATTGTGTGTGTATGTGTGTTAACAATATACATTTTTCTTCGTTTTTCAACAAGTTACAAAGACGCCATATCACCCCTTTTTTAATTCTTTTATAAATACTGCTTTTTCCGTGCGGGGAGTGTTTGTTTTTTTCATTTTGTTCCAGAGACACCTCGATGCATGTTAATTAAACATCGACGGTAAGCGTGTCGCAATTATAAAATTGGCATCGGGCAAATAACATTCGATAGTCCAATTCGTGCTTCTACGCCAGTTAATCTCTTTAAATCTTAACTTTTTACAATTCTACATACTCTGTTGAAACAGGAGTACGCTGCTATCTTTTCAAATGTCATTCGTAAATGAACCAATGGGGAAAGAATTCTTCTTTTGTATTTTAGGACAGAGTTTAGAACTTAGCCCCATATCTATCTGCTCCCACCCTACGGGACAGATATCCACCCATGACTCGATTCCCTCACTAAATACCTGCGTTTTGTTGTGATCTGGAATAATTGGAGAAATAACACAGATCATTAGATCGAATACTAAAATCGTCTCGATCAATTATTTAAACAAGTTTTACATTTCCGCATTAATTATTCAAAAAAAGCCCTAGAAAACATCAAATGCAACTATGTTTTAAGTCTTTGAATATATTTAAGGTTACAGCCTTACCTTCACGCACATTATCCAATGGCTGGTATATATATATATATATATATATATATATATATATATATATATATATATATATATATATATATATATATATATTTGTAGTCATCGACATACAGTCCTGTTTCGTTGTATCACAACTCATCAGTGCCGCTAGACTAGCATCTCTCCCAAGCCAAGGATTGAACCTAGAACTCTCGTTTTGACAGTCGGCAGTTCTCCCACTCAATGGAATCGACGCCCTAAATAACTCGTCGGAATGTCTATTTAAATAGACACACACACACACACACACACACACACACACACACACATATATATATATTATATGGTGGTTACCACTTATCAAGTCCCGGAAGCAACTCGGGGATAAGGGTTATATATATATAAGCGTTATATATATATATATATATATATATATATATATATACATATATATATATATATATATATATATATATATATATATATACACACAGATAACGCATAAAATATCTGCAGTAGAAAATACTTGCCTAAAGTCATACTCTTGATTAGAAAGAAGGCGCTGTATTTACAAGACAGTGTACTAGCGCTTATTGTATTAATAACTAAACGTTTTTAACCTAGAGTGGCCAAGACTGATAGCGCGATCATTAAGCGGGTATTTTCGCCTAAATTCTAGAATACTGGTACCACAGATTAATTTTGTAGCTACGGGTAGCAAGACTCTGCTATATATTTGTAAAAAAAAATGTTGGAGAGGACAGGGGATAGTTCAATTTGATATTAGTTAGATACTTCCTCCATTATGCGAAGACGGTTCAACATGCCTAGTATGAACATTGCTCGATATATATATATATATATATATATATATATATATATGTGTGTGTGTGTGTGTGTGTGTGTGTGTTTTGCCACTAGACAATTTATAACACCAGAAAACTGAATTGTATCGTAGAAGAAATCTTATAATGCAAGCATCATAATATAAGATAAACTAAATATAACAGATAAGTCGAATCCATTTTTATTAATAAACAAAACATTTTAGTGCCCATAAAAACAAACTTAGAAGCAATTACACTCAAACAACGCAACATGAACATCTAATCATAACACTTTAATTTTCTTGTTGCACAAAGATCTAGGTGCGCAATGCACACACATAATAAATAGGGATATAACAACAATGCAATCACATCAAAATAAAAAAAATGTATGCACATGAAATTATAAAGAGCACATACACGTCGAAATACATATGTATGAACAACAAAATGGAAAAAAATATGCACATAAAAAATGAAGTATCAGTATACAAAATATAAACAATATATGAAAAACAAAATAAAAATAATGTATGTAAACCAAATAAAAACAGTGCATACATATACAAATATAACCTATCTATGCGCCTAGGACATATAAACAATATATGCACATCAAAATATAAACAATATATGCACATCGAAATATAAACAATATATGCACATCGAAATATAAACAATATATGCACATCAAAATATAAACAATATATGCACATCCAAATATAAACAGTATATGCACATCGAAATATAAACAATATATGCACATCAAAATATAAACAATATATGCACATCGAAATATAAACAATATATGCACATCAAAATATAAACAATATATGCACAACAAAATATAAACAATATATGCACATCAAAATATAAACAATATATGCACAACAAAATATAAACAATATATGCACATCGAAATATAAACAATATATGCACATCAAAATATAAACAATATATGCACATCAAAATATAAACAATATATGCACATCGAAATATAAACAATATATGCACATCGAAATATAAACAATATATTCACAACAAAATATAAACAATATAAACACATCAAAATATAAACAATGTATGCACATCGAAATATAAACAATATATGCACATCAAAATATAAACAATATATGCACATCGAAATATGAACAATATATGCACATCGAAATATAAACAATATATACACATCAAAATATAAACAATTTATGAACGATAAAATATAAACAATGTAAGCACATCAAAATAAAAACACGATTAAACCAAGATCTTATACCTCTATCGTAGACCCCCTCTGCTATGTCTCCTTCTCCATCAGGGATCTACGTTCTAACTTTCCAGACGCTGAAACGCAATTACAGGAGACTAAACCAGACCTATTATTTTTAAGCTAAACTGGCATTGGACGGACTATTCCTCTAGATAAGTTCGTAATTAAAGGATCCTCAAACTTAAGTTCAAAATCTTATCCTCAAAATCGCCATGGGCATGGAATATGTGCCTATATTAAAGATTACTTTCCATGTGGTAGGAACATCTCAAGAGAAGATCCCAACTTGCCCTATATGTGCTTTCGGGTTACACTTGCTCACAATACTGCTTTTATATTCACTCTCCACCCTACCAACAGCAGAGTTATCATATTAAAAAGCATATCTGAGCAAATTTACCATGTCCTATCTGCTTATCCTTCACCTAATATTCATGTCTTTGGAGACTTCAATGTTCACAATGTGGAATGATGAACCCACTCAAACAAGACGGCGATGAGGGGAGGTTCTGTCACGATTTCTCGATTGCTTATGACCTCACTCAGATTGTTCACGACCCCACCCGTGTGCCCGACTTTGACGGGCAGCGTGCAGTCTCCTTGACCTTTTTCTCACAACTTGCCTTGAACTATGTTCAGTTTCCGTTCTGTCTACACTTGGATCATTCTACCACACTGTTGTGTCAATTAAGATAAAAATTAAATGTAAAACGTCTTCAGACGTACCTCTCCATCGTACAGTATATCAATACTTTATGGCTGACTGGGATAGCTTACGTACATTTATATCAGATTTACCTCTGCGTTCCATGTTTAAAAAGGATGTGTCCTCTATAGTGTCAGACCTAATAGCATGGTTAATTGTAGGTATTGACCGCTTCCTACCCTCGAAAATTTCCAGCAGAAATCTAACCGCCAGCCGTGGTTCTCTCCAGAATGTGCTGCTGCCATTGCACACAGAACTCACTTTTTCCATTGCTTCAAACGTAATAGATGTACTGAGACTAAAGTGGCTTTCGGAACTGCGAAAAACCATTGTAAGAAAGTAATAAAGAACGCAAGAGAGTTGTATGCTCAGTCCGTCAAGTCCAAAGTAGCTGAGCAGCGGCTTAATTCCCACGAGTTTTGGCAAATAGCAAACAGAATCCTGAACAGAAACGAGTGGTCTATCCCAACTATTATTAATGGACCTGGGGTAATCTCGCCAGCATAAGACAAAGCCAAACTCTTTGCAAATATCTTTGCAGCAAATTCTACCCTATGCGACTAAGGCCGCCAACCCCAAAATTTCCTCCTGTATCAGAAAACACGCTGTGTGATATACAAATATGTGTACCTGATGTTGCCAATCTAATTAAAAACCTCGATTCCCGTAAAGCAACCGGCCCTGACGATATTCCAATTATAGTACTAAAAAACTTCAACCAGAACTAGGGTCCATACTTACAAAACTGTTTAAACGCTGTCTTAAGGAGAACTGCTTCCCACCACCCTGAAAAATCTCATAAGTTTGTCCTGTATTTAAGAATTCAGGTGATCAGTCATTTGCCTCTCAGTACAGGCCAATACATCTCCTGTGCGTCATGAGAAAGTTGCTGGAATCTGTGTTAAATAGAGAAGTAATCAACCATCTCAGCAAAAATAACCTTAGTGACGCACAATTTGGTTTCCGTTCTGCTATATCTACAACAGATGTGCTTACAGTTATATCTCATAAGATTAGCGAATGTCTCAACGGAGGAACCTTTCCATGGAATTGCTCTTGACATATCAGAATCCTTTGATAGGGAATGGCATAAAAATTTACTTCACAAGATCTCCAGCTATGATATAGTTGGAAATGTCTTCTCAATCATTTTTCTCTGACAGGATCATAACAGTAGTAGTTGATGTTCAGAAATCAGAATCTCACAATATTAATGCTAGAGTCCCTCAGAGTTCCATTCTGGGCCCAACACCCTTCCTGATTTACATTAATGATCTTCCAAATCACATCATTACATTATTCTAGACATTTATGCTGATGACACTACCATCTATCGTAGCACATCTAAGACCGTAAAGTTCTTTATCTCTTCTGATCTTGACCACGTGAGACAATGGGAAAAAGAGTGGCTGGTTACTTTTAATACATCTAAATCCAAGCTTCTATCTTTACATCATAAACTTTATGATCACCATCAACTGAAACGAATTGCTCTCGTCTTGGGGAGGCCTCATGATTTGACAAACTTTTGATCTTGACCTTTACTCCTGATCTGAAATGGAACACGTACATCAAATCTGTGGCCAGGCCGCTGGAAAAATGGCGGGATCCTTCTATCGATGCAGTAGATATCTCACTGTTGATGCAATTCTCTATCTATATAGCCAGGTACATCCAAAGATGGAGTACTGTTGCCACATCTGGGCAGGAGCTGCTAGAAAGGACTTATCCTGCCTTGATAGATTTCAAAATAGACCTTGTAGCCTCATAGGAGATGTCCTTTTTTCTTCCCTGCAACCGATTTCTCACAAAGAGATGTAGCGAGTTTGTCTTTGCTTTATCCTTTTTTTCATATCAAGTGCTCGACTGAGCTTCAATCTATCGTGTCCCCTCTTCAAACTTTCACAAGAAACACTCGTCTAGCTGAAAACACTATCAATAATTCATCCAACTATTTATATGTGCCTAAACCCAAACGTAGATTCCATGGACAAAGCTTCTTGCTTAGAACTGCACGCCTGTGGAACTGTCTTCCGTTTTCCTGCTTTCCAGCTGACTACAATATGGTTGTCTTCAAGCCTAATATAAACAAGCTCTTGGTAAGCCGTTCCCTTTAAGTTTACAAATTTACTAACTTTCTATTACTGGCAATTAATATATTGTACACTCTTTAACTCTTATCCTGGAATGGCTCCTGGACCTTGATAAGTGGTGATGTATCCACATCAAAATATAAACAATGTATCCACATCAAAATATAAACAACGCATGCACATCAAAATATAAACAATGTATCCACATCAAAATAAAGAGAATGTATACAATCCAAATAAAACAATGTATGAACATGAATATATAAAGAATATATACACATCAAAATAAAAATTAATGTATACGCATCAAAATAAAAATTAATGCATACGCATCAAAATAAAAGTTAATGTATACACATCAAAATATTAACAATGTCTACACATACAAAATATAAACAATGTATACGCATCAAAAGAAAAAACAAAAAAGAGAGTATGCACATCAAAATATATACAATGTATGCACATCAAAATATATACAATGTATGCACATCAAATAAAAACTGGGTGTACACATCAAAATATATACAATGTATGCACATCAAAATATATACAATGTATGCACATCAAAATATATACAATGTATGCACATCAAAATATATACAATGTATGCACATCAAAATATATACAATGTATGCACATCAAGTATAAACTGGGTATACACATCAAAATATAAAACAATGCATACACATTAAAATATAAAAAATGTATCCCCCCCAAAAAAAAACAATGTATGCACATAGAAATATGTGGACATCAAAATATAAACAAGGTATTAATATTTAAATATAAACAATGTGTACCGATCTAAATAATAACAATGTTTGCAAATGAAATTTTAAGCAATTTATGCACATTAAAAGATAAACGATGTGTACACATGAAAATATAGACAATATATCCACAGTAAAATAGAATCACGCAAGAACAGAAGCGAACAGGTACAATGTACTAGTACGTGTTTTAAAAATTAGAAAATCCGGATCGATCACAATAAATCCAGGCTGTACATTTTATCGATAATAAACTTAACTCGCGATAAATTTATTGTAACTTTTCTTTTCTTTTTGACTAAATATCACCCATAATTTACAATATAGTACACCAGAATATGTCAAACGAGAGTCGTTAAATAACATTTAAAATACTTGCCGTTTACACTTAAAAAAATACGAACCGACACTATTTACAATGTGATCATTGTGCGTAATTTATAATCAATCAACTATCTCTATTAAAGTAAAGGTAATTGGCTCGGTACAATGTACAGTAATACATATCAAAAAAAGGAAACGGTGAATTTCATCTAATAGAAAAGTATATCATAATTCGACAAATCGCTAAGTAATATTCAATGGGATAAGTTTCACGGTTTATATCTGTAAACGATCTCTATCTTTGATCTCCCTTGGCCTAACTTTCACGAAACACACTTGTCTAGCTGAAAACACTATCAATTATTTCCCTCACTCTTCATCTGTGCCTAAACCCAAATGTAGATTCTATGAACAAAGCTTCATTCTTAGAATTGCACACGTGTTGAACTCTCTTTCATTTTTCTGCGTTCGCACTAACTACAATATGATTGTCGTCAAGTCGAACGTAAACGAATTCTTAGTAAACTCTCCGCTTAAGTAGTCCAATTTACCAATTTTCCACTATTATCGATTACTGCGATATTTCCCATTAACTGATGTGCACCTATTAATCATTATCCTCGAGTGGCCTTGATAAGAAGGGACTCCTAAAAAAAACACCAGTACTATGTCCAACGCACTTTTCTGACTCGAATCTTAAGGTGTCACCCGCTACAGAAAAAAAGTAATCTATGATATCAACTATTTATATTACAGGAAGGGTGTTATCTTAGACCGGTATTTATTCTGCCCGATGCTTTGTAATTATAAAAAAACAATTAGGTTCAATAATATCCACTAAATAAATGCATAGCAATAGAGGCTTTCCAGTCGCACAAAGTACACGATACAATGCGTAATATTAAGCATGGACTTCTTTTTCATACAACATAGTTTTAAAACAAAATTAAAAAGATCCAGAAATAATATACATACATTACTGATTAATAAAATAGTATCAAAAGTATATGTTTTATTTTATCAGCTGCGCCAGCGTAATAGCTATAAATATAATATGCATGCACCAGAACAAAATAAAATGAACATTAAAAATAAGCCCTTAAACTTGAAGGCAACAGCGCAAAAACCTCCAAGTAGATAGAGGCAGATATAGAGGCAGGTGTATATCAATGTTCCTTTTGGCTATTTAGATTGTGTTTATTTGTGTGTTTTATCATCGGTCAATAAGTGCTACATTATGAATAAACATTAAGACTTACGGATGCTTACCGTGTGCCAGTAAACTTTTTACAACAAACATAAAAGTCAATCAAGTTTTATTGCTATTATTTTATTTATTTGCAAAATTTTGGTTTACGTACATGCCATATTAAAAGTGTTCGCCTTTTTCCATTATGATTTGGTCCACCCTAAACAGCTTCCGAAAAGGACGAACACTGCTGTAATAATATCGATCTAATAAGAATCAATATATTGATCAACTAGCGTCGTAATTGTTCGCCTGTTTTCTCTATTCGAACCGCCTGTTCGCGTTCTTCCATTCACATCTCGAATCACGAGGCGAGGTCACGAAATCGTGGAAATGCTGCCTTTTACTCGGTCAACGCTTTTTTTATGTAACAGCTGCAAAGAAAAATATATTACAAATTAGAAAGGGAATACACAAAAAATGAAATCCATAATTATAAGAACAACTCTCACGATGATTAGATAATTTCAATAAAATTACAGGAGACACGTCTATTTTAAAAATATCCTCCAATTAGTTAATTGTGTAAATGAGAAGACAGTATAATGTCAGTATATCAAAAACGATTCAAACAGCGAGAATTAAAACTATATTAATGGATCTAACGTACTGTGTATTTTAGGTGAATTTTTTTCTGGGCATTGCCTTCGACCGTTGGGTCACAACCACTACAATTATTTATTCTACTCTGCTTATACTTGGTTCTTAAGCTGTGATATACTAATTAACGCAGCCTTTTTCTATTGCTAGACATACATCTTTTAACGTCTATATTATTATTATTATTATTATTATTAGTAGTAGTAGTAGTAGTAGTAGTAGTAGTAATTTTTATATTACTCGTAGTAATGTTCGTAGTAGTAGAATTAGTAGCTTGATCGTGAGAAGTATAGACCCTTATCATATCATCGGATTTAGATATGCATGGGTAGTGTACAAAAACATGTATCAAAGTCTTATACCGATGCCAAACAAAAGAAGAGTCATTATTACATGTTACATGCTCACAGTAAGTACGAAACATTGGGGACTTGTGGAGTCAACTTACAGAAAGAAGGGGGATATAAATATAGAGATAAGTAAGAAATATATATGATCTTTTTAATTAATTATAAATTACGCCTAAAAGAAAGTACAAACGAAGTAGTGTCTAGAATTGAGAGAGACCTAGATTTGCTTAGGATTTACTGTACCCCGCAGCATTAATGACCCTAATTTTCTATACCCTAACTAACCCACCCAGCGCTGTACGCTAATTGAATGTGTGTCAGATAGAATCGAAACATGACTTTCCTGGTGCCGAACCCTCAAATCATTGTATTTAAAAATGTATAAAATGTTTGCTCCAGCGACAGGCTCGATTTCCTCATTTCAGCAGAATCAGCTTCAGACGTCGCCTTCTGATTGTACCTTATAAAAACCGTCACCTGCACGATTCGCCTTCCAGATCGTGATTATAAGCAAGCCTCACACTTTGACATATAATTGACAACAATACACAAGGTTTGTGCGACAGATGCTCATAGCATTCAAATTAACAAAATATAACTAAAATGTTGATTAGGAATCGGCCATAAATATTATCAGCGATGCGACATGGCGGGCAAACTCCTTGATCTGTGTGAGCAAGACTTAGAAAAAATATGCAGAGGAGCTAACTGAATGGGCCAAAGCGAAAGTTTCCTAGTATATCTTAATTTCGATAAGGTTCTGCTAAGACGTGTGCAACTCCTATTGCGCATGGACACAAAGTAAACGCCACACATCCATTAATCGAAACCAAAAAACACGATAAGAATATTACATATGCAAATTATAATTGGTAACAAAAAAAATTATAATAAATTTATATTTGTATGTGTATGTATAAGATATATACTTATAACAAATATTTACATATGTATTTGCATATAAATATTAACGATATATATATATACACACTCATATATAAAATAATATAATATATATATATATATTATATTATATATGCGTGTGCATATACATATATATCTCGTTTATATTTATATATAGATATATATGTATATATTTATTTTAAATATATATATATATATATATATATATATATATATATATATATATACACATCAGGGGTCTACGTTCCAACCTTCTAGAGGTGTAAACACAATTACAGGAGGCTAAACCGGACATATTCTTTCTAAGTGAAACTGGCATAGGGCCAACCACTTCTCTAGACGAATTCATAATTAAAGGTTACCCCAATTTAACATCTAAATCTGACATCCAAGATCGCCATGACCCTAATAAACATTATATGTGCTTTCGGGTTGCACTAGCTTACACCACTGTATTTATATTTGCCCTCTATCGCCCCCACAACAGTCGATTTACTATCTTTTTAGATCATATCTGAGAAAATTGACCACATCCTGTCTGCTCATCCTTCTACTAATATTCACATTGGCGGTGACTTCAATGTCCATAATGTGGAATGGCTGACCCACTCAAATAAAACCGATGACGAAGGAAGGTTTTGTCACGATTTTGCCATTGCCCATGACCTCACTCAGATTGTTCACGAACCCACCCGTGTGCCCGATACACCAGGTCAATATGCGAGCCTTCTAGACCTTTTCCTCACAACTTCCCCTGAGCTGTGTTCATGTTCCGTTGTATCTCTTCTGGGATCCTCTGACCACTCCGTCGTATCAGTTAAGAACAAAACGATATGTAATAAGTCTTTAGACGTACCTCTCCACCGTACTGTATATCGATAATCTATGGCTGACTGGGATAGCTTCCGTACATTCATATCTGATCTACCTCTGCATTCCATGTTTAAAAAGGATGTGTCGTCTATAGTATCAGACCTGACCGAATGGTTAATTATAGGCATAGACCGATTCATACCATCCAAAAAATTCTAACAAAAACCTAACAGCCAACCATGGTTCTCCCCTGAATGTGCTGCTTCCATCGCGCACAGATGTCACTTTTTCTATAGCTACCAAGGTAACAGATGTACTGAGACTAAAGTTGCTTTCAGGATTGTCAGCAACCACTGTAAAAGAGTAATAAAACATGCAAGAGAGCTATATGCTCAGTCTGTTAAATCCAAAGTTGCTGATCAGCGGCTTGGTTCCCACCAGTTCTGGCAAATAGCAAACAGGATCTTGAACAGAAGTGTGCGTTCTATCCCAAATATCATCAATGGACCTGAGGTCATCTCGTCAGCATCTGACAAGGCCAGACTATTTACCAAGAACTTTGCAGCTAATTCTACCCTATGCGACAATGACCATCAACTCCCTGTATTTCCTCCTATAACAGACAACACGCTATGCAACATACAAATATCTGTGCGTTAGGTAACCAAGCTAAACAAGAACCTTGATTCCAGTAAAGCAACTGGCCCTGATGGCATTCCAGTTATAGTGCTCAAAAAGCTCCAACCAGAACTTGCCCCCATACTTACAAAACTGGTTAAGCGTTACCATAAGGAGAAGTGCTTTCCAACACCATGGAAAACCTCATTAGTATGCCCTGCATTTATGAATTTAGGTGAAAAATCATCTCCCTCTCAGTACTGACCAATAAGTTTCTTGTGTGCCATGAGTAAGTTGTTGGAATCCATATTAAATAAAGAAGTAGTCAACCACTTCAACAGAAACAACCTTCTTAGTGACACGTAATATGGTTTCCGCTCTGCAAGATCTACAGCAGATGTGCTAACGGTTATATCACACAGGATTAGTGAATCTCTTGACAAAGGTTTCCTTTCCAGAGCAATTGCTCTTGACATATCGAAGGCCTTCGATAAGGTATGGCATAAGGGCCTACTTCACAAGATTTCCAGCTACGATATTACTGGAAATGATTTCTCAATCATTAAATCATTTCTCTCCGATAGGTTCATAAGAGTAGTGGTTGATGGGCAGAAATCAGAGCCCCACAGTATTAATTCTGGAGTCATTCAGGGGTCCATCCTGGGTCCAACTCTCTTCCCGATCTACAGCAATGGTCTCCAAAAACACATACTTAAATCATTCGTTGACATCTATGCTGATGACACGACCATGTATGGCAACACATCAAATGCCGTAAATGACAAAGTTCTCTCTAAGTCTCTATCCTCTGATCTTGAGCACGTGGTACAATGGGGGAAGACGTGGCTGTTCACTTTTAATGCATCCAAAACCAAGCTTCTATCTTTACATCATCAACGCTCTTATCCCCATCTGGCACCAATTGAAATGGATGGCTCTCGTCTTGGAGAGGCTCTATATTTTGACAAGCTTCTGGGTTTAACCTTTACTCCTGATCTGAAATGGAACACGTACATCAAATCTGTTGCCAGGGACGCTGGGAAAATGGTGGGATCCTTCTACCGCTCCAGAAGATATCTCACTACAGATGCAATTCTCTATCTTTATAAAAGCCTAGTACGTCCAAGGATGGAGTACTGCTGCCACATCTGGGCAGGAGCTGCTAAAAACAGCCTATCCTGCGTTTACAGAGTATAAAATAGACTTCGTGGTTCAGTGGGGGATGCCCTTTTCTGTTCCCTGCAACCTCTCTCCCACAGAAGAGACGTTGCAAGCCTGTCTTTGTTTTATCGCTATATATATGGCAAGTGCTCGTCTGAGCTCCAAGCCGTCGTCCCCCCCACGTAAATCTTTCACAAGAAACACCTGTCTGGCTGAAACTACTGTCAATAATTTTCCCCACTCTTTATCTGTGCCTAAATCCAAACGTAGATTTCATGAGTAAAGCTTCTTTCTTAGAACTGCACGCCAGTGGACCTCTCTCCCGCTTGCCTGTTTTTCACCTGACTACAACTTGGACGTCTTCAAGTCCAACATAAACAAACTCCTCACAAACCGCCCCCTTAAGTTAGACACTCTATCAAACCCCCCAATACTAATGATTACTACAATACTATCTCATTGATTACTGTACACGCAATAACAATTATCCCTGAGGGGCCTTCGGGCCTTGATAAGTGGTGACTTCCATGTAAAATAAATAAATATATATATATATATATATATATATATATATATATATATATATATATATATATATATATGACCTCCATTTTTCGTGGGTGACACCGTGTCCACCAGGCTACACTGTCAATTTTGATCTGAAAGTATGTATAGATAGGATCCTGTCATGTAGAACAAATTTTATATTTACCATGTAAAAATAGACGCTTGCGGGTCAAAACTATGAAAAAACACAACAATATTTTCAGGCATAAGACGACTAAATGAGCTAATTTTACGCATGTTTAAATATATTGTAGATAACATTAAGGCTATTAAAAGTACTGGAGGCATGGAACATTTGTTTACTGTTATTTAGTCTTGTCTAATGCCTGATCTCCTTGCCAATTAAATATAATTATATTTTTCTTAGACAGTAGAAAAAATAAGGGTATCTTCGATGTACGTACATCTAAACGGCAAGACATTAGTGTGGGTGTGTACTCGGGGTCATTTTACATTATTCCGAATTTTTATAAACGATTTCTTTGATGTAATTGTCCCAATATGCATGTCCTGGACATGACCTTAAACTATATCCGATGGTGAGGCCCTAGCTTGCGGGCTTCGGGGAGTTTGGAGCCACCCCTTACTTGCTATTGCTTCCAGTCCCACTCTGACCCGGAGAGGTAGTACCTGTGAGGATCCCAACTATGGATTTAATAGAAACCGACTTGAAAAAATATATCCTATTAAAACATTTTTTTTCAAAATAACTGGATTCGGCATTAAATAACTTGCAAAGGGTTTATATGCTGTTAAACAAAAAAACAACCAACCAACCCTTGATGCAAATATTAATTGACAACATCACGCTATTTTCGTAACATATAAGAAAAACAAACATATACAAGAATGCTTAGAATGTGGCATTCTGTATAGAATAGGGGCATATATAGATCGCAATGTTTATTGCTATTCAGAACACTTCTTTTTTTAACAATTATAAACTGTACAAAATATATTGTCATGGAACACTAGGCCACCAAATATAAGCAATATTGAGATTGGTAAATACCAGATTAGCTACTAATTTGGGAATACCACATGAGTGACTAATTTAGGAATACCAGGTTCTGTATGTAGGGGAAGTCGACATTTCTGTACAAGTGTATCAAAAAAATAACGTCGTTGTTTTCAGTAACGGGTATATGCATGCGCCTTGGACCGCAGCCATCTTTGTTCATGATTAAAAAAGACGGCTGCCAAAACGATGTTGAATTTGGTATGAATTTTTATTTTCTTTTTGCAGCATTATATTGACATGCATTTTTTCTATCTAAGCAAGAATTCCTCTTTTTAAGATTATATGCACGAAAAGAGACAGCATTAACATAATAATAACCGTTTTCCTATGCATAACGAATTGGATTTAAAAATTTGTACTGAAATTTTAACATGCCGAAGGAGCTGTTTTGCCTGAAAAATAAATCTTTCGATCTTGGAATGAAACTACACGACAGAAAATAATAGACGCTAAGATAAATATTTTACATAAATTCAATATATGCTTAAGTATCTCAACAAAATTGCATCTAACAGCATTGAAGCATGCCACAATCCAAACGTACATAAGATCTGTCATAATTTCTCTGAGGAGGAATCGTGGATCAACACGAAGGTGGTCTTAGTCAACTTAAAATAGCAGGAAATAGTGCAATACCCTTTTCTACTGTTAATAGAGTGATCGTACAATTCGCAAGGGAGAACAAAGAGCGCATAAAATTTCATTCTGATCGCCCCGAGTCCTCTGAAAGAACATTGTGTCTTGTGAAAAGAAATGTTGTAAGGGATTCTCAGTGCAAAGCCTCTGATATTGGTGTCAGTCCTAAAACAGCTGTCAGGTATCTTCACAAGCTGAACTACTACGGTTGAGTAGCTAGAAGGAATATTCTCCATCCTTCCAATATCAAGCATAGAAAAGATTTTCTAGCATAGAAAAGGCTCGTGAAATGGTAGATGGATCTATGCCCTTTTGGACCCATGCCAGTTTCTCTGATGAGCCACGATTTGCATTATTCTCCGACAGTGGAACTGTATGGGTATAGAGGCTCCCTCACCAAAGGTTTGACTTAAAACGACTGCAACTAACGCTGAAACATAGAAGTTTCTCGGTTATGGTATGGGGTACAATTTGGAGTGAGAGTCGTTCGGACTTGGTTGAGTGCGAAGCAAACATCAATTCTGCTAAATATATTACAATATTACATGGAGGACTCCTACCAATATTCTCAAGTTGTAAAAAAAAAAAAAAAGTTCATCCATATTTATCGGAGACCGAGCTCCTTGTTACTCTGCTAGGGTGACACAACATTGGTTGTGCCAATAATGGTGCTAATAAATTTATATGGCAAAGTTTGATCCAGTGTTGAATCCACTTATTAGACCGAAACTATCGCAAAAATAAAGGAATCCATCGCGGAAGCCTGAAAGTATCGCATTATTGCGTCAGACATGGCTAGATATTCCTCAAGATGATATTCCTCAACTGAAAAAGGCCAACCATAGAGTGCCTTTATAATTAAAACCAGCAAATGGAACGCCAACCGACTATTAGTTTTAACTTTTTTACCGTTTTTTTTAATTTCGTTCTACAAATTAAATGTCTATTGAAATATACTGCATCTATTGAGGTCTATTCTTTTCTGTAATCTCTCGGTTTATATATATATATATATATATATATATATATATATATATATATATATATATATATATATATGTACGTTGCATACGGCGTATGGAGGTTACCAGGATATATTCTATATCACATTATGAATTAATGATAGTCGTAATGAAGTATTTTTAAGGAGAATAAGATTTAAAAAAATAAAACTTGCATTAATTCTGTGTTTAACTAATTTTTGTCAACTGTTATTCAATTCTAATCCTTAAATGTAACAAGACATACCCAGACTGCAAGTATTTGGCTTTGTAACTAGAAACTTGGTACAGATCTGAGTAATTTATTTTGTTTGCATTTGTGATCTCTACTAATAGAATTTATTTTTCTTGAAAATGGTTAGAATAAAGAATTATCAAAGAACTACATGTTTTTTCGTAACTATGTACATTATTCCCGCAAATATATATATATATATATATATATATATATATATATATATATATATATATATATATATATATATATATATATATATAAACAGTAGCTTGTTATTATATCTGGTTTTAATTTAATTAAAAAATAAAACAGACCTGCAATTTTAAATGTAAGTAAAAGGTTTAATAAATTATCCAAAAAAGAATCCTTATGCATTTACAGTAAACTATGCGTTTCTGTTTATGTGGTACAACGTATGGTGTTAATTACTAAGTTAATTAATGGACAATTATTGATTTTGGTATACATCAGTGAGGAGTAATGCTGTGTAATGTGGGCTTCATTTTGATAAACTCAGTTCATGCAAATAAAAAAAATAAATGATCTAAGTTCGTTGTAATAACTCAGATACCTCAGATTATGTAAAATGTAATTATAATATATAATAAATCAATTAATAAATATGCGTATTGTTTTCCAAACAATCTAAATGAAAATAATGAGTTTGCATTGAGGACGGAAGCTTTTAGCAGAAAAGTTGTTTATTTGCGATATGTATTCTGTTTATTATGAGATGAAAATGCTAATATAAATTAATTTATTTCAGCTTTACATTTATGTTTTTTATTTGGTTGCTTTATTAAATATATTTTCTCGTCCATGAATGTACTAACAATGTCTAGCAAGTTGATTTAAAAAATAACATAAATACATTAAAAAAATATAACATAAATACATTAGAACAATATAACATAAATACATTAGAAAAATATAACATGAATACATGAGAAAAATATAACATAAATACATTAGAAAAATATAACATAAATACATTAAAAAAATATAACATAAATACATTAGAAACATATAACATAAATACATTAGAAAAATATAACATGAATACATGAGAAAAATATAGCATAAATACATTAGAAAACTATAACATAAATACATTAGAAAAATATAACATATACATACAAGAACAATATAACATAATACATCAGAAAAATATAGCATAAATACATCAGAAAAATATAAACAAAATACATCAGAAAAATATAACATAAATACATCAGAAAAATATAACAAAAATACCTTAGAAAAATATAATATAAATACCTAAGAAATATATAAAATAAATACATTAGAAAAATATAATATAAATACATTAGAAAATATAACATAAATACATTAGAAAATATAACATAAATACATTAGAAACATATAAGATAAATACATTAGAAAAATATAACATAAATACATTAGAAACATATAACATACATACCTTAAAAATATAATATAAATATATTACAAAAATAAAAACTAAACAAATTAGGAAAATAAAACATAAATACATATGAAAAATATAACATAAATACATTAGAAAATATAATATAAAAATATTAGAAAAATATAATATAAATACCTTTGAAAACAATAAAATAAATACCTTAGAAAAATATAATATAAATACATTAGAAAAATATAACATAAATATATTAGAAAAAAATAACATAGATAGATTAGAAAAATATAAACGAAATATATTAGAAAAATATAACTTAAATACATTAGAAAAGTATAACATAAATAACTTAGAAAAATATAACATAAATACATTAGAAAAATATAGCATAAATACATTAGAAAAAAAAAAGCATAAATACATTAGAAAAATATAACATAAATACATTAGAAAAATATAACATAGATAGATTAGAAAAATATAACATAAATACATTAGAAAAATATAACATAAATACCTTAGAAAAATATATCATAAATATATTAGAAAAATATAACATAAATACATTAGAAAAATATAACATAAATACATTAGAAAAATATATCATAAATATATTAGAAAAATATAACATAAATACATTAGAAAAATATAACATAAATACATTAGAAAAATATATCATAAATATATTAGAAAAATATAACATAAATACCTTAGAAAAATATAACATAAATACATTAGAAAAATATATCATAAATATATTAGAAAAATATAACATAAATACATTAGAAAAATATAACATAAATACATTAGAAAAATATATCATAAATATATTAGAAAAATATAACATAAATACCTTAGAAAAATATAACATAAATACATTAGAAAAATATATCATAAATATATTAGAAAAATATAACATAAATACATTAGAAAAAAATAACATAAATACATGAGAAAAATATAATATAAATACATTAGAAAAATATAAACTAAATATATTAGAAAAATATAATATAAATAAATTAGAAAATATAACAAATACATTAGAAAAATATAACAAAAATACCTTAGAAAAATATATCATAAATATATTAGAAAAATATAACATAAATACCTTAGAAAAATATAACATAAATACATTAGAAAAATATATCATAAATATATTAGAAAAATATAACATAAATACAATAGAAAAATATAACATAAATACATTAGAAAAATATATCATAAATATATTAGAAAAATATAACATAAATACCTTAGAAAAATATAACACAAATACATTAGAAAAATATATCATAAATATATTAGAAAAATATAACATAAATACCTTAGAAAAATATAACATAAATACATTAGAAAAATATATCATAAATATATTAGAAAAATATAACATAAATACCTTAGAAAAATATAACATAAATACATTAGAAAAATATATCATAAATATATTAGAAAAATATAACATAAATACCTTAGAAAAATATAATATAAATACATTAGAAAAATTTATCATAAATATATTAGAAAAATATAACATAAATACATTAGAAAAATATAGCATAAATACATTAGAAAAATATAATATAAATACATTAGAAAAATATAAACTAAATATATTAGAAAAATATAATATAAATACATTAGAAAAATATAACAAATACATTAGAAAAATATAACATAAATACATTAGAAAAATATAACATAAATACATTAGAAAAATATAACATAAATACATTAGAATAAAAATAGCATAAATACATTAGAAAAATATAACATAAATACATTAGAAAAATATAACATAGATAGATTAGAAAAATATAACATAAATACATTAGAAAAATATAACATAAATACCTTAGAAAAATATATCATAAATATATTAGAAAAATATTACATAAATACTTTAGAAAAATATAACATAAATACATTAGAAAAATATATCATAAATATATTAGAAAAATATAACATAAATACATTAGAAAAATATAACATAAATACATTAGAAAAATATATCATAAATATATTAGAAAAATATAACATAAATACCTTAGAAAAATATAACATAAATACATTAGAAAAATATATCATAAATATATTAGAAAAATATAGCATAAATACATTAGAAAAATATAACATAAATACATTAGAAAAATATATCATAAATATATTAGAAAAATATAACATAAATTCCTTAGAAAAATATAACATAAATACATTAGAAAAATATATCATAAATATATTAGAAAAATATAACATAAATACATTAGAAAAAAATAACATAAATACATTAGAAAAATATAATATAAATACATTAGAAAAATATAAACTAAATATATTAGAAAAATATAATATAAATACATTAGAAAAATATAACAAATACATTAGAAAAATATAACAAAAATACCTTAGAAAAATATATCATAAATACCTTAGAAAAATATAACATAAATACATTAGAAAAATATAACATAAATACATTAGAAAAATATATCATAAATATATTAGAAAAATATAACATAAATACCATTAGAAAAATATAACATAAATACATTAGAAAAATATATCATAAATATATTAGAAAAATATAACATACATACCTTAGAAAAATATAACATAAATACATTAGAAAAATATATCATAAATATATTAGAAAAATATAACATAAATACATTAGAAAAATATAACATAAATACATTAGAAAAATATATCATAAATATATTAGAAAAATATAACATAAATACATTAGAAAAATATAACATAAATACATTAGAAAAATATATCATAAATATATTAGAAAAATATAACATAAATACCTTAGAAAAATATAACATAAATACATTAGAAAAATATATCATAAATATATTAGAAAAATATAACATAAATACCTTAGAAAAATATAACATAAATACATTAGAAAAATATATCATAAATATATTAGAAAAATATAACATAAATACCTTAGAAAAATATAACATAAATACATTAGAAAAATATATCATAAATATATTAGAAAAATATAACATAAATACATTAGAAAAAAATAACATAAATACATTAGAAAAATATAATATAAATACATTAGAAAAATATAAACTAAATATATTAGAAAAATATAATATAAATACATTAGAAAAATATAACAAATACATTAGAAAAATATAACATAAATACATTAGAAAAATATATCATAAATATATTAGAAAAATATAAACTAAATATATTAGAAAAATATAATATAAATACATTAGAAAAATATAACATAAATACATTAGAAAAATATAACATAAATACATTAGAAAAATATAACAGAAATATATTATAAAATATAACATAAATACCTGAGATAAATATAACATACATACATTAGAAAAATATAACATAAATACATTAGAACAATATAACATAAATACATTCGAAAAATATAACATAAATACATTAGAAAAATATAACATAAATACATTAGAAAAATATAACAAATACATTAGAAAAATATAACATAAATACATTAGAAAAATATAACATAAATACATTAGAAAAATAAACCATAAATACATCAGAAAAATATAACATAAATACATTAGAAAAATATAAAATAAATACATTAGAAAAATATAACATAAATACATTAATAAAATATGACATAAATACATTAGATAAATATAACACTAATACATTAGAAAATATAACATAAATACATTAGAAAAATATAACATAAATACATTAGAAAAATATAACATAAATACATTAGAAAAATATAACATAAATACATTAGATTAATATAACACTAATACATTAGATAAATATAACATAAATACATTAGAAAAATATAACATAGATAGATTAGAAAAATATAACATAAATACATTAGAAAAATATAACATAAATACCTTAGAAAAATATATAATAAATATATTAGAAAAATATAACATAAATACCTTAGAAAAATATAACATAAATACATTAGAAAAATATATCATAAATATATTAGAACAATATAACATAAATACATTAGAAAAATATAACATAAATACATTAGAAAAAAATATCATAAATATATTAGAAAAATATAACATAAATACCTTAGAAAAATATAACATAAATACATTAGAAAAATATATCATAAATATATTAGAAAAATATAACATAAATACATTAGAAAAATATAACATAAATACATTAGAAAAATATATCATAAATATATTAGAAAAATATAACATAAATACCTTAGAAAAATATAACATAAATACATTAGAAAAATATATCATAAATATATTAGAAAAATATAACATAAATACATTAGAAAAAAATAACATAAATACATGAGAAAAATATAATATAAATACATTAGAAAAATATAAACTAAATATATTAGAAAAATATAATATAAATACATTAGAAAAATATAACAAATACATTAGAAAAATATAACAAAAATACCTTAGAAAAAATATATCATAAATATATTAGAAAAATATTACATAAATACTTTAGAAAAATATAACATAAATACATTAGAAAAATATATCATAAATATATTAGAAAAATATAACATAAATACATTAGAAAAATATAACATAAATACATTAGAAAAATATAACATAAATACATTAGAAAAATATATCATAAATATATTAGAAAAATATAACATAAATACCTTAGAAAATATAACATAAATACATTAGAAAAATATATCATAAATATATTAGAAAAATATAGCATAAATACATTAGAAAAATATAACATAAATACATTAGAAAAATATATCATAAATATATTAGAAAAATATAACATAAATTCCTTAGAAAAATATAACATAAATACATTAGAAAAATATATCATAAATATATTAGAAAAATATAACATAAATACCATTAGAAAAATATAACATAAATACATTAGAAAAATATATCATAAATATATTAGAAAAATATAACATACATACCTTAGAAAAATATAACATAAATACATTAGAAAAATATATCATAAATATATTAGAAAAATATAACATAAATACATTAGAAAAATATAACATAAATACATTAGAAAAATATATCATAAATATATTAGAAAAATATAACATAAATACATTAGAAAAATATAACATAAATACATTAGAAAAATATATCATAAATATATTAGAAAAATATAACATAAATACCTTAGAAAAATATAACATAAATACATTAGAAAAATATATCATAAATATATTAGAAAAATATAACATAAATACCTTAGAAAAATATAACATAAATACATTAGAAAAATATATCATAAATATATTAGAAAAATATAACATAAATACCTTAGAAAAATATAACATAAATACATTAGAAAAATATATCATAAATATATTAGAAAAATATAACATAAATACATTAGAAAAAAATAACATAAATACATTAGAAAAATATAATATAAATACATTAGAAAAATATAAACTAAATATATTAGAAAAATATAATATAAATACATTAGAAAAATATAACAAATACATTAGAAAAATATAACATAAATACATTAGAAAAATATATCATAAATATATTAGAAAAATATAAACTAAATATATTAGAAAAATATAATATAAATACATTAGAAAAATATAACATAAATACATTAGAAAAATATAACATAAATACATTAGAAAAATATAACAGAAATATATTATAAAATATAACATAAATACCTGAGATAAATATAACATACATACATTAGAAAAATATAACATAAATACATTAGAACAATATAACATAAATACATTCGAAAAATATAACATAAATACATTAGAAAAATATAACATAAATACATTAGAAAAATATAACAAATACATTAGAAAAATATAACATAAATACATTAGAAAAATATAACATAAATACATTAGAAAAATAAACCATAAATACATCAGAAAAATATAACATAAATACATTAGAAAAATATAAAATAAATACATTAGAAAAATATAACATAAATACATTAATAAAATATGACATAAATACATTAGATAAATATAACACTAATACATTAGAAAATATAACATAAATACATTAGAAAAATATAACATAAATACATTAGAAAAATATAACATAAATACATTATATAAATATAACACGAATACATTAGAAAATATAACATAAATACATTAGAACAATATAACATAAATACATTAGAAACATATAACATAAATACATTAGAAAAATATAACATAAATACATTAGATTAATATAACACTAATACATTAGATAAATATAACATAAATACATTAGAAAAATATAACATAGATAGATTAGAAAAATATAACATAAATACATTAAAAAAATATAACATAAATACCTTAGAAAAATATATAATAAATATATTAGAAAAATATAACATAAATACCTTAGAAAAATATAACATAAATACATTAGAAAAATATATCATAAATATATTAGAACAATATAACATAAATACATTAGAAAAATATAACATAAATACATTAGAAAAATATATCATAAATATATTAGAAAAATATAACATAAATACCTTAGAAAAATATAACATAAATACATTAGAAAAATATATCATAAATATATTAGAAAAATATAACATAAATACATTAGAAAAATATAACATAAATACATTAGAAAAATATATCATAAATATATTAGAAAAATATAACATAAATACCTTAGAAAAATATAACATAAATACATTAGAAAAATATATCATAAATATATTAGAAACATATAACATAAATACATTAGAAAAAAATAACATAAATACATGAGAAAAATATAATATAAATACATTAGAAAAATATAAACTAAATATATTAGAAAAATATAATATAAATACAGTAGAAAAATATAACAAATACATTAGAAAAATATAACAAAAATACCTTAGAAAAAATATATCATAAATATATTAGAAAAATATAACATAAATACATTAGAAAAATATAACATAAATACATTAGAAAAATATATCATAAATATATTAGAAAAATATAACATAAATACCTTAGAAAAATATAACATAAATACATTAGAAAAATATATCATAAATATATTAGAAAAATATAACATAAATACCTTAGAAAAATATAACATAAATACATTAGAAAAATATATCATAAATATATTAGAAAAATATAACATAAATACATTAGTAAAATATAACATAAATACATTAGAAAAATATATCATAAATATATTAGAAAAATATAACATAAATACCTTAGACAAATATAACATAAATACATTAGAAAAATATATCATAAATATATATGAAAAATATAACATAAATACCTTAGAAAAATATAACATAAATACATTAGAAAAATATATCATAAATATATTAGAAAAATATAACATAAATACATTAGAAAAAAATAACATTAATACATTAGAAAAATATAATATAAATACATTAGAGAAAAAATAAACAAAATATATTAGAAAAATATAATATAAATACATTAGAAAAATATAACAAATACATTAGAAAAATATAACATAAATACATTAGAAAAATATAACATAAATACATTAGAAACATATAACATAAATACATTAGAAAAATATAACATAAATACATTAGAAAAATATATCATAAATATATTAGAAAAATATAACATAAATACAGTAGAAAAATATAACATAAATACATTAGAAAAATATATCATAAATATATTAGAAAAATATAACATAAATACCTTAGAAAAATATAACATAAATACATTAGAAAAATATATCATAAATATATTAGAAAAATATAACATAAATACCTTAGAAAAATATAACATAAATACATTAGAAAAATATATCATAAATATATTATAAACATATAACATAAATACATTAGAAAAAAATAACATAAATACATTAGAAAAATATAATATAAATACATTAGAAAAATATAAACTAAATATATTAGAAAAATATAATATAAATACATTAGAAAAATATAACAAATACATTAGAAAAATATAACAAAAATACCTTAGAACAATATATCATAAATATATTAGAAAAATATAACATAAATACATTAGAAAAATATAACATAAATACATTAGAAAAATATATCATAAATATATTAGAAAAATATAACATAAATACCTTAAAAAAATATAACATAAATACATTAGAAAAATATATCATAAATATATTAGAAAAATATAACATAAATACCTTAGAAAAATATAACATAAATACATTAGAAAAATATATCATAAATATATTAGAAAAATATAAAATAAATACATTAGAAAAATATAACATAAATACATTAGAAAAATATATCATAAATATATTAGAAAAATATAACATAAATACATTAAAAAAATATAACATAAATACATTAGAAAAATATATCATAAATATATTAGAAAAATATAACATAAATACCTTAGAAAAATATAACATAAATACATTAGAAAAATATATCATAAATATATTAGAAAAATATAACATAAATACCTTAGAAAAATATAACATAAATACATTAGAAAAATATATCATAAATATATTAGAAAAATATAACATAAATACCTTAGAAAAATATAACATAAATACATTAGAAAAATATATCATAAATATATTAGAAACATATAACATAAATACATTAGAAAAAAATAACATAAATACATTAGAAAAATATAATATAAATACATTAGAAAAATATAAACTAAATATATTAGAAAAATATAATATAAATACATTTGAAAAATATAACAAATACATTAGAAAAATATAACATAAATACATTAGAAAAATATAACATAAATACATTGGAAAAATATAACATAAATACATTAGAAAAATATAACATAAATACATTAGATAAATATAACACTAATACATTAGAAAATATAACATAAATGCATTAGAAAAATATAACATAAATACATTATAAAAATATAACATAAATACATTAGAAACATATAACATAAATACATTTGATAAATATAGCACTAATACATTAGAAAATATAACATAAATACATAAGAAAATAGAACAAAAATACATTAGAAAAATATAATATAAATACATTAGAAAAATATAGCATAAATACATTAGAAACATACAATATAAATACATTAGATAAATATAACATAAATACATTAGAAAAAATAAAACACTATTACATTAGAAAATATAACATAAATACATTAGAAAAATATAAAATATACATGTAAGACCAATATAACATAATACATCAGAAAAATATAACATAAAAACATCAGAAAAATATAACAAAAATACCTTAGAAAAATATGCCATAAATACGTAAGAAAAATATAATATAAATACCTAAGAAATATATAAAATAAATACATTAGAAAAATATAATATAAATACATTAGAAAATATAACATAAATACATTAGAAAATATAACATAAATACATTAGAAAAATATAACATAAATACATTAGAAACATATAACATACATACCTTAGAAAAATATAAACTAAATACATAAGAAAAATAAAAACTAAACAAAGTAGGAAAATAAACATAAATACATATGAAAAATATAACATAAATACATTTGAAAATATAATATAAACATATTAGAAAAATATAATATAAATACCTTTGAAAACAATAAAATAAATACCTTAGAAAAATATAATATAAATACATTAGAAAAATATAACATAAATATATTAGAAAAAAATAACATAGATAGATTAGAAAAATATAAACGAAATATATTAGAAAAATATAACTTAAATACATTAGAAAAGTATAACAAAAATAACTTAGAAAAATATAACATAAATACATTAGAAAAATATAGCATAAATACATTAGAAAAAAAAAAGCATAAATACATTAGAAAAATATAACATAAATACATTAGAAAAATATAACATAGATAGATTAGAAAAATATAACATAAATACATTAGAAAAATATAACATAAATACCTTAGAAAAATATATCATAAATATATTAGAAAAATATAACATAAATACCTTAGAAAAATATAACATAAATACATTAGAAAAATATATCATAAATATATTAGAAAAATATAACATAAATACCTTAGAAAAATATAACATAAATACATTAGAAAAATATATCATAAATATATTAGAAAAATATAACATAAATACATTAGAAAAAATAACATAAATACATGAGAAAAATATAATATAAATACATTAGAAAAATATAAACTAAATATATTAGAAAAATATAATATAAATAAATTAGAAAAATATAACAAATACATTAGAAAAATATAACAAAAATACCTTAGAAAAATATATCATAAATATATTAGAAAAATATAACATAAATACATTAGAAAAATATAACATAAATACATTAGAAAAATATATCATAAATATATTAGAAAAATATAACATAAATACCTTAGAAAAATATAACATAAATACATTAGAAAAATATATCATAAATATATTAGAAAAATATAACATAAATACCTTAGAAAAATATAACATAAATACATTAGAAAAATATATCATAAATATATTAGAAAAATATAACATAAATATATTAGAAAAATATAACATAAATAAATTAGAAAAATATATTTTAAATATATTAGAAAAATATAACATAAATACCTTAGAAAAATATAACATAAATACATTAGAAAAATATATCATAAATATATTAGAAAAATATAACATAAATACCTTAGAAAAATATAACATAAATACATTAGAAAAATATATCATAAATATATTAGAAAAATATAACATAAATACCTTAGAAAAATATAACATAAATACATTAGAAAAATATATCATAAATATATTAGAAAAATATAACATAAATACCTTAGAAAAATATAATATAAATACATTAGAAAAATTTATCATAAATATATTAGAAAAATATAACATAAATACATTAGAAAAATATAGCATAAATACATTAGAAAAATATAATATAAATACATTAGAAAAATATAAACTAAATATATTAGAAAAATATAATATAAATACATTAGAAAAATATAACAAATACATTAGAAAAATATAACATCAATACATTAAAAAATATAACATAAATACATTAGAAAAATATAACATAAATACATTAGAATAAAAATAGCATAAATACATTAGAAAAATATAACATAAATACATTAGAAAAATATAACATAGATAGATTAGAAAAATATAACATAAATACATTAGAAAAATATAACATAAATACCTTAGAAAAATATATCATAGATATATTAGAAAAATATTACAAAAATACCTTAGAAAAATATAACATAAATACATTAGAAAAATATATCATAAATATATTAGAAAAATATAACATAAATACATTAGAAAAATATAACATAAATACATTAGAAAAATATATCATAAATATATTAGAAAAATATAACATAAATACCTTAGAAAAATATAACATAAATACATTAGAAAAATATATCATAAATATATTAGAAAAATATAGCATAAATACATTAGAAAAATATAACATAAATACATTAGAAAAATATATCATAAATATATTAGAAAAATATAACATAAATTCCTTAGAAAAATATAACATAAATACATTAGAAAAATATATCATAAATATATTAGAAAAATATAACATAAATACATTAGAAAAAAATAACATAAATACATTAGAAAAATATAATATAAATACATTAGAAAAATATAAACTAAATATATTAGAAAAATATAATATAAATACATTAGAAAAATATAACAAATACATTAGAAAAATATAACTAAAAAACCTTAGAAAAATATATCATAAATACCTTAGAAAAATATAACATAAATACATTAGAAAAATATAACATAAATACATTAGAAAAATATATCGTAAATATATTAGAAAAATATAACATAAATACCTTAGAAAAATATAACATAAATACATTAGAAAAATATATCATAAATATATTAGAAAAATATAACATACATACCTTAGAAAAATATAACATAAATACATTAGAAAAATATATCATAAATATATTAGAAAAATATAACATAAATACATTAGAAAAATATAACATAAATACATTAGAAAAATATATCATAAATATATTAGAAAAATATAACATAAATACATTAGAAAAATATAACATAAATACATTAGAAAAATATATCATAAATATATTAGAAAAATATAACATAAATACCTTAGAAAAATATAACATAAATACATTAGAAAAATATATCATAAATATATTAGAAAAATATAACATAAATACCTTAGAAAAATATAACATAAATACATTAGAAAAATATATCATAAATATATTAGAAAAATATAACATAAATACCTTAGAAAAATATAACATAAATACATTAGAAAAATATATCATAAATATATTAGAAAAATATAACATAAATACATTAGAAAAAAATAACATAAATACATTAGAAAAATATAATATAAATACATTAGAAAAATATAAACTAAATATATTAGAAAAATATAATATAAATACATTAGAAAAATATAACAAATACATTAGAAAAATATAACATAAATACATTAGAAAAATATATCATAAATATATTAGAAAAATATAAACTAAATATATTAGAAAAATATAATATAAATACATTAGAAAAATATAACATAAATACATTAGAAAAATATAACATAAATACATTAGAAAAATATAACAGAAATATATTATAAAATATAACATAAATACCTGAGATAAATATAACATACATACATTAGAAAAATATAACATAAATACATTAGAACAATATAACATAAATACATTCGAAAAATATAACATAAATACATTAGAAAAATATAACATAAATACATTAGAAAAATAAACCATAAATACATCAGAAAAATATAACATAAATACATTAGAAAAATATAAAATAAATACATTAGAAAAATATAACATAAATACATTAATAAAATATGACATAAATACATTAGATAAATATAACACTAATACATTAGAAAATATAACATAAATACATTAGAAAAATATAACATAAATACATTAGAAAAATATAACATAAATACATTAGATAAATATAACACGAATACATTAGAAAATATAACATAAATACATTAGAACAATATAACATAAATACATTAGAAAAATATAACATAAATACATTAGAAAAATATAACATAAATACATTAGATTAATATAACACTAATACATTAGATAAATATAACATAAATACATTAGAAAAATATAACATAGATAGATTAGAAAAATATAACATAAATAACTTAGAAAAATATAACATAAATACCTTAGAAAAATATACAATAAATATATTAGAAAAATATAACATAAATACCTTAGAAAAATATAACATGAATACATTAGAAAAATATATCATAAATATATTAGAAAAATATAACATAAATACATTAGAAAAATATAACTTAAATACATTAGAAAAATATATCATAAATATATTAGAAAAATATAACATAAATACCTTAGAAAAATATAACATAAATACATTAGAAAAATATATCATAAATATATTAGAAAAATATAACATAACTACATTAGAAAAATATAACATAAATACATTAGAAAAATATATCATAAATATATTAGAAAAATATAACATAAATACCTTAGAAAAATATAACATAAATACATTAGAAAAATATATCATAAATATATTAGAAAAATATAACATAAATACATTAGAAAAAAATAACATAAATACATGAGAAAAATATAATATAAATACATTAGAAAAATATAAACTAAATATATTAGAAAAATATAATATAAATACATTAGAAAAATATAACAAATACATTAGAAAAATATAACAAAAATACCTTAGAAAAATATATCATAAATATATTAGAAAAATATAACATAAATACATTAGAAAAATATAACATAAATACATTAGAAAAATATATCATAAATATATTAGAAAAATATAACATAAATACCTTAGAAAAATATAACATAAATACATTAGAAAAATATATCAAAAATATATTAGAAAAATATAACATAAATACCTTAGAAAAATATAACATAAATACATTAGAAAAATATATCATAAATATATTAGAAAAATATAACATAAATACATTAGAAAAATATAACATAAATACATTAGAAAAATATATCATAAATATATTAGAAAAATATAACATAAATACCTTAGAAAAATATAACATAAATACATTAGAAAAATATATCATAAATATATATGAAAAATATAACATAAATACCTTAGAAAAATATAACATAAATACATTAGAAAAATATATCATAAATATATTAGAAAAATATAACATAAATACATTAGAAAAAAATAACATTAATACATTAGAAAAATATAATATAAATACATTAGAAAAATATAAACTAAATATATTAGAAAAATATAATATAAATACATTAGAAAAATATAACAAATACATTAGAAAAATATAACATAAATACATTAGAAAAATATAACATAAATACATTAGAAAAATATAACATAAATACATTAGAAAAAAAATAGCATAAATACATTAGAAAAATATAACATAAATACATTAGAAAAGTATAACATAAATACATTAGAAAAATATATCATAAATATATTAGAAAAATATAACATAAATACAATAGAAAAATATAACATAAATACATTAGAAAAATATATCATAAATATATTAGAAAAATATAACATAAATACCTTAGAAAAATATAACATAAATACATTAGAAAAATATATCATAAATATATTATAAAAATATAACATAAATACATTAGAAAAAAATAACATAAATACATTAGAAAAATATAATATAAATACATTAGAAAAATATAAACTAAATATATTAGAAAAATATAATATAAATACATTAGAAAAATATAACAAATACATTAGAAAAATATAACAAAAATACCTTAGAAAAATATATCATAAATATATTAGAAAAATATAACATAAATACATTAGAAAAATACAACATAAATACATTAGAAAAATATATCAAAAATATATTAGAAAAATATAACATAAATACCTTAGAAAAATATAACATAAATACATTAGAAAAATATATCATAAATATATTAGAAAAATATAACATAAATACCTTAGAAAAATATAACATAAATACATTAGAAAAATATATCATAAATATATTAGAAAAATATAAAATAAATACATTAGAAAAATATAACATAAATACATTAGAAAAATATATCATAAATATATTAGAAAAATATAACATAAATACATTAGAAAAATATAACATAAATACATTAAAAAAATATATTATAAATATATTAGAAAAATATAACATAAATACCTTAGAAAAATATAACATAAATACATTAGAAAAATATATCATAAATATATTAGAAAAATATAACATAAATACCTTAGAAAAATATAACATAAATACATTAGAAAAATATATCATAAATATATTAGAAAAATATAACATAAATACCTTAGAAAAATATAACATAAATACATTAGAAAAATATATCATAAATATATTAGAAAAATATAACATAAATACATTAGAAAAAAATAACATAAATACATTAGAAAAATATAATATAAATACATTAGAAAAATATAAACTAAATATATTAGAAAAATATAATATAAATACATTTGAAAAATATAACAAATACATTAGAAAAATATAACATAAATACATTAGAAAAATATAACATAAATACATTGGAAAAATATAACATAAATACATTAGAAAAATATAACATAAATACATTAGATAAATATAACACTAATACATTAGAAAATATAACATAAATCCATTAGAAAAATATAACATAAATACATTATAAAAATATAACATAAATACATTAGAAACATATAACATAAATACATTTGATAAATATAGCACTAATACATTAGAAAATATAACATAAATACATAAGAAAATAGAACAAAAATACATTAGAAAAATATAATATAAATACATTAGAAAAATATAGCATAAATACATTAGAAACATACAATATAAATACATTAGATAAATATAACATAAATACATTAGAAAAAATAAAACACTATTACATTAGAAAATATAACATAAATACATTAGAAAAATATAAAATATACATGTAAGACCAATATAACATAATACATCAGAAAAATATAACATAAAAACATCAGAAAAATATAACAAAAATACCTTAGAAAAATATGCCATAAATACGTAAGAAAAATATAATATAAATACCTAAGAAATATATAAAATAAATACATTAGAAAAATATAATATAAATACATTAGAAAATATAACATAAATACATTAGAAAATATAACATAAATACATTAGAAAAATATAACATAAATACATTAGAAACATATAACATACATACCTTAGAAAAATATAAACTAAATACATAAGAAAAATAAAAACTAAACAAAGTAGGAAAATAAAACATAAATACATTAGAAAAATATAACATAAATACATTTGAAAATATAATATAAACATATTAGAAAAATATAATATAAATACCTTTGAAAACAATAAAATAAATACCTTAGAAAAATATAATATAAATACATTAGAAAAATATAACATAAATACATTAGAAAAATATAACATAGATAGATTAGAAAAATATAAACGAAATAAATTAGAAAAATATAACATAAATACATTAGAACAATATAACATAAATATATTAGAAAAATATAACATAATACATTAGAAAAATATAACATAAATACATTAGAACAATATAACATAAATACATTAGAAAAATATAACATAAATACATTAGAAAAATATAACATAAATACATTAGAAAAATATAACATAAATACATTAGAAAAATATAACATAAATACATTAGAAAAATACAACAAATACATTAGAAAAATATAACATAAATACATTAGAACAATATAACATAAATACATTAGAAAAATATGACATAAATATCTTAGAAAAATATAACATAAATATATTAGAAAAATATGACATAAATACATTAGAAAAATATAACATAAATACATTAGAAAAATATAAACTAAATATATTAGAAAAATATAATATAAATACATTAGAAAAATATAACATAAATACATTAGAAAAATATAACATAAATACATTAGAAAAATTGACCACTAATACATTAGAAAAATATAATATTAATACATTAGAAAAATATAACATAAATACATTAGAAAAATATAACAGAAATATATTATAAAATATAACATAAATACCTGAGATAAATATAACATACATACATTAGAAAAATATAACATAAATACATTAGAACAATATAACATAAATACATTAGAAAAATATAACATAAATACATTAGAAAAATATAACATAAATACATTAGAAAAATATAACAAATACATTAGAAAAATATAACATAAATACATTAGAAAAATATAACATAAATACATTAGAAAAATAAACCATAAATACATCAGAAAAATATAACATAAATACATTAGAAAAATATAAAATAAATACATTAGAAAAATATAACATAAATACATTAATAAAATATGACATAAATACATTAGATAAATATAACACTAATACATTAGAAAATATAACATAAATACATTAGAAAAATATAACATAAATACATTAGAAAAATATAACATAAATACATTAGATTAATATAACACTAATACATTAGAAAATATAACATAAATACATTAGAACAATATAACATAAATACATTAGAAAAATATAACATAAATACATTAGAAAAATATAACATAAATACATTAGATTAAATAACACTAATACATTAGATAAATATAACATAAATACATTAGATAAATATAACACTAATAACTTAGAAAATATAACATAAATACATTAGAAAAATAGAACATAAATACATTGGAAAGATATGAAATCAATACATAAAAAATAAAATACAAATATTTTAGAAAAAAATATAATATAAATACATTAGTAAGATATGACATAAATACTTTAGAAAAATATATCATAAATACCTCAGAAAACTATAACATAAACATATTAGAAAAATATAGCATAAATCCATCAGAAAAATATAACATAAATACATTAGAAAAATATGACATGGATACATTAGAAAAATATAACTAAAATAGCTTAGAAAAATATAACATAAATACATTAGAAAAATATAACATAAATACATTAGAAAAATAAAACATAAATGCATTAGAAAAATATAACATGAATACATTATAAAAATATAACATAAATACATTAGAACAATATAACATAAATACCTTAGATAAATTTAACATAAATACATTAGAAAAATAAACCATAAATACATGAGAAAAATATAACATAAATACATTAGAACAATATAAAATAAATACATTAGAAAAATATAACATAAATACATTAGAAAAATAAACCATAAATACATCAGAAAAATATAACATAAATACATTAGAAAAATATAAAATAAATACATTAGAAAAATATAACATAAATAAATTAGAAAAATATAACATAATACATTAGAAAAATATAACATAAATACATTAGAAAAATATAACATAAATACATTAGAAAAATATAACTTAAATACATTAGAAAAATATAAAATAAATAAATTAGAAAAATATAACTTAAATACATTAGAAAAATATAATATAAATAAATTAGAAAAATATAACTTAAATACATTAGAAAAATATTACATAAATACATTAGAAAAATATAATATAAATACATTAGAAAAATATAAACTAAATACATTAGAAAAATATAACATAAGTACATTAGAAAAATATAACATAAATACATTAGAAAAATATAACTTAAATACATTAGAAAAATATAAAATAAATACCTAAGAAAAATATAACATAAATACCTTAGATAAATATAACATAAATACATCAGAAAAATATAACATTAATACATTAGAACAATATAACATAAATACATTAGAAAAATATAACATAAATACATTAGAAAAATATAACATAAATACCTTAGAAAAATATAACATGAATACATTAGAAAAATATAATATAAATACATTAGAAAAATATAAACTAAATATATTAGAAAAATATAACATAAATACCTTAGAAAAATATAATATAAATACATTAGAAAAATATAACATAAACACATTAGAAAAATATAATATAAATACATTAGAAAAATATAAACTAAATACATTAGAAAAATATAAACTAAATACATTAGGAAAATATAACATAAATACATTAGAAAAATATAACATACCTTAGGAAAATATAATATAAATACATTAGAAAAATATAAACTAAATACATTAGAAGAATATAACATAAATACATTAGAAAAATATTACAAAACTACCTTAGAAAAATATAACATAAATACATTAGAAAAATATAACATAAATACATTAGAAAATTCTATTCTCTGTACCCCCTCCGCCCTGTATCACGTCTTCTTTTACACCTCACCCGCCCATCTATGGAAAATGCAGAGATTTCGACACTTAACGTTTAAAAATTTTACGCTAAACTGTACCTGAACCTTGAACTATCTTTACTAGTTTGCACTGAAAACAGAAGGTGTTAGCGGATAAGTTGTTTATTGCGATGTGTGTTCTCTTGTTTTATTAGATGAAGATGCTAATATTAAATATATTATTTCAGATTTAAATTCATATTTTTTATTTGATTGCTTCTTTTAACACACTTTCTCGTCTGTGAAGGTACTAATTATATCAAGCAATTTGATTTCAAATTTAGCATAAATAGATTCGACAATTCTATTTATTTTCAGTAAGTGAGAGGGGAATCTATCATGATACTTTCCCTAAAGCACGTCAATCGGACAAGTACACTACATAATATGTCATCATTTTCCTCCTTAATGGAGAGTAGACAATACATTGTGAATTTTTTTTTACACAGTGATCACCACTTATCAAGGCCCGGAAGCCACTCAGGGATAAGGGTTATTGCAAGTACATTATGTTAGTGTGGAGATTTGATGAAGTGTTTACTTAAGGGAGTGGTTCATTAGGAATTTGTTACCGTTGGACTTGAAGACATCCAAGTTGTAATCCGGTGGGAAGCAGGCAGACGAAACAGAGTTCCACAGGCGTGCAGTTCTAAGAAAGAAGCTTTGTTCATGGAACCCGCGTTTTGATTTAGGCACAGATATAGAGTGGGGGAAATTTTTCCCAGTGGATTCAGCTAGACGGGTGTTTTTCGTGAAAGATTGGCGAGGGGGGACCAGAGATTGGAGTTCAGACGAGCACCTGCCCTGGCAAATATAAGCGTAGAAGTTTGAGCAAATGCAACCCGGAAGCACATATAGGGTAATTTAGGATCTTCTCTGCGAATGTTCCTGATTTGTATGTATTGTCTCCTACTTTGTACCACATTCCTCATTTTTGATAAGTGATTTTTTTCTGAAAAAGGGAGAATAAAATGCTGTATTGTAGGTTGGAAATATTTTACTTGAAAAGTCGTCAAAGATGTCGGAAATTTTCTGTTTCTATGTCTTTCCTTATGGGCTTGTCATTAATAAGGGTGCTGCACGTAAATGTTTAAACTGGGCTGACGTTATCTACCTGATAGTTAGGGACTCGAACTTGCATAAACTACTAAAGAGGCTGTCCCATCAGCAGGTAGAAAGTACTTGGGCTGCTACATTGCCATTTGGTGAATGGATTCTGGACCATGTAGAAGCTTCTGGTTGAATTTCCCTATGTGATATTAGTAGGCAATTGTTACGGATTTACTTTATCATGTTAACTGCTCTAAACAAGTCTGTCGAACTGTTCCACAAATCCCAAAACTTCATCATGCAAAGTTTCCATAAAAAGTACATGATTAAACCCAGATCTCTTACTTCCAAGGTAGGCCCCCCACTACTACGCCTCCTTCTCCAACATCCAGGCTATGTTACAACCTTCCGCTAGCTGAAACCTAATTACAGGAGACTAAACCATACTTGTTATTAAAGGATACTCTTACGAAACATCCAAATCTGACCCCTAAGATCGCCATGGACATGAAATATGTACCGACATTAAAGATGGTTTTCTTGGGAAGGAACATTCGCAGAGAAGATCCTAATTTACCCTATATGTGCTTCCGGGTTGCATTTGCTCACACTGCTGCGCTTATATTTGCCATCTATCGACCTAACAACAACGCACTTTCGATCTTTAAGAGCATATCTGAGAAAATTCATCACATCCTGTCTACTCATCCTTCCGCTATAATTTATGCTTGTGGAGACTTCAATGTTAACAATGTGGAATGGTTAGCACAATCAAACAAGACAGATGATGATGGTTGGTTCTGTCACGATTTCTCCATTGCTTATGACCTCGCTAAGATTGTTCACGAACCCATTCGTGTGCCCGACTGTGACGGTAAATTTGATGGTCTTATAGTCCTTTGTCTCACAACTAGCCCTGCGCTATATTAATATTTCGTTATATGTCCACTAAGATCTTCCGACCACTGTGTTGTAGCATTTTAGATAAAAATGAAATGTAGCAAGTCTTTAGCCTACCTCGCTATCGTACAGTGTAATTGATACTCTATGGCTGACTTAGATAGCGTTGGTACATTAATCTTAGATCTACCTCTGCGTTCCATGTTTAAAAAGGATGTGTTCACTATAGTATCAGACCGGAGGGAATGGTAAATTCTTGGTATAGACCATTTTACACCCTCGAAAAAATTCCAGCAAAACCCTAACATAAAACCATGTTTCTCTCCGGAATGTGCAGCTTCGATTGCGCACAGAAATCACATTTTCCATTTCTTCCAACATAACACATGTACTTAGACCAAGGCTGCTTTCAGGATTGCCAGCAACTACTGTAAAAGAGTAATGAAGAACTCGAAAAAGTTATATGCTCAGTTCGCCAGGTCCAAAGGGGCTGAGCAGCGGCTTGGTTCCCACTAGTTTTTGAAAATAGCAAACAGGATTTTAAACATATTTACATCTATGATCTTCCAAATCACTTCCTTAGATCATTCGTAGACATTTATGCTGACGAGACTACCATCTATGCCAGCACATCAAAGGCCGTAAACAACTAAGTTCTCTGATGCCTTTTCTTCTGATATTTAGCACGTGGTAAAGTGAGGAAAGATATGACTGGTTCTTTTAATTCATCTAAAACGAAGCTTCTATCTTTACTACCTCAATGATCTGATCCCCATCTGCAATCAATTGAAATGATGGACTCTCCTCTTGGAGAGGCTCCATGTTTTGACAAGCTTTTGGACTTGACCTTTACTCTTGATCTGAAATGAAACACGTCCATAAAATCCGTAGCCAAAGTCGCTGAAAAATGGTGGGGTCTTTCCATTATTCCAGTAGATATCTCATTGCTGATGCAACTTTACATATATAAGAGCCAGGTACGTCCACGGATGGAATATTGTTGCCACATCTGGGCAAGAACTGCTACGAAGACTTCATCATGCCTTGATAGAGTTCAAAATAGACTTTTAGCCTAGTAACGGATGCGTTTTTATTTTCCCTGTAATCTCTTTCTCCCAGAAAAGACGTTGCGAGCCTATCTCCGCTTTATCGTTATTTTATGCCAAGTGCTCGTGTGAGCTCCAGTCTATGCCCCCCCCCTCGTCAAACTTTCACGAGAAACTCTCGTCTAGTTGTAATAACTATAACTGTAATAACTATAAATGTAATAGCTATAAATAATGTTCCCCACACTTTATCCGTGCCCAAAGTTAAACCTAGATTCTATGAATAAAGCTTCTTTGTTAGAACAGCACACCTGTGTATCTGTCCTCTGTTTGCCTGTTTTCCGGTTGATTACAATATAATCGTATTCAAGTCCAACGTAAACAAGTTCTTGACAAACCGTTCCCCTTAAGTTATCCAATTTACAACATTTCCACTGACAAAGATTCTTATAATATTGCCCTAATGGCAACTGTACACTCTTTTCCCCTCGAGTGACTTTTGAAGCTTGATAAGTGGTTACATATATGTAAGAAAATAAATAAATAAACATTGTATTCCTTCAATTCTTCCGTAAGATATTTAGAAAACTTAGGAAATATAACACTTACTGAATCAATATGTTTTGTATTAAAAGATTCTACATTAAAACTATGGGAAGTAACCTTCAGTTTTATTTCCAAATATAAGATTGATAACTATTTCAATCAATATATTACACAGCAAGCTACCAATTCCATTTCATTGGTCTTAACTATATGACGAAACCTCGGATATCATATGGTTTACCCAAGTGATGTAATCAATTACAGAATAAAACGGAAGTGACGTCATACTTAGAATTAGCATTCGTAAAAAGGAATTAATGTTCTTAATCGGAAAAACATTCACGCCTCCACACGCGGAAATAATTTAATTCATTATTGATTACATTCAATTATTTACGTCATAAAGCGAATTTAATTTGGATGTTTGTTGAGGGTTGTTTTAATTAGAGTGACCTGGATTAATGCACTTATCTAGAACTGTTCTGCGAACGACTGAATTCCGTTTCATGTACACAAATTAATTTACAAATCGGCACGTTTTTTTTTTCGTGAAAAGAATTACGTGAATTCTTATCCAAATAAATGTTTTAGGGTGTAAATTATCGACAAAAGGTTTGACAGTACAGAATCTTGAGAGTAAATTAAACGACACGACATCAAATTATACTCGTATTAAATAAATTAAGATAACGTGCATCAACTCAATATTTAACAGACAATAAAATGCAATATAAAAGTTTATAAGCTTAGAAGCATTTACTTTTTCTTTATACTTACAGATATTGAGAAGTCTGTTGAGAGCCTCACTATTAAAAAAAGTAATAGTTTAATTTAAGAATTCTTGATTGCAGTTGCCTTGTAGTTGTCGATGTTTCCACATTGACGTACAAAATCAAAATGCGTAAACGCGTTTGTGAGAATATCGTCTCCATATACACGGTCCTGAATAAAAGAACTAATAATGTTTTCTAATAATAAAGAAAAAGCTTCCCGAATTTACCTGCAATAGGCTTTCTGAGAGCCACCTAAATACAAAGTATTTAGTAAATAAACGAGTGGAGCCAAATTGACCGGAATCTGCGAATCGATGCTGCAAGGCGCCCCACTGTAGACGCGTCCCTCGGCCATATGTCCCCACTCACAAACACTGAAACATTGATAAACACTCAGGAACACTCACCGCTTCTGGAAATCTGCATAGACAGTATACATTGAAATATTCATAATTTTTCTCACTAAAATATCTTATTAATATAAAACAGGCGAACATTGACTCTTAGGAACAACTTTTAATGAAATACAATTTATATGCATTAGAGAAGTTTGGAAAGCGATTTCCTCAACCCATGAAACTCACGGCTCTTAATTAATCGATACATGTGTCTTCAATGCCTCAGGTAATGAATACAACTTGTTTTCATAAAAGCACATAAAATATTCACGAACATTCTATTTTTATTTCTTTACTTTTGCTTTCTTTACATTTTAAGCATATATAAAATATCTCTTTTCTGAATGTATACCATTAGTTCTCACTATTTTTTTGTTTATCGTATGGCAATATCTCTCGTTTTTCTCGCTTTTCATTTCAAAACTTACAAAGATTTTGCACTAAAAAAATCTGTGAAAATAGCTTGTCCTCAAAAATACGTCTCTCATTAAAAAAAAATACCGTAAAATAGCCCCCAATCGGCGTGCACCATATCCCTAAAAGTGCTGACCAACATACCATACCTTATTACTTGAAATCAAACCTATATTATAGAGCAACAGAATAAAGAGCTGACTCGTTACTTATCGGCCGCCAAAACCAGAAATAGAACGAAGCCATTGCATGGCTCGGGTATAACATATAAAAAATTTTACAAACAGTTTAAAACTATGTACGAGTTCTGTTTTTTTTTTTTTTTAAGTATTTTACTGGTTTTTCAGGAGCTAGGAAATTATAAACACGTTCTAGTACCCTTGGTTCTGTGTAAGGTTCATTCCATAATTTTGATCTAGTTCGACCTCCACTTATCTGTAGCTGATCATCATCATCATCATCATCATCATCATCATCATCATCATCATCATCATCATCATCTATGTATTAATACGATAGCGTGTGTGTTATTTTCCATGTAACGCTTACATCCGTGTCGTTTAATTGTTATGTACTTCCACTTCTTGTGAGAAATAATTTTACCAAGAATTCTCCATAAGTTTTGGTTTCAGTTTCGATTAAAGCTGATGGCTCTTAAGTCATTTAAAAAAATTTATAAATAATTTTACTAAGAATTCTTCATAATTTTGGTTTCGATTTCGATTATAGCTGCTGGTACTTAAATCCTCTATTTTTTGCTAAATAATTTTACCAAGAATTCCTCATAACTTTTGGATTCGGTTTCGATTATAGTTAATGGAACTCCAGTAATCTATTTTTTAAAAGAATTTTCTCAAGAATCTATTCATAAGTCTTCGTTTCGGTTTCGATTGTAGCTGATGACACTTTAGTAATCTATTTTTTTTTATATAAATACTTTTATCAAAAATTCTTCATAAGTTTTAGTTTCGGTTTCAATTATGGCTAAAAAAAACTGAAGTTATATATATATATGTAGAAAGAGAGAGAGAGAGAGAGAGAGAGAGAGAGAGAGGAAGAATTTGGGATTCGGTTTCGATTCAAACTTATCGAGCCAAGTCATATAGATATATTTTTTATTTTTGAAATCGCAACTTTATAATATATAAAAATTGCTTAAACAGTAACTCTGTAATATATACGAAATCTGCAAGATTAAAGAATATCATATTTAAGCGTACTTTACGACCGGGCTTTGTCAGGCGTTCGTGCTAGCTTTAAAAAATACTTTTGCCGTTTCAGCAAAAAAGCTACAATAACATCAGAGCGTCTCCATTTAGACTGAACCTATACAGAATGCTAACATCACATATAAATGAGTGCTCTGTATAATTTCCACAGGCCTCGCTAGTTATTATTATTATTATTATTATTATTATTATTATTATTATTGGCTCACATGGAGCTTTCACACAGGTCATGATAGGTCTGATAAAAAACCTGTGGTTTTTCCTGGGAGCTGAGTAACGACAAGTCTCCCCAGACATCCAGCACTCTCCACCTCCTTCGATAGCATTTGCAAATAAATTTGCGTCCTCGCAACAGCCTCCTGCCATTGATTTCTCGCTGACAGGGGCTATTGGTCCGTACTGAAGTTTGTGTTGTACTAAGCCTCCCCAAGGTCCCAGTTCTCTTCGCGCTTGTCCAGCGGAGGTCTTGTCAGCGCTCTCTCTTCGGTCTTTCCCTCCTCCTTGACCCTTCTCGGTTATTTGGTTTAACACTTTTTTATTAGGAGACGGTGATGGGGCAATGGGAGGGGATGATGATGGGGATGTAGAACTTGTTGATATGCAGTTTCATTGTTCTTCATTCCATGTAAAGTTACTTCATGTTTGGCCTCTGGAGCAGGTTGTCTGGCTCATACATGTGGTTCATGTGTATTATTCTCCACATTCAAGGGTTTTCCTTAATATTTCTACCATTTCCCTCGTCGTTGTTTGTTGTATCTTTACAGTCAGTCGTCTGGTTCCAATTTCTCCCATCCTATTTTCAATTTTTTTCAGTATTGTTCCTAGTGCTCCTACTATTATAGGTATTATTTTGATTTTCTTCACCATCCAAATCCCTTTAAATTCTCTGGATAGATCTGTGTATTTGCTCCCTTTCTCTTTTTTTATACTCACCCTGTCATCAGCTGGGACAGCAGAATTAGGAGAAATTACACAGGCCATCATCAAAGATTTATCTTTGAGAACAACTTGTGACGTTTTCTGAGGTCTGAGTGATTATTATTATTATTATTATTATTATTATTATTATTATTATTATTATTATTATTATTATTATTATTTCTCTTTTCCTGTCTGCTTTTGCTTATTATTATTATTATTATTATTATTATTATTATTATTATTATTATTATTATTATTATTATTATTATTATTACTACTACTACTACAAATGTTTTTAATTTTTTCTACCTACCTAATTTAGAATTCTGAAAAGGCACATTTTGTTCGTAAAATAGAAAATGTATTCGATCGTCAATAAATAACGTTTTATACATTGAAACAACGATTGTTGTTCGTACCGACTTTATATGGTGCCACTATGATTGAAGCCACGATTAAAAAAAATTGTTTAATTCTTTCTAGTCTGCAGACTTCGTTTCACGCTGTTGAGCGAAATGTGGAGATACGTAGACAAACAAATTGTACACGCCCCCCCCCTCGTTTGTCTTGACTGGCATCAAACAATCTATAGAATATGAAAGAAATCCATCTCTATCTTCGATACGTAAAAAGCAGTGATTCATGACGGACACTGAAATTGAATCAAAATTGGAAGCTGGGGTAGAATGGTAGAATGTGGAATGATTCTATATTTGCAACTTTTCTCCTTATACAAAGAAAGAAGAACAAATCATTATATTTCGCTACTTTGTTGTTACTTAAATTAGACTCTTGTTGACAGTTCTTGTCTGGGGTACTTGTTTTTAGAAATGATTTATGGAATTAGTATGTGTTGCTGTGTTTACGGAATCTGGATTTCGTCTTATAGCGGCTCGTCTGAAATTCTAAAAGTCTAAAGAAAACAAAGTCTTTAGCAAAATATACCATGAACTATGAGCGACATTCTGCTGGTAGACATTTTCTTTTTATTTATACTTTTCTAGCCCCAGTTCGAATATAGGTCATTCCAAAGAAATCATTCTTCACTGAAGATGTTACCATCCTTCACCTGGTCCCTTCCGTAATCCCCGATAGTTTTCTAGAAATACTTCTAACAAGAAAATGTTGAAGAATAACAATGCAAACAATATATGTTTGTATTTATACTCTACGACGATTATGAATTGAATTATTAAGGTATTGCTTAGCAATTGAATATTTAAGTATAAAATATTATTTTACATTAATTTATTTGATTAAAGTAATTTTAAATGCAATTTCACAAATAATTGAATCAAAAATAAAAATTGTCATCAACATTGTTATCATCATCATATCGAACATCCTATTCTTGGTATTAGTTTCTCCGATATTTTCTTGAAATCAGAATACATTCTAGAAAGACATCGGTAACTTACGTAAGGGATCACGAGAAGGTTACCAACATCCTATAGTAAAATGGTTAGTGAAACGAACAAGTTCTAACTTGGAACACTTAGGTAGTCGATCCTTGTCTTTGACAACTGGCACCTCCAAATATTACAATACATACATACACTATATGAATATTAGTCTAACAATGTTAAAGCCAATTTTAATAAGTTTCTTTGAGATAGTTTGACTGGTTTGATGTTCATTTCTCACTTAATAATTCCATTTAGTTTACTTATCATTTAAAAAGTAGTTGAACAGTTTTAAATAAAAGAAATTCCTATTTATTGAATTGTAAATATATGTTTAATGGCATGATATTACAATCTATATACCAATAAAAATTATTTGATTTTTAATACAAAACAATAATATGGAAGTAACCTGAAAAAATAAGTAGAAATTCATTCGATGTTCTTTTCTCATTTGAAAATTCATTTAATTTTCTCATCATTTAAAAAGTACCTAAGTACTGCGGAAGTAACGTGGAATCCTAAAACAGAGTACTTTCATAATTTTATTATCATAGAAACATATCAGCTTTAACTGTGATTTCGTGTATAATCATCTTTACAAAATATATATACGTTGTCTTTTTACTCGTTCGAGTTGTAAGACGTTTTACAGCCTATCCACTGGAACTGTGTTCCCACTGCTAGTCGCCTTCTGGTATCATATCAGCAGAAAAATAAGTAAATAAATAAATAAATAAATAATAATAATAATAATAATAATAATAATAATAATAAATACAAACAAATAGAGAACATACAAAATTTAAAAAAAGCTCACTCTTAAGCAACAAGTTATAAATTAAAATAAATAAATAAATTAATAAAAATATAAACATGTTAATTACCTAATCAGACCATATATTAATCCTTCCCTCCTCACATTTGCTCCGAGGCCCCACAAAGCTATACAACTTCCGCTCCATCATCTAGCATGCTTTGAATCGATCTTTTACGTCCACCATTTGAAAAGGGAATTTTTTTCCGAAATTAATAATTGATATTGTCGCAGACATAAAAAGTAAGACATTTTTTACATAATACAACTGAATATATATATATATATATATATATATATATATATATATATATATATATATGTGTGTGTGTGTGTGTATGTGTGTGTACTTGTTGATTTGTAAATCGCCACTTATTCTCCTCTTCTTTTACCAACAACGACTATATTTCATTCCTCGCATTTTAATAGCCTTGTTAATCTCTACTACATATATATATATATATATATATATATATATATATATATATATATATATATATATATATATATATATATAGCTAAACACATTTAGAATAAGCTGTTATACAAATTGTTAACATTAATTAAAGTTATTTTTGCAGATGTAAGACGATATATAAAAAACAATTGAAAGACTTCTATATTTATTTTGTGTTGATTTAAGATTTACATTTTCATGATTATGGTCATTTGCATGTCCATATTCTATAATATGAAACCATGGTGTCGAGTGCTAAAGATCATCTTATAATGTATTTACGCGTCTTTTCGACATCTCACCGTATTTATCTAATTACACTGAATACACCTACTCATTTATGAATCGTTACTGTAAGAGGATCCACACGTAAATCACACCTTTACTTTGAACACAGCTCTCAGTATTAAACATCGGATTAAGTCCTTTTACATGTAATAAAACCAAAATCCAAATGAAACATCCAAGTAGAGTTCAAAGAATGCCAATATACGTATGGGAAATCTTATTAATATACACACTTCTCAAATTTAGATAGTAGCCCTTAGTTTCGGATTGAATTTCCAGACGGGAATTTGCCCTGAGACAAAATCGAAAATGATCGCACGCATTTAAACCTTCATTTAAGGGATCATATCCAGGAAAATTATGATAACCATGGGTTCTATTCCACCTAAACAGCATATAATGTCATTATGTCACTTTGGAAACATACAAAACATGATCACCCCACTTGCAGACAAAGATGACAGTGTTGTAATAACCGAACAGTCGAAAAATAAAAAAGTAATTGCGAGCTAATACAAAGAGTAATACATTTTACAAGTCATATGAGAAATTAAAATAAAAATAAAATCTGATCAACAGGTGTTAATTATTAACCCCTTTCGCAACCTGATATGCTCTACGCGAGCCTCCACAAAAATATTCCAGTCTACACACTAGTCCTATGCATCGACGGTGGCGCCTGTAAATTAGCACGTCCGATCATCAATATACTAACCCCACTAATAGGTACAACCAGTCCCATGTTATAAATAACTCCGATCATCTACCTTCTAGAATAAAAGCTGTTAACCGAACTAATAAGTTTATGAACAACTTACACATTAAATTTGGTACACAAACATTTCAACTTATAAATACCTTACGTTACTTCAAATAAATTTCCACAAAGTTTACATCAGCTTACTTTCTCTAATAGCAACATAGTTAATAATAAAACTATAACTATACACTGAGATGCCGTTTGTTACTTTCGATAAATTCTATTCCATGTGTGTTACAATATCTTCATGAAACTGAGTTGGTTTCTTGATCACCACATGTTTCTCTGTTTCCTTCCACGCCGATGTTGCTTTAAGATCCGTAGAAAGAAGAGATGAGTGCGGTCTAGTCGATGAAGTTTAGATTTGTTGCTGGAGGAAAGAAAAGTTGCTAAGCAATCAATAGAAAATGTCAGAAAGCGTTTTTTATAAACAATAACAACGTTTATTAACACAATCTTCAACAAAAACAACGGAATGGGAATAAGTGTGGTTGACTGGCGGAATAAAGTTGTCTTAAAAACTCTTGACTGCAATTAAGCATCGTTAATGATGAAGAAAATGCAACGGATTTAGTTCTTTAAGCGGCGACCCAAAAAAAACAAACAAAAAAAAACGAACCAACTCGATTTTTCGCTTTGGCTATCCTCTATTTATTGGCCCAAATCCTTGAACACTGAGTGACTAATTGGTCAGCCAATGGAGATTGCCGACTAATGGTCAGTGTTTGATTGATTTTAGATAATCGGCCAATTAGTTGCGGTCATTGGAAGGGCTATACGGAGCAATTCTGTGATTAGTTGATGAATGATGTATAGCCACCCAGTCCTTGTGCCAAACTTGTACTCAATTCCAAGTTAGGCCGACCCAAAAAGGTTTGCCAACTTAGAAATAAAGTTATTGTTTATAATTTTAAAAAATATGATTTTCAACAGGTGCAAACACCTTCACTTTGGAGTCACAATCTCTTTGCACTTAAAATGTTCGGTTCCCAAAAGGAATTTATTTTACTTATATAATTTGTTTATAATTTTGAAATGCCCATACATCTGCAGATGTTTTTGTTCTATTGAATGTTTTATAGATCAAATCTTAATCTTGCTACTGCCACCCTCTCTTCGCACCCAAACGAGTTTCATATTGTTTAACAAAACAATTATTATCATAATTTGATTAATTATTATTTAATTAACTTCGCCAAACAACTTTTTGACACTTAATTAAAAGTATAATCTTCCTCCCCCACTTACTGACATTTAACCAAAACATGTTTAACGGTAGCATACAGAAAACATATAATTATATTGATTGATTACGTTGTTCAGTTTTGTATATGTCCATTAAAAAATCAAATGTCCATCCTGAAAAAAAAACATTGATTTGTTTTACGTTTCTTACGCTTGTATTCCGGGGGCGGCGGATGCGACATAGCATGCGTTTGGTTTCAACTGGTCTTTATAAAAATGCATTTGTTCTTCATTTTTGTTTAATCGTTAAATCCCAACATGCCATTAATGCCGACGATGAAATGATGCTTGTAAAGACGCAATGAAAACAAGAAGCGACCCATGCCAGCCGGTTATTGCCGACGACATATCGACCCGTTTTGTTGATGTTTCCAACATGTGCCTATCGTTTGGATATCGTTGGATATCATTTAATCCCTCCTGGGAGTTCGTTGTGTTCCCATGATATTCCTAATCCAAGTAACTCTCTCCGGAAAACGATAGTGTCATACAAGCAGAAATTTTGCCTACCGATGTATGATCTTTTTCGTGGAGTTTCTTTTTTTAGAATTCATATAAACTGGACCCATCAAATTATCACTATATAAAAATGCATCAGACTACGTAGACGACATTTCGATTTTTCTTTCGAAATCCTCTAACATAGAAATATTACTGAGAAACCTTTACAAAATAGAACACACTATTAAAATTATCTTCGGAAAAAAGTAGTAAGTATATATCTTGTCTTAATATTCTAACTCATAAACAGCATTAATATAACCAAGCTTCTATCTTTATATCATCAACGCTCTGATGCCCATCTGGCATCAATTGAAATGCATGACTCTCGTCTTGGGAAGGACTTCATATGTTAACACGCTTCTAGGTTTGATCTTTTTTTTTTTACAAAGGCATCACCACATTATCAAGGCCCAGAGGCCACTCAAGGATAAGGGTTAAAGAGTGTACAGTAGAAATTGGTCAATATAGTAATCATTAGTAATGAAAATTTGGTAAATTTAATAACTTATATGGAACGGCTCATCAAGAACTTATTTACTTTAGACTTGAACACAACCATATTGTAGTCAGCCGGAAAGCAGGAAAACGGAAGACAATTCCACAGGCGTGCAGTTCTAAGAAAGAAGCTTTGTTCATGGAATCTACGTTTAGGTTTAGGCACAGATAAAGAGTGGGGGAAATTATTGATAGTGTTTACAGCTAGACGAGTGTTTCTTGTGAAATTTTGGCGAGGGGGGACCATAGATTGAAGCTCAGTTGAACACTTTCCATGAAAATAACGATACATCAGAGACAAACTCGCAACATCTCTTCTGTGAGATAGAGGTTGCGAGGAGGAGAAAAGGACATCTCCTACGAGGCTACGAAGTCTATTTTGAACTCTATCAAGGCAGGACGAGTCCTTTCTAGCAGCTCCTGCCCAGATGTGGCAACAGTATTCCATCCTTGGACGTACCTGGCTCTTATATAGGTAGAGAATAGCATCAGCAGTGAGATATCTACTGGATCGATAGAAAGATCCCACCATTTTTCCAGCGGCCTTGGCAACAGATTTGATATACGTGTTCCATTTAAGATCAGGAGTAATGGTCAAGCCAAGAAGCTTGTCAAAACTTGAGACCTCCTGAAGACGAGGGCCATTCATTTCAATTGATGACAAATGTGGATTAGAATGTTGATGATGTAAAGAGAGAAGCTTGGTTTTAGATGCATTAAAAGTAACCAGCCACTTCTTTCCCCATTGTACTACGTGCTCAAGATCAGAGGAGAGAGAATTGGAGAGAACTTGGCCGTTTACTGTCTTAGATGTGGTACCATAAATGGTAGTGTCGTCAGCATAAATGTCTACAAATGATGTAAGGATGTGATTTGGAAGATCATTAATGTAGATCAGGAAAAGAGTTGGGCCCAGGATGGATCCCTGAGGGACACCGGCATTAATACTGTGAGCTTCTGATTTTTGCCCCTCAACTACTACTCTTATGAACCTATCAGAAAGAAATGATTTAATAATTGAGAAGACTTTTCCAGCTATACCATAGCTAGCGATCTTATGAAGTAAACCTTTATGCCATACCCTATCAAAGGCTTTAGATATGTCAAGAGCAATTGCCCTAGAAAGATTGCCATCGTCGAGAGATTTGCTAATCCTATGCGATATAACTGTAAGGACATCTGCTGTAGATCTAGCAGAACGGAAACCATATTGAGTGTCACTAAGAAGGTTATTTTTGTTGAGATGTTTGATTACTTCTGTATTTAACACAGATTCTAGCAACTTACTCATGACGCACAGGAGACTTATTGGCCTGTACTGAGAGGGGGATGAGGGATCACCTGAATTATTAAATACAGTGCATACTGATGAGATATTCCAGGGAGATGGGAAACTATTCTCCTTAAGACGACGTTTAAACAGTTTTGTAAGTATGGGCGCTAATTCAGGTTGAAGTTTTTTGAGTACTATAATTGGAATACCATCAGGGCCAGTTGCTTTACTCGAATCAAGGTTTTTGATTAGCTTCGCAACATCACGTACAGATATACGTATATCACATAGCGTGTTTTCTGATACAGGAGGAAATATTGGGGGTTGGCGGTCTTGGTCGCAAAGGGTAGAATTAGCTGCAAAGTTCTTGACAAAGAGTTTGGCCTTGTCTGATGCTGACGAGATTACCTCAGGTCCATTGATAATAGTTGGGATGGAGCACACGCTTCTGTTCAGGATTCTGTTTGCTATTTGCCAAAACTGGTGGGAACCAAGCCGCTGCTCAGCTACTTTGGACTTAACAGATTGAGCATACAACACTCTTGCGTTCCTTATTACTTTCTTACAATGGTTGCTGGCAGTCCTGAAAACGGCTTTAGTTTCCATACATCTATTACGTTTGAAGCAGTGGAAAAAGTGATTTCTGTGCGCAATGGCAGCAGCACATTCTGGAGAGAACCATGGCTGGCTGTTAGGTTTTTGCTGAAACTTTTTAGAGGGTATGAAATGGTCAATACCTACAATTAACCATTCAGTTAGGTCTAATACTATAGAGGACACATCCTTTTTAAACATGGAATGCAGAGGTAGATCAGATATAAATGTACGGAAGCTATCCCAGTCAGCCTTAGTGTATCGATATACTGTACGATGAAGAGGTACGTCTGGGGACTTATTACATTTCATTTTTATCTTAATTGATACAACAGAGTGGTCGGAAGATCCAAGAGGCGACAGAACAGAAACTGAACATAGTTCAGGGCAAGTTGTGAGAAAAAGGTCTAGTAGGCTCGCATACTGGCCGTCATTATCGGGCACACGGGTAGGTTCCTGAACAATCTGAGTAGGGTCATAGGCAATGGAGAAATCATGACAGAACCTCCCCTCATCATCGGTCTTGTTTGAGTGGGTCAACCATTCGACGTTGTGAACATTGAAGTCTCCACATACGTGAATGTTAGCTGAAGGATAAGTAGAAAGGACTTGGTCAATTTTCTCAGATATCCTTTGAAAGATAGTAACTCCGCTGTTGTGGGGGCGATAGAGAGTAAATATAAATGCAGTAGTGTGAGCTAAAGCAACCCGGAAGCACATATAGGGTAAGTTAGGATCTTCCCTGGAGATGTCCCTCCCACATGGAAAGCTATCTTTAATATAGGCACATATTCCATACCCATGGCGATCTTGGGGGTCAGATTTAGAAGTTAAGTTGGAGTATCCTGTAATTGCAAACTCATCTAGGGAAATAGCCTGCCCAATGCCAGTTTCACTTAAAAATAAAAGGTCTGGTTTAGTCTCCTGTAATTGGGTTTCAACCTCTGGAAGGTTAGAACGAAGACCCCTGATGTTGGAGAAGGAGACATGGTAGTAGGGGTCTACGTTGGAAGTTGGAGAACCGGGTTTAATCGTGTATTTTTTCTTGAAACTTGTCATGATGAAATTTTGGAATTTGTGGACTAGGTCGACAGATTTACTTAGAGCAGGACAGAGAGGGGAAATTAAGAGAGAAAAAGAAACGAAGAATTTTTTTTTTATTTGTAGCTAATGATAAGGTAAAGCCGTAACAATTACCCACTAGTATGGCATCGAGAGGCCCCACCAGAAGCTACTACATGGTCCAGAATCCATTCACCAAATGGCAATACAGCAGCCCCAGTACTTTGCACCTGCTGATAGGACAGCCTCCTTAGTGGTTAATCCAAGGTTCGGGTCCCTGACTATCAGGCGGATAACGTCAGCCCAGACAAAACGTTTACCTCCAGCACCCTTACTAGTGACATGGCTACAAGGATAGACATAGAAACAGAAAATTTCCGCCATCTCAGCCAACTGTTCGCAAAAATACTGCCAACCTAGAAAACAGCTTTACTCCCGATCTGAAATAGAACACATATATCTAATCAATTGCGAAGGTCGATAGAAAAATTGTAGGATCTTTCTACCGCTCCAGTAGATATCTTACTCTTGAGGCAAGTGTCTATCTATATGAAAGCCGGATACAGCCAATGATGGAATACTGTTGTCACATATGGGCAGGAGCTGCTAGAAGCAGCTTATCCTGCTTTGGCAGAGTTCTAAATAGAATCGTAGCTTAATGAGGGATACCCTTCTCTCTTTCCTGCAACCTCTTTTTCACAGAATAAAGCGTTTCGAGTCTCTCTCTCTGTTTTATCGTTAATTGCATGGCAAGTGTTCGTTTGAGCTTCAATCTATGCTCCCAATCGCAAAACTTTAACGAAAAACACTCGTCTAGCGAAAACTATTCCCCCCACTCTTTATATGTGCCTAAACCTTAATCTAGATTCAATAATGAACAAAGTTTCTTTCTTAGAAGAACTGCACGCCTGTGGGACTCTCGTCGTTTGCCTGCTTTCCAGCTGCCTACAATCTGATTGTCTTCAAGTCCTACGTAAACAAGCTCTTAGTAAACCGTTCTCCTAAGTAATCCAATTTACAACATTTCCACTACTTATGTTTACTACGCTATAATCACATTGACTAATGTATAACCTTTAACCCTTATCTTCGAGTGTCCTCCAGCCTTGATAAGTAGTGATTCATGTGTAATAAATAAATAAATATAATAAATTGTTAAAAGTACGCTGTAATCCAATAAGATTGGTTGTATACATTTTTATTAAAACCGCAACAATAACATATGCAGAGCGTTTCTAATCGTATTTTACCGTGAATGTTTTGAAGCTACCAGTCGAGGGATTTAATTCTATAAAACACTACATATATATGCAAATGTATATACACACATATAATGTAACATATAATGTCGAGTGAACAAAACTGAGTTTTCATTTTTTTCCCCTATTCTACGGGTAATTCGTTCAAAATGCTAGGCAATTTTTTGTTTCGGTTGACAGGTCGTATATATTGTAAATGGCCCAAAAACTATTACTTGGTGCCATAATAGAAGCGTGCTAGTCGTAACAAAAAAGATTGTCTGGATGATAGAGCGGATTACGCGCAAAATCGGAAAAAAAGGAAAAATCAAGTCGTGTTCAACCGAACATGACACGGTAAGACAGGCTTTTGGTTAATCTATTTAGTGTCTGAGGCATTTACAGGGTAAGTTTTGTGGAGAAATGCGTGACTTACCTGGATAGACCACGTGCGGGTCGGTCACCAAAAATAAATAAAAAGAAAGAAAAGAAATGGTCAAGACTCTTATTTATAGAGTAGTGATCACGTGAGTTAGAAGAATATGCAAATAGAGGTGAACGATTTTGCGATATAAAAAGCCTGTGTTGTTAAGAGGAGGGGCAGACTGTTGGCAGAAGTCAGTGCTGTCAGACGTGGTTTAGAGTTTTGTTATTATATGCTGTGTTCGATTGTTGGGAGAGAGAAAAGAGAAGAGGAGGAACCAAGAAGACATTCTGCAGATACTTGACTTTGTGTTGGTTTTAAGCTATTTCGGCGCTTGGTGTGCGGTTACTAACAATGGACAGATTCGACATTCGCTTAATACCCGAGTTCGACGGATCTACCACTGGACCGGCTGTCGTTGAATGGATTGAAAAGGTAGAGAAAATCTGTAAACTGTGCAAAATTAAAGAACCAGCCACAGTTATCCCTTTGAGGCTAACCGGAGGATCACACACCGTTCAGAGATGATCCTGATCACTTACTGCCCCTTCAGGTGAGCATAGAAACACCACCAACAGAACCAGATGAGGGAATGATGGGACATACTGATGACAATAGTGAGGAGAGCGATGGACACAAGGAAGTAATGCCTCATCGAAATACTCGACAGAGACGAATACTGCCCACCCCCCGTGATTGCGAAACCCAGCGAGAAGGGATGATGGAGCATACCGAGGAGATGACGCCTCCGATTCTTCGGAGAAGTACCCGACAAAGACGGATACTGCCCCCCTGCCCTGATTGTGAGACACCGCCTATGGAACCACGAGACGGGATAATGGAACAGACTGGTAGTAATGATGGTGGTAATGAAGAAAACAGCAATGAGGAAGTGCTTCTTCGAAGGAGTACCCGCCAACGACGATTGCCCGCATGTCCTGTTTGTGATCATGAGATCAGGGGGGAGTGTGGAGAAATGCGTGACTTACCTGGATAGACCACGTGCGGGTCGGTCACCAAAAATAAATAAAAAGAAAGAAAAGAAATGGTCAAGACTCTTATTTATAGAGTAGTGATCACGTGAGTTAGAAGAATATGCAAATAGAGGTGAACGATTTTGCGATATAAAAAGCCTGTGTTGTTAAGAGGAGGGGCAGACTGTTGGCAGAAGTCAGTGCTGTCAGACGTGGTTTAGAGTTTTGTTATTATATGCTGTGTTCGATTGTTGGGAGAGAGAAAAGAGAAGAGGAGGAACCAAGAAGACATTCTGCAGATACTTGACTTTGTGTTGGTTTTAAGTTTTACAAAAATCATTAGCAAGCCAAACAGTGACAACTATCGTTAAAGTAGTTTTTTTACTCAAATACTAAAGACTACAATCTAAGTACTGAAATGCTCATCGATGAGTCATGGTATATTCAACTCAAACTATTAATCAGGTTCGTTGCAATCAACTGGTACTACTACAAAACTGGGGGATGTTGCAAATACATTCACTTTCAGATATTTTGAATAAATCAAGAGGAGATTTAAAAGTACAGTGTCCAAGAAGACTGAAGCTAAAAGCGTTGTTGCTATACCTGATGAAGCAACTAGCAGTGTAATGCTAATATTAAATTTCAGTTTTGTTATAATTTTTAAAAAGGAGAGTTTTTCCTGTACGACGTGGAACATCAAATAAAACCCACCTGCATCCTCATTTACTATTCTTACAATGTAGTCATAAATCATCTTTGTTTTATCTATAAGTTTTTACTCATGTTCACACATACCCCATCTCAGATCATGTAAGTTATTTCACGGATAATGTCATGGGAAATATCATGTGTATTTTTGGGGATGTGATAGCAAGCCATATTCGTTCTAAATGATCAAGCGTCTTCTGAAGATTCCGCAAAACACTATTTAAGATGTCATCTGAAAATAGTGACATAGGAATAATTTCGTTGAGATGAGTCATATGCTTCTCCCATAGAGCTGTTGGGTAAGTAATATTACAATTAATAATTAATAGAGTCAAAATAGGTAACTGCTTGGATGACTGGCAGAAGAATATTTTATCCATTGTTTTTTATCCTATAAGGTTCATCCTGCAATAGGAAATGTATATCTAAATTTAAAAATAATGCAGCCATTAATTCTTTTCAGGTCCTCGGGGCGCTTAGGCCATTTTAAATTTAAGCAAAAATATACAGAGGAAGTAGCATCTTAATTAGTATGATTGACAGTGTACCCTCTGCCATAGAAACTGAAAACATTTAACTTTCAAGTTTAATTCTCTTCTATGCAAATCCTGTTTTTTATACGGGCAATGTCTGATCCTGTGGTAGTTCATTATAGAAAAACGTACATATAAAATCATCTTATTACCAAAGTCACAAAATAAGATACATTAATAGTTGACCTGGAAGCAAAACGTTATTCAACATTTTGCGTGTTTTCTGGAAAAAATATACATTCGTTACATACATTTATAAATATAAAAGCGAAAATGCATGTATGTATATATGTATGTATATGTGTTCGCTTTTTCTGTGTGTCTACAAAAGGCTTCTTTCAGAGAAACGGTCGGTCGGTTCACAACTTTTTAAAACTTTTTATATCACATATAAATGGTAATATCTCACAGTTAACAACGAAGCTCGCCTATCTATTTCATTTGGTCGATTTCGGGAAGATAAATATTCAACATTTGTCGCTTGCCGCATGTGGGTTAGTTTTTTCCTATAACATTTTGGGGGGAAAAGCGTTCAGCAGTAAATACTATCCCGCCGTCAAACTTGACATCATTAACTCATTAAACCGGGCACCTGCGAAATCCAAGTAATTAAATAAATTCAAACGTGTTTCCGTAGCATCTCGCGGTGCTGCAATGTTTAACGTCGCACTTTTTTTTTCACACTTTAATTTACAACTTTGCTTCAACGGTTCGGGTTCGATCCTCATACTTACTTTTTTTACCCCCACCCCCACCCCGGAGTATCCACACACACCTCCAAACACCCGGGCAACGCCGGGTACCCCTCGCTAGTACTTAATAAATGTTGCACTGTTGCGTAATTCACCATGAATACGTGCATCGAATACTTTTGATAAGATGGAGACATATGGAAAAATGCATCAATTGCTTTCTTGAAATTCTTAATTTCTATGCAAGATGATAACTTGGAAACGACCTTACCTTGCTGTCGGTGTATATACTTGGGATATAAATCATCTAGAAGTAATAACATTTCCCATGAACCATAAAAAGCGACCGTTGGTAAAGAGGACCGTAAGGGTCAGGGACCATTTGTGTTTCGGCAATCAGAAAGCAAAGAGTATAATGCTTAATACCACTTATGTTTTTGTCAATGTCAAAATGTCTGATCTTATCTACAACAGGATAGTAGCCCCTTTCACCTATTCAATGCGTGAGATCAATGATTTAGGGTTTATCTAACAAATAAAGTAATTTCTTAGTTTCTGATAAAATAACTCCTTGCAATCAAGTCCTATGACAAATCATATGATAGATCCTCACATTTGCAATTGCGTATAACTTTGATGAATAAATCCTGCTTGTTATAACCCCTTACATAAGACACGGTAACCTGTCTCCGTTCGTGCGTATAACGATATACTTCAGTAAATATATAATGGAGAATCACTAATTTACAAACATTTTTAATACTAGCATTAACTATTGCATTCTTTAGATAAATATAAAGAATATACTCTGAGTTTGCTTCATTTTATCTCATGTAAGACAGTCGTCCAGTATCCATTTTGTATATATATATATATATATATATATATATATATATATATATATATATATATATATATATATATATATATATATATATGCGCCAGCAACTGCAAGGAAAGCCTTCCGTAATGAAAGAGATTATTAGTTTGCCCCTCTCTAAACATGGTCCTTAATACATAAAGTCATTGGTAGATACTTTCTTGTTGAGGCTGATCTGCCTATTTTCATGAACCACCTGCATTATATGGAAATTATCTACACATTGATCTTCCCATGGAGAGCATCCTAAGACCTATGAGTTTCTGCGACGCTATTTTTATTTTTTCTGTAGAGTTTACTATTTTTATAAATTACGTAGAGTAATAACAATATCTCGGTCGTTAGATGCCTCACCAACCATTAGTATTGCATCTTGATTTAAAGTAGGTATATTATAGCGACCTACCTACATCCCAACTGGTCTTCTTACTGAACCAATGATTACGCGGATATCTCCACGTAAAGGGTTTCGCTCTTATACTGCTTTAAAATCACATTCATAAAGCTGAAGATCGCTTACAATTTAATGATCAATGTGATGGAAACTTAGACAACGTCGCTTACTCTTATCCTAATAATGACTAGGACTATGCTAACAGCATATTCTCATTGATTAAGAGTGTGTATCCGTTAATATCTTATATGTTTTTATATAGACTGATGTGGTTTTCGGTTGGTTGACTGTGTGTCTTACTGTGTCGGATATATACTTGAGAGCCCAAAGAATGAAAAGAATATTCCGTTGTCACAGCCCTTATAATGGCACATAAAATAAACCTGCATTATATTCGCTGGTTCATTAGGTAATGGAGATATAAAATAAACCAAGAGATAAACAAGTGCATAAAAATGAATCATCTGGAATGCACAGATATATTGCTTGTATTCTTAAAAACAACTTAGTTGTAAAATGAATAGTTGTAAAATGAATAGTTGTAAAATGAATAGTTGTAAAAGGCTCCATAGTAATTGTGGTTATTTCAGGATTCCTCCTGGGCAACAATTAGACAATCATTACACTGTTGAGACATGGTACTAATAGCGCAATAGAATCCGTAACATAAGCATGAGTTGTAAAATATGAACAAGTAGCCCCAGAATGATAAATAAGTGGACCAGTTAATACGCTGTGTTTCATGATAGCATACCTATGTTCCCGGGCAGCTACATTGCTTGTCTTTTCTTGCATAGTCTGGACTCTCGAACTTCGGATTCTAGTTTGCGAGCAGCATCATTTCTGTTCCTGTTCAGATAGAAACTCAAAAACTGTTTTTGTTTATTCTTTATAGCACGGAGCAGTATTTTTTGTGCCGTTCTAGAATTGTCTATCCTCTACATTTTCTTGGGTTTATTGTTTGAGAGCAGTAACATTGCTTGCCTTGTTCTGGAATTATCTAGCCTCCCGATGTTTTGGAATTCATATTGACGAACAGTAGTAATGCTGGCCCATTCCTGGTACTTCTAGCCTCCTCAACAAATTTGGATGCTTGCTTGCAGGACAATTCTTGGTATCTGTATCTGGAATAAACAAGCATCTTTATCTGCTTGGTACATTTCTTGTTCAGTTATGTTAAAGTCGAGCATCTCGTCTTTCTTATCAGTTATTCTGTAGATACGTTGCTAATGTTTTTTTGTTTTTTTTTCTTTTTTTTACATTGGCATCACCATATTATCAAGGCCAAGACGCCACTCAAGGATAAGGGTTAAAGAGTGTACAGTAGAAATTAGACAATATAGTAATGATTAGTAATGAAAATTTGGTAAATTTGATAACTTATATAGAACGGCTCATCAAGAACTTATTTACGTTAGACTTGAAGACAACAATATTGTAGTCAGTCGGAAAGCAGGAAAACGGAAGACAATTCCACAGGCGTGCAGTTCTAAGAAAGAAGCTTTGTTCATGGAATCTACGTTTAGGTTTAGGCACAGATAAAGAGTGGGGGAATTATTGATAGTTTTTACAGCTAGACGAGTGTTTCTTGTGAAATTTTGGCAAGGGGGGGCCATAGATTGAAGCTCAGTCGAACACTTTCCATGAAAATAACGATACATCAGAGACAAACTCGCAACATCTCTTCTGTGAGATAGAGGTTGCAAGGAAGAGAATAGGACATCTCCTACGAGACTACGAAGTCTATTTTGAACTCTATCAAGGCAGGACAAGTCCTTTCTAGCAGCTCCTGCCCAGATGTGGCAACAGTATTCCATCCTTGGACGTACCTGGCTCTTATATAGATAGAGAATAGCATCAGCAGTGAGATATCTACCGGATCGATAGAACGATCCCGCCATTTTTCCAGCGGACTTGGCAACAGATTTGATGTACGTGTTCTATTTAAGATCAGGAGTAATGGTCAAGCCCAGAAGCTTGTCAAAAATTGAAACCTCCTGAAGACGAGAGCCATTCATTTCAATTGATGCCAGATGTGGATCAGAATGTTGATGATGTAAGGAGAGAAGCTTGGTTTAAGATGCATTAAAAGTAACAAGCCACTCCTTACCCCATTGTATTACGTGCTCAAGATCAGAGGAGAGAGAATTGGAGTGAACTTGGTCGTTTACTGTCTTAGATGTGCTACCATAAATGGTAGTGTCCTCAGCATAAATGTCTACAAATGATGTAAGGATGTGATTTGGAAGATCATTAATGTACATCAGGAAAAGAATTGGCCCCAGGACGGACCCCTGAGGGACACCGGCATTAATACTGTGAGCTTCTGATTTTTCCCCCTCAACTACTACTCTTATAAACCTATCAAAGAGAAATGATTTAATTATTGAGAAAACATTTCCAGTTATACCGTAGCTGGAAATCTTGTGAAGTAGGCCCTTATGCCAAACCTTATCAAAGGCCTTTGATATGTCAAGAGCAATTTCCCTAGAAAGGAAGCCTTTCTTGAGAGATTCACTAATCCTATGGGATATAACTGTAAGCACATCTGCTGTAGATCTAGCAGAACGGAAACCATATTGAGTGTCACTAAGAAGGTTATTTTTGTTGAGATGGTTGATTACTTCTGTATTTAACACAGATTCTAGCAACTTACTCATGACGCACAGGAGACTTATTGGCCTGTACTGAGAGGGGGATGAGGGATCACCTGAATTATTAAATACAGGGCATACTGATGAAATTTTCCAGGGAGATGGGAAACTATTCTCCTTAAGACAACGTTTAAACAGTTTTGTAAGTATGGGCGCTAGTTCAGGTTGAAGTTTTTTGAGTACTATAATTGGAATACCGTCTGGGCCAGTTGCTTTACTGGAATCTGACAACTTTGTTTCTCTGCCAATATATTGCTGTAACCATGCAAAAAGAGGGATATACAATTTAAGAATGCGAACATTATGTGGATAGAATCTAATATATATATACATGTATATATATATATATATATATATATATATATATATATATATATATATATATATATATGTAATGCCGACTGTAAACACGACGGTTTTAGGTTAAATCCTCGTCTTGTGAGAGGTGCTAGTCTAGCGGCACTGATGAGTTGTGATACAACGAAACCGGACTGTATGTCAATTCCTATAAATATATTTTAATCCCGCCTCTTTGGATAGAGAACTGTCGTAAATATTCTCACCTGCTACTTAATTGACTGAAGAATACGAAGTTCGCTGTTTGTTTCTTTATAAACAATCGGTTTGAGCACTAGAAAAGTGGTGGACTGATTTTTGTTTAAAATACATATTCGCTCAGGTTATTTGCGGGCATCCTTGGCGTGGGAAAGGTGCTAGTCTAACGGCACTGATAAGTTGTGATAACACGAAACAGGACTGTATGTCGATGATTCAATGAATTTTAAAAAAACTTTTTTGAAGTGAAATGTTTCAGTTTCATATCAAAGATTTTTATTATTCTAAGCAAGACAAAGAATGCTTCATAATTTTTTATCTTCACAGACATCGAACCCCTATAGGATAAGGAGGTAAAGTATCTAAAGTATTCTTTGTCTTGCTCAATAAACATCTTTGATGTGAAACTCAAACATTTCACTTCAAAAAGTTTTTTTTTTAAATTCATTGAATCACTATAAGTTAATTTATTTGCTCACTTTTGTATATCGAGCAATTCTTATTTAGATGGAAGAATACTTATAGAATATTACTGCCAGTAATATTTTGTAAATCTTATAATCACAAGGTTCCATACCAGCTTTTTTTTTTACACAGTGATCACCACTTATCAAGGCCCGGAAGCCACTCAGGGATAAGGGTTATTGCAAGTACAGTACGTTAGTGTGGAGATTTGATGAAGTGTTTACTTTAGGTGGCGGTTCATTAGGAATTTGTTTACGTTGGACTTGAAGGCGTCCAGGTTGTAGTCAGGAGGGAAGCAGGCAGACGGAACAGATTAATATTAAGCAATATTATTGAATAGATATACTTGAAGACGTAAGCTACATGCATAAGCCGAATATATAGAAACTTCTAAAAATGTAAAGCACAAAGGAATATTACATGGAATCATAAAAAAATGAAACTGTAGAATAGTAAGTAAAACTTCCTGTGTTCCCCCCATTCATTTTTTATTTTTTAATTTATTTTATGTGTGTGTCCCCATGAACTGAAACCAAACCAAATAATCGAGAAGGAAGGATCAGCTGAGGAAAGGAAACACAAGTCACACTTCCGCTGGATGAGTGCATAGAGAACTGTAAATTTGGGGAGGAATATTACAACCAAAAACTCAGGGAAAAAATAATGGCCGCCAACGATAAGTCAATGTTTAACGGCTGTTGCAATAACGCAAAGCGTAAATATTGTCAAAAAGATGGAGAGTACTGGAAATTTTGGGAGATTTGTTGTCACTCAGAATCCATAGAACACCACAAGTTGTACTCGAAGAGAAATCATTTAATGATGGCCTGTGTTACTGCTCCTAATATATAGATAAATAAATACAACAACAACAACAACAACAACAATAATAATAACAATAACAACAGCAATAACAATAATAATAATAATAATAATAATAATAATAATAATAATAATAATAACCTAATTAAAGGTATAAACAAGTAGACAGTATCACTTGTTAGATTCCCTGGACCGTTTATAAGTTCGACCAAAGACAAACTGAGGGATATCGACCAGAAGACCAGAGGAACTCATGGCTATGCACAATGCATTACAGACAAAAGATAATACTGATGGACTCTATGTTAAAAGGCAAAACGGAGCAAAAGGGCTTGTGGAAATAACACAACAAGTATTGGGAAAATTCATATGCAGAACACCGAAAGAATAATTACCGCAACAAAAGACACTGAAGATACAAACAAGACAGAAATAGAAGAAAAATGGCGAATAAAATCAGCTCCAAAGACAATTGCTAAACATGAAAATAAAAAGATGAGACTAATGAAAATAATTGTAATGTTTACAAAAAGGAAACCTATACAGAGAAACTGAATCCCACTTTTTAAAGTCGCAAAAGATAATGCGATTAAAAGCAACAACATCAAAGCAAGGATCGCCAAGACACAATAAAACATCAAATGCAGACTCTGCGGAGAAAAAAGAGGAAACAATAAATCACATAATAATGAAGAAAATAATATAAAAATAGACACAATCAAGTTTGGGAAGGCAGTACATGGGCAATTATGCAAATAATTGCATCTTGAACACACATGCAAATGATACACGAAGAAACTGAAAGCAGTAATAGAAAATGAAAGTCACAAGATCCTATGGGACATGGATATATAGAGAGATAATCCCATCCAAGCAAGGAAGCCAACATGTTATAATAGGTAACATGAAGGAAAGTCCTGTCAGTTTATAAATTTTGCCGTCCCAGCATACCACAGTGAAGATCAAGTCCACTGAGAAGCGGGCCAAATACACAGAGCTGGCAAGACAGTTAAAAATGGAATAGACAAACAAAGAAATTCAAAATAACACAACTAAAAGTAGGAGCGCTAGGAACGATATCGGAAAACATTAAAAAAGTATGAAAGAATTACTGAAAAAATAAAACGGATAACAATAATGAAAACTGCAGAAATCTTAAGGAAAACTCTAGAATGGGGAGACTACCACTACGCATAAAATACAGACACAAACTGGACATATAGAAACGACTACATATGTAAAACGCGAAGGAATATAACGTGGACTCATGAAAACTAAGAAAGTATAATTGTAGGGTACCTCTATGGGCTCCTATCATCCGGCCGTCTCCTCTTTTATCTGCGTGTGTATGTGTGTGTGTGCGTGTCACAATAATCTGGCATCAAACAAAATAAATTAGGAGGGTCAAGTACGATGGAAAGACCAAAAAGAGAAAGCGCTATTTAGCCCTTTGCTGGATGAGTGCAAAGAGAATTAGAACCTGTTTGCCACTCAAATTCCAGTGAAGATCAATAGTCACTGGTAACCAAAAATCGAATGTTGCGGTAAGGAAAATTCTTTCGGGAAAGTTATCAGAATAGGTTAAGAGTACTGGAAATCTGGTAACACACTCCGGAAAACACCATAAGTTGCTATCAAAGAGAAATCTTTGATGCCTGTGTGACTACTCCTAGTAAGTGAATAATAATAATAATAATAATAATAATAATAATAATAATAATGATAATGATAATAATAATAATACTGAGTAAACAATAATGTTCCTAGTAATAGTCCGTTAAGATCGAAAACTGATACCGGACGAAATCTTAGCTCTACAGAAGATTTTGTTGTTCAGGATATATACGTGCCTGTGATTGTGCTCATGCACGTATGTGAGTGATTTTATATGTGAGTAAATGTATGACTGTGTTTATCTCCGTGTATTTCTGCGAGTGTGTATGAGAGTATGTAATTTTATTCTCGTGCACATTAGTATGTGTGCTTGCACCCGTGTGTATACGTGCGCATGTGAGTAAATGTATCACAGTTTCATGTGTGTAACTTTGCGAAGTTACGAAAATATCTTTGCAATCCTTATTAAAATTGCTTTTTTATTGCAGGCTATAAAGTTTTATAAGGCTTATATCGCAAGTTTTACTATTCCAAAAGTAACTATATTGAACAGACCTTAATGATATTTTTATAATTAAATATTATTAATATTATGTGTTATCAGATTGTTTCGAAATATAATGTATTTTTTTTAGTTTTATTGAATATGAGTGAGTATTTTTAACTATGGCCAACACAATGACGCCAACATTTTGTAACGAAGTGACGGATTTTTTTTTACACGGTGGTCACCACTTATCCAGGCCCGGAAGCCACTCAGGGTTAAGGTTTATTGCAAGTACAGTACGTTAGTGTGGAGATTTATTGAAGTGTTTACTTGAGGTGGCGGTTAATTAGGAATTTGTTTACGTTGGACTTAAAGACGTCCAGGTTGTAGTCAGATGAGAAGCAGGCAGACGGAACAGAGTTCCACAGGCGTGCAGTTCTAAGAAAGAAGCTTTGTTCATGAAATCTACGTTTTGATTTAGGCACAGATAATGGGTGGGGGAAATTTTTGACAGTGGATTCAGCTAGACGGATGTTTTTTTGTGAAAGATTGGCGAGGGGGGACCAGAGATTAGAGTTCAGACGAACACCTGCCATGGAAATAACGATAAAACAAAGATAGGCTCGCAACGTCTCTTCTGTAGGAGAAAGGTTGCAGGGAAGAGAAAAGGGCATCCCCCACTAAGCCACGAAGTCTCTAAATCAAAACGTAGATTCCATGAACAAAGCTTCTTTCTTAGAATTGCACGCCTGTGGAACTCTGTTCCGTCTGCCTGCTTCCCACCTGACTACAACCTGGATGTCTTCAAGTCCAACGTAAACAAATTCCTAATTAACCGCCCCCTTAAGTAAACACTTCATTACATCTCCACACTAACGTACTGTACTTGCAATAACCCCTATCTCTGAGTGGCTTCCGGGCCTGGATAAGTGGTGACCACCGTGTAAAAAAAACGACATAAACAGTTTCATTTTCAGAAAATATTTCGAAACAAAATCACAGTTCAATGAAATGACTTATTATTCTAACACATTCTCAAAGCATCGACAAATTATTTACAAATGTGTAGCATTAATGTTGTAATTTAATACATTAAATGAAGTGTTATCTTAACAGTATATAAACGCTGCGTTAATAATACTTAAACGTTTGTAAAACTGGTGCGTAAAAGAAGTAAGAACAATTAAAATTTGATTTTTCCTAAGTTTAAAATTAAGATTAACCATTTACAATTAACGGCATATTCTTACCCGCGTCATTTCTCGATCAAAACGAAAGTTTTACTCGTAATAAACAATACTCGATGTATAATTACTATTTACTGTTAATTTCAATGTTTAAGAATCAATTACCTATTAAATATAATTTATATATTGTACTAATTTTAAAATTTTAAAACCGTTGGAGTGCTATTAGCTAGAATCTAAACCACCAAAATCTATAAATCCAGGTATCTAGCGGAATTGTCAATAACCCCCAATAATGGGGGGAAATAAAGAGCTTACCTCGGATACGTCTGTTGTTGTGTTGCGTGCCGAGCGGAAGAGAGTTCCAAGATGGCGTCTATGAGTTTTATGGGCGTTGACCCCATGCAATTCTCGCAGAATCGTATGTTCTCTCGCGCGATTATGCAAATACATAATTCCCGGCCGCTATAAAAGCAGGATGCTGGGACCCAGTCAGGGAGTGTTTTGCAGATTGTGCGTAGGTGATTCTGGTGGTTGGATTGTTCTTTGTGACGAACCACGAATCTGAGAGACGCGAGTTTTCTTTTGCCCTTTTCTTTTTTTCTGTCTCTTTCTTCTTCTTTCGCTACGGTCTTTACAGCCAAGAAATCCCTCTCTTCTAGAGGCGAGCGGTGCAGGGCGAAACTGACTATTTCCTATCTTTGTTCCTGACTTTTGCCTACTACAGTTTACCTAATAAATATAATTTATATAGTGTACTAATTTTAAAAGTTTAAAACAGTTGGAGTGCTATTAGATAGAATCTAAACCACCAAATCTATTAATCCAGGTATATTTTCTAATGTTTGAGTTATCGACAGATAGAAAAGAAAATTAAACATATTTACGCTATACATGGATTAAGTAATCCAAATATATAAACAAAAAGATATTAACAGTTTGCCTTCATACTTGCCGACAGATTTCCCTGCGCGTTATTTATCCATCACAACAAAGATTTTACTCGCCATAAATCCTCCCTGGTGTATGATTACGATTTCCCGTTAATTCCAGTGTTATGTGACCAGTAGTTTAAGAGTGTATCGGTTTAATATTTACAGGCGTACACATGCATGCGTCTACTATTTTATTTATTGAGATCATCATATATTAAGACGTTCCTTTATACTTCAATCTGCCGTCTTGTAGGTCAGTAGCTCAAAATCTTTCAAAGTGTTAGTATGCACTTATATGTTTTTTACTTTACCTATCAAAGCCTGTTACTCTCTATATGTAACTATTCTAAATATGCATACATTACATTACATATTCTAAAATTTTGCAGAGAAACACACATTAATACTTAGCTTTATTTTGTATGGAATTAATAATTTTGTTGGATAACATTCGGAGTTTTAATTAAAACTTGGGTCAATATTTGAGAATTAACTGTTTGACTGAACAAGCAATGATTTTGTAAAATCTAATATTCTACATAATGGATGCACTTCCCAACGCTGAACAAGATTATGCATGAACTGATGACGTCAAATATTAAAACCATGTACTAAATTAAGAATTCTGAAGTTTAAAATTATTTGAAGATGGAAAATAATAACTAGGAGATTGTTGCTTTATTATTTCTTATATTTCGAAATGTAAAACTTACTTGTTTGTTTCGCATGTCGAAAACGCACATATGTCTTGTATACGATTTGCCTGTAGATTCATTTCTCTGCGAGCGTATATCTTGTTACGGAATAGTATGAAGCCGCATTGATTCTAAACTTATATGTAGCATTGGTCCGATTTATGATTTTTCTGTGAGTAGCCGTAATTGTAGTTTTAGCCTAAACATGTTAAAGCTCCTAATATATAGTTACGCATACATTTGTTTTTAAGATACAGAGAAAAAGCAACCGATGCTAAAACGTATTAGGAAATATTGATTTCAACAACAAGTACGACCGTGGAACGTATGAATTGAAAGTTAGAACAGCACATATAAGAAACACTTATTTTAATAGACAGACTGTATATATTTATATCGTGTAGAACTACTCTAGTTCTAAAAAGGTGAGGACCAAAGCAGAAAAGTGGATAGAGAACAAGAGAGTGATTGAGATCCTAAATAAACATCTGTTTGGATTTGAACATGTTATAACGTATTTATGCTCCCATCAAACAAATAATTCCTCTAGATAACAGCCTTTGTCCCCTCTATTGATTTATCATTACCGTTTAACCATATAAGCAGCAAATCTATATCCCATCTGCTGTAGTTTAAAAAATAAATTCTATATAAATAGCTTATTTTCTCTGATCGCTTGAATTTGAAATGCTCTAATTGCTGCTTATATCATCGACTGTTACATAAGGGTACTAAACGTAACATGTGCAATGATCTTGCTGACAACTTCCCCGGCTAAGATGTCGCGTATAAATATAGCACCTATTTGTGGCTGTCCTTTATGTTCGAGTTTCAATATGCCCTGTTTGAGATGAACAAAAGTTATCAAAAGAACCGTTCTATTTACAGTATACTTTTATGTTTTTAATCAATTTACAAGAATTTCTACTGGAATTAAACGTACACAAAAAAGATTCCCATCATATTCTATGACGTCGGTAACTATTTTTAAAAAATACTTTTTGATGTATATTGTGTGAAAAGATCTCAATCTTATTCTCTTACGTCTGTGTTTACCGATCCTCGTTATATCAATTTGTTTAAAATGCCTATGTTATGACAATTAAAGAAAAATTACTTTGGTAATATAATTTTTAACAATTTTCTTATAATACGGCAAGAAGGAATATCTAATCAGAGTACTAAGCCATGCATTCACTTATATTCACTGTGTTTATATTGTAAGAAATGTGTCCTGAGTTTAAAAACTCTTAATTAAAATAATTTTATCATTGTTTAACATTAGCTGATACACCCTCTAGTAGCTTGAATTATGATAGTATATGGCACAATCAGGTGTAGACCCTGGTTTTCGTTAAATCAAGTTAAAGTTAAGCAAGGTTGGTCTTATTCAGTAGAAAAATGTGTGACTATTTGAATATACGGATTTCTTTATATACTTTAAGCTTATTTAAGCATTGCTCCCAGTTACAATTGACTTCTCCTTGTCATCGTAATAAAGCAATGCGTAGTAAGAAGTTTTACGACTGTAATTACGCAGCCGCTCTTGCAGGATTACAGGTAAAACCACTCTTACGTGGAACTTCTTTTCCTCTCAAAACTGAATCAGAAAAAAACGTTTGAAAGTGAATAAAACGCGAAATTCTATATACTAAGATGTATTTAAATTATTATTATTGTTACACCAGCCTGTTCAACACAAGGGAAATTACAGCGCTTCTCACTATATATAGTGACAGTAATACCTACACCGAGGGAAGAAGCGACAATACTACCCTTGAATAGATGTGTGAAAGCCAATTATACCCGTTTCCTACCTTTGTACCTGTAATGTTAAATACACTTGTTCCTTAAACCAACCCGACTTGATTTTATTCTTTTTACTATTATGTCACAACACAACAATTATGCTTGTTCCCGTACGCAATAATTACTTAACTTTATAAATAAATAATCGTATTTAAAATTTTTCACAAAAAATATATCTATCTCCCATGAACGAAGTAAGAGAAATTGCTGATCTGTCAGTAAACTAAAACTCTAAGTTTTGTCAAACTAAAGTTGTGCCAATCTTTGAATCCAGGTGTGCGTGTAAAACTGTTGATTAGCAGTTAGTCGAAATGCATGCAGTCCTAGTTGCATCGAACTGCATTTAGTAAGGATTCATCTAGAATACAACCTTTATTTATTTTACAATATACGAGCTATATTTCTCTTAACGATACGGCCATGATTGGAATTTGTCGGTAATCTCGATGATCATTAACTAAAACAAATTGGTATTAAAGTGTCACAATTTATCAATAGAGAATAAGAGTTAAATTAACATGAAAATACAGATTGATTAGAAAAAGGATTGCAACGGTTTTTCTGTGAGTAAAAGGTCACCCAATAGATTTGAATCAGTTGTATGCTCTATTAATCATAAAATAAGCTCAGAACTGCACTGTTTTCATGTTACAAGAAGACTTTATCTTATGACAGATATCTCAGGTATTTATTGAGGTAAAGAACTGCATTGCGACTGAAGTACATTGTGGAGCGGTTGAATAGTCCAAACGTTTTTCCAATTATCTCGGCAAGAGGTTTAATGTGGGTTTTCCATTTCATGTCTGAATTGAAAGACGATCGTAGAAACTATCCAAAATAGTTATTTTACTTCACACTAAAGCCATCCATTTCAGTTGTGGTTAATAGTGGTGCAGAACTTTGATCATAAAAAGAAAGAAACTTGGTTTTGTTCGCATTTCAATGTAATCAGACATCTTGTCACCCATTGTACCATATGATCAATGTCAGAAAACATTATTTATTGTTGTTATTGATGCCTTGAAAACGACCAAATAAAATCTATTCCCATTCCTTAGAAATACTCGAAACAATTTTGTTTCGATCTTTGAATATAGCCATATTTCATTACGTTGACAAGACACTTCTTGTGGTTTTAAATATTTCAATTCGGATAATAATAAACATTTTTGATCGATATACGCCCCATCAGAATTAACACACTTTTATCAACGAGTGCATTTATGCCATTAACGTACCAACACTCGCGTTCTGGTGAAGGTATTTTTGATTCTGTTTAGATTTTTTAAGCATTCCTCACGCAGAAAGTTGTCGAGATCTTTTAAAAACCATTAGTCGGTAGGTTAGAGGTCTGGAAAGTATAGTATGTGAGGCAGTGTTTCGTAGTCTAATTCGTTAAATTTCTGCAGGTTAGGTTAAACATTGTCGTTAGGGAGTGTTGGCCCTTTTCTATTGACTAATGATGAATGTTGTTGTTCCTCAATTTGTTGACAATACTTTTCCACCGTAATGGTTTCGTCTGCCTTCAAGAAAATGTAATGGATGAGACAGATCGCAGACTACCAAACAACTCTGACTTCGGAAAATGTCGTGAAACTTTTTCGGCGTTCAACCACTGAGCTTAGCGTCGCTCGTTGTCTTAAAAAAACTTTCATTGCAAGTCACAACCTAGTAGCGAAACAGGTCTATATATCTATATAAAAGCCAACTACGGCCAAGGATGGAATACTGTTGCCATATCTGGGCAGGAGCTGCCAAAAAACAGCCTATCATGCCTTGACAGAGTACAAAATAGACTTCGTGGTTTAGTGGGGGATGCCCTTTTCTCTACCCTGCAACCCCTCTCCCACAGAAGAGACGTTGCGAGCCTATCCTTGTTTTATCGTTATTTTCATGGCAGGTGTTCGTCTGAACTCCAATCCCTGGTCCCCCCTCGCCAATCTTTCACGAAAAACACCCGTCTAGCTGAATCCACTGTCAAAAATTTCCCCCACTCTATATCTGTGCCTAAATCAAAACGCGGATTTCATGAGCAAAGCTTCTTTCTTAGAACTGCACGCCTGTGGAACTCTGTTCCGTCTGCCTGCTTCCCTCTGGACTACAACTTGGATGTCTTCAAATCTAATGTTAACAAATTCCTAATGAACCGCCCCCCTAATTAAACACTTCATAAAATCTCCTCACTAACGTGATGTACTTGCAATAACCCTTATCCCTGAGTGGCTTCCGGGCCTTGATAAGTGGTGATCACTGTGTAAAAAAAAAAGAAAAAAAAAGGTCACCCTTGTTGCGTGGAAAAACGGAAATGTGGCACTTTATAACGGCGTTTCTTTTAGTTGTCACTCAATTCATGAGGCAGTTATTTATGAAGTTTTCTGTCTTTCCAATCTCTTTACAATGGTTGGAAATCGTCTTATACGGTTGTTGTATTCAGAAACAAGTTACGAACAATTGTGTTTGGATTGGCCTCGAGTAATCCACTTAATTGATCGTTGTCAATATGCCTGACTACTTCGCTTATTATATTCACCGCCACGAAATTTCTTAAACCACCATTGTGCTATGTGCTCAGTAGTTGTTTGTGGGCGAAACGCTCCATTGATATTGCATGCTTTTCTATCAGCTTCTCGGCCTAGCTATAATTAAAGAAAAATAAAATGTGCTTTTTTCATCCAGAATAAAAGTTTAGAAAAGAAGACATACTTGATGTAACACGTTGTAATATAAACGATGAGGTAGAGCGAAAGAAGCGCTATATAAGACCATATATAAAGTAAAAGTATTATAATGAAAACTTGTTTGAAAATATATCATTTAAAATAAAATTTAAAACTCCGCAAGAACTTCTAGATCAACCTAATATATTGCATGTGATATAGGAATATTAAGATTTATAAATAGAGTATAAAGTCTTGTGTTATATTAACCTTTGTCCTCGTTACAATACTCCTTGTACTGTAAATCATAAGTTTGTTTAATAAATAAGTCCGCCTTATCTATACTTTATTCGTGCTATCTAATTCGTATTCATTGCACAGAAAATCAATAACTTTGGATGTATCACTTTAAGTAAAAATACCTCATTTAATTCGTTTCAAAATAATTCTAATTAAACGTGTGAACACTAATTTGATAAACTAGCAGCTGTTTATGTTGCTAATTTAATTTGATAAGCTCTCGGGATCTGAATGAGTAGCGAACGTGCTTTTGCATTTAATATTTAGTATTAATCTTATGTAGTCAAAATTGAAGCAATGAGTAGGCTGCATTATTCAGTGAAAGCAGCTCTATCTAAGAGTTTAAAAGTAAAAAAAAAAACGTATTTTCGTCATTTTCTTCTTTGATTTAGTTCTAATCAATGACTTAAACAGCTTTTTGGTGTAAGGCGCACGTTTCACATCCGGGGAAAGAAAAATACTAAATAATTTATTTTTTCTGAAACATTCTGCAAAGCAATAGCAATCATACAAAGGACAGCCTGCAACCGTCAAAGAAAGGAATCCAGAAAACGGTATATTTTTTTGCGACCTGTACCTGACAGCTATTCGATATCGTAAATAACAACAACCTTTTTTGAAGGATAGTTCAGAATACGATGTGCTGGTTGCAGCTGAAAAAATAGTAATTAAATCTAGGTTTGTATAGATGACAAAAACGCCTGCAGAATTTGATGCATTTCCTTTACATCGGAGGGACACATGAACGAGTATACAAGGTGGGACAAAATGCAATCTCGCCGTTGATTATAAATTTCACAATCAAACAGTAATCTTCTATCTACGCTCAACTTCCACAACATGTTTCAACCAGGAACAGCATCTGTTTTATAGTCGTTATGTGGAGGCTACTTTCGCAATCGTCTCATGAAAAATTAGTGTGACCTAAAATGACATTCACACATACCGGATCTTAACCTCTCAGATTTTTGTCTGTGGCGCTATCTCAAATATCATATCTATTATGACAGGATTCAGAGGCAGAATAAGGACAATAAGTTAAAAAGAGCGTGTCAGACGCAATACACACCGTATTCAGGTATACTTGCTATTATACATCGATAAAGTAATGACTACTGCAGCTTGTTCTACAGAAAAACATAGAGTGAAATTGATTTTTATACAAAGGATTGTGAACGTAAACGATGAGCGTGAAACCATATTTGTGGAGTGTAATAGAAATCACTCTACCAAACGACCTCGTGTTTGCTAAGCCTGTAAAATGTCAGCAGAAAATATAGAAAAGAAAAGACATGCATAAGTTTTTAGGTCGCTCATTGGTGAACGTATGCCGTTAATTTGCATATGTAGAAAATACAGGGGGAAAAAACGTGTCCCAACTCTAATTAGGCCCCGTTTCTTAGTGCTTTGTCCGAATGAAATGAAACTTTGGTCATAACTAGTTTATTATATTCAAAACATCGCATCAAAACACTACGGTCTTTGGCCTTTTTTACGTTCGACTGTAAAATGCTCAGAAAAACAATTGTACGTCCTCTGTTTTTTGGGTGGTTCACCCTGTATTAACTGTTTAAAGCAGGGCTTAGTGGTGATTATTGTTTGACAGCTTAGAACGAGAACGAACGGTTAAAGATAATATTGAATACAGGAGGATTTATTGCAAGTTGAGAGAAGAAAGGAAAAAAAGACTTTCGTGTGTTGTATCGAGGATGGTTTTACACTGCCAGTTTTTTGTTCCGTTTTTGTTTTACATGGAATGACTTGTAATAGACTCTTTAAGAGGTATTTTATTAAGCAGCTAATAAAATTATTTTCGTTTTGGATCATAGAACCATTTACTAATTTACTCGACGCTGTTAGCAATAAAAGAAACGGTTAACACGGTTTGATTAAATATATCAGATGCTATATTAGTTGTATAAAAATTCCCAGATTAATACGTATTATTTTAAAGAGAGTTATATAAAACAATGTAGTGGAATTTTGTTTATTTTTAGTTTTTTTACAAAGGAACCACCGCTTATCAAGGTCCGGAAGCCCCTCAAGGATAAGGGTTAAAAAGCATATATTGATATAAAAGGACAATATCATAGTAATAGTTAAAAGTTAAATTGTTAAATTGAATTAGTATTTCTTCAAGAATATTGTATTAAGGCAATATTAAACAAACACTTGACAATTAACTGCATATCATTAATTTACACAACTTCTTATGAACTGACCGTCTATATGAATAAAACTACATTTATTACGCTCAACTCTATAACCTCAAATACGCACCATGTTATTATCCTCGTGTGTGACCTAACATATCACCTTTCTGTTACCCCTGTCTTCCAACCACCATTTTTCTATGATATATGATAAAAGTTCACTGTTCATAACAAATACATTATAAAATGAAAAATAAACAGCATGTCGCGTTCATTATATTACAAGGCAATATTTGTCTATGTTTTCATATGATGGACTGTGTATTACATAACTCACTATACGGCAATAAATAACTTACTATCTCCAATTAAAATGAATTAAAACTGTTTATAAATGTAATAGTGCAAAAATATCTAGTTAAACAAATACTGCTATTATATATCTATATATATATCTATAAAAGTGAAAGTGTCTGTCTGTTTGTCTGTCTGTGTGTCTGTGTACATTTCCCGACACAATAACTGTCAATTTTCAGTTTACAGACTCGAAATTTGATAATCAGGGTACTGGGATTTGGGAAAAATCTTTTAAATTCATTTTCGGCTAGAAATTTGGCTGTTAACAAGTCAAAGTTCACGAATTTGACCTTTGAGAACTCAAGCAAACCCCTTCGCCAATTTTGAATATAAACATTTGCAATTGTAGATATAGGTTCCTTGGATATGGATCCAATTTAATCATTTAATTTGAGCCCAAAACAATAAATGTTATGGGGTCATAATAGAGGTCAAAGTTAAAAAAATGATATCTGCGGTCTCTACCAAATTACTCAGCCAATTTCTGGTCTAAACATTTGAAATTTTACATAAAGGGTATCCATACGTAGGGCACGCTTTTTAATTAGTCGAAAACGAATTAAAAAGATTTTCCTAAATCGAAAATTTGAGCTACAAATATATAAATGTATGCATGTATGTTTCCATGTCTGCCTAAAACTTTCAACAGAGGCGACGAATTTTCACAAGATCAGTATCGTTCCAAAGCTCGACCTTTCAGGCGACAAAACTGAAAATTGTCTGACAACATTCATTTCTTCAACCTCAAGTAGGCACTTTTCTACAGGGAGAGGTCGCTTTTTTCGCCGATATTCATCAAATGTCATCCTCTCTTTTCGATTGTCTAGCCTTAATTTAAACCTTCGTCACTTCCGGTTTGGCGGTGGTCGTAACAGTAAAACGTCATATTCCCCCCCCCCCCTTTTCCTCCTTTGCGGTACGGGTTCGATCCTGACTGCCTACTACCACCCATGCTGTTATCTATAAAAGTGAAAATGTCTGTCTGTGTGTATGTCTGTCTGTGTACATTTCCTTACAAAATAACTCTGTCAATTTTCAGTCTACAGACTTGAGATTTTGGCATTAATGGTATTCAGATTTTGAAAAAATCTTTGTAATCCGTTTTCGGCCAAACATTTAGTTGTAAACTGGTCAAAGTACAACGATTTGACCTTTGAGAACTCTACCAAACTTATCCGCCAAATTTGGGTTTCCACACTTGAAATTTTAGATATATCATCTTTGGACATGGTTCAAACTTTTTAATTTTATTTCAGCCTAAAACAATAAGAGCTAAGGGGTTAAAATGTTGGTCAAAGTTTTAAAAAATGACCTCTGCGGTCTCTATCAGATTACTCGGCCAACTTTTGTCTAAACATTTTAAATTTTACATAAAGTTTTTTCAAGCACAAGGCAAGCTTTTTAATCGGTTTTGACCAAGAATTTAGCTGCCAAGGGGCCAAAGTACAAAAGATTTTATATTTGCGGTGTCTAGCAAATTATTAAGCCACTTTTTGGTCTAAACATTTGAAATTATGCACAAAGGATATTCAGTCATGTAGCAAGCATTTATATCAGTTTTCGGGCGAATGTTTCGCTGTCAAAAGGTCAAGCTTGAAAGAGTTGACCTTTGCAGATTCTACACAAAATCCTTCGCCAATATTAGGTCTAAACACTTGAAATATTAGATGTAGATTTTTTGGACATCGGTTAAACATTTTAACTTGATTTGAGCCCAAAACAATAAATGATAAGGGGGTCAAAATTCGGGGCAAAGTTTAGAAAATTGACTTCTGCAATTCTTACTATCTTTTTTCTATGGTAGTTTAGGACGCCTTTTATATAGAAAGGCATTGCCGTACATATGCACACTTTTTAATATATACATAGGCACATAAAGTAATATGCCTGAGCCAAGTCGGTCTGAACTGCTAGTATATCATATATTCATTTTTACTCACAAGAATTTGATGAGGAGGGGAAACTTGATGGAATTATGTGTAGCGATCGTTAAAGCAAGAAATCTACTACTGCTTGATCGACTGATTTTATAGCGTCGGTTGGTAAACTCATGTGGATTGGATGCAATAACATTTTCATATGATCGACTAGAACTTTATAAAACGTCCATAATCGATGCTTTAGTTGATTAGTTAGATAGTTTAGGTCATTTTTCTTTGGTTCTTTTACTGTTGGTTCTTTTTTTTATTGTGGCCTTGTTTAGACAGTTTGTTAGTGAAGGAATACACTGCAACGATCGCCACTGTTACTTAACATAAAAGAAAACTATCCTTTTCATATAATTACCAAGATGACTCGTAATTGTAAACAACGACACAATTCGTTACAATCATAGATCATTTGACCCAGAAAGTCAGAAGGCGAAAGAACACACAGTAGGGATTTCATTGATTTTTCATTTCGCATCGATTCGGGTTTTAATACTTTAAATTGCCTAAAATGTGCCCCCTATTTTCGGTGGTTTGACATCCGACAATTATTATTATTATTATTATTATTATTATTATTATTATTATTATTATTATTATTATTATTTGTACTCACTAGGAGTTCTCATACATGGCATCGTCAGTAATCCTATACTTGTAAAAACTAGTTGTGTTCATTGATATGTAGATTGTAACAATCTCATTAGATTTTCAATACCCTCCACCTATTTCTAAAAGCTTTGCATATGAATTTGCATTATTGAGACAGTCCCTTCCCATTGATTCTTCGCTGGCAGTGGCCATTGTTATACACTAGAATTGGAGCGGAAAAAAGATTCTCAAAGTACCAGTGCTCATTTCACTTTTGCATTAGAGTTCTGGTTGGTGATTTCTCCTCGGTCTTCATTCGCCATTGACCCTTCTAGGTTTTGTGTGGTGCTATGCCGACAACACAGTTTTTTTAAAAGAATTTTTATTATTATTATTATTATTATTATTATTATTATTAGTGTTATTATTATAATTATTATTATTAGTAGTAGTAGTGGTAGTAATAGTAGTGGTAGTGGTAGTAGTAGTATTTACTCAGTAAGAGTAGTCACACAGGCAATGATCAAACATTTCTCTTTGAAAACCACTTGTGGTTTTATCTGGAGTACGAGTTAGAACAAGTCTCCTCAGATTTTCAGTTCTCTCCATCTCTTTCGTAAACATTTTCAAAGGAATTTGCGTTATCGCAGCAGCCGCGTATCATAAACTTATCACTACTCGGTCTTTCTATGCGCCTTGATATTATTATTGTTATTATTACGCACTAGAAGCTTTCGCACATGCTATAATAGAAGGATTCTTATTGAACATAATCTGCAGTGTTTATTGAATTCTGAATGACACAAACTCAACCTAGATTTCTAGTACACTCCGTCTTTTTTTAATAATCTTTGCAATTAATTTCTCATTGGTAGCGACCATTGGCCTTCACTGGGATATGGGTGGCAATAAGACTCTCTAGTGCACCTTACATTCATCCAGTAGAGGTCTGGTTAGTGTTTCTTTACTCAGTTTTGTCACCCGTATACAATCCGTTTTATTTGGTGCAGCACCAATTCACGGTAACGATAAAAGGGGAACTAACTTACAATTATGAAATTATACAGTTTTCAAGTGGTTTTGTTTTGTGTTTTAGCTCTTTAGTAGTTTATGTATGCTCGGCTTAGGCCCGTAGTTAATATATATTAGTTACTCTACTCCAAACTTTTCTGTAATATTTCAGCTCTTTTCCTTATTATTATCCTTCGTATCCTATCAGCAATCCATCTGATTCGAATCTCGGCAATTCTTTTTTCAAAGTTTTTTAGTATTGTTCCTAGTGCTACTACTATTATTGGTGTTATCTTTACTTTCTTCATCTTCAATATGCCTTTTTAGCTCATTGGCCGTTTCTGTATATTTGCTCCACTTGTGTCTCCTTGATCTTCACTATTCGTCTGCGGAGACTGTAAAATCTACAATCTTCAGGTCTTTTCCTTCTTGTTAATTGTTATGACATCCTTTTTTCTTTTTTGGATGGGTTCGTATGTTTGTGTATCAATGTCACATAGGATTTTGTGATTTCGTTGTCAAACACTGTTGCTTGTTCGTGGTTTTACCATTTGTCAGTATTTTAAAGATGCAGTTGTCTGCATAATTCCCAGTGTGCCGCTTTCTTCATTTAATCGTTTCTATTCTCATATTCCTTTTATGATAGTTTGGTACATTCGTTTATTATGTGGTTTATTGTTTCATCTCTCTTTCCACAATCTGTATTTAATGTTTCTAATGTTTCATCGATCCTTGCCTTTGTATGGTTTAGTCGAGTAGTGTTATCTTATGCGGATATTATTAAAGAACTGTAACATGACCATTTGAGGGAGCGATTTGCTCCTTTTTGGGGAGGTTGAGACCTCCTAGGCCCTGAGAATAAAATATACTGAGATTGTCTTTCGAATGTTAATTGAATCCCGGACAACGACGGGTGACCGATCAAAAGTACTTAAAATAAAACAGATATATGTTTCATTATAAAAATCAGACATACATTTTATTGTTTGAAAATGAAGAGACCAGAAATGTCAGGACAATGTGGAGATGATGCCAGACCTATCTTGGCCTCGAGGACACCTGCACAGACGAGGGCTTTCTGAATGACGGGTTGGACCTCTTAAGGTCGTGTGAAAAGGATTTCATTTTTGGTTTCAGATTACAAAACTCTGGACGTATTGCTGAATTGCACCAACGCAATTTGGGTCTGGAATTCCCCAGAAAACCTATTGAACGCTGAATATTTTAACCAGCGCGCAGGACTTTTTGAGCAGATTGCGCCGGAATCCCGAAAGAACGGCACCTGCTCAAGGACCTCCCTCACTCTCTATCTATCCTGACCAACCGTCCAGTGACGAAGAAAGAGATTTGTGAAACTGAAAAATGTTTTGGTGAACTAAATGATGTACGTATGTAAAAAAATCTGTAACTTTTGTGAAATTAACCTCTCGTAGTTAGAAGCCCCTGATTTTGTCAGTCTTTTCTTTCCGGCGCATGCAAAGTTTTGCGTTTGCTTTTCAGTAGGATTCAACACTGAGGTGCTGAGAATTCGGTAGACTTGACATCACGATCCACAGTTCCGAAGAAGTTAGAGCTAAGTTGTTGGCCTGAGTAACGGGAGACCCGCCACAGAACCAGTTTTCCTGGATAGGGTTCATTTTTGTAGCCATGTCAGTGGTTTTATTAGTCTCGTCGTTGTCTTCCTCATGATTTGTCTGTGGAGCTGTTTCTCTTCCCATTTTTCTTTGTTCTCTTCTTTTTCGGTCTTAATTTTTTTCAGTATTTCTCGCTGCGGTAATTATTCTTTCGGTTTTCTGCATTATAAATTTTTATAAATCTGTTTTCGTGTCATTTATACAGTCTTCTATACAAGCATATTTTCCTCCTCTATCTTCCCTATCGAGGTAGCATCTGTCAATATCATGCATTTCCTTGTTTTCTAGTCAAGTTGCTTCACTCTTTTTTAGTCCAATAAATAAACAGTCCAACGTCTCTTACTAGTGACACTTTCGATATGTTTATACCTTTTATTAGGTTTGTAGATGTTTTCTTGTCCTTCTAAAGTACTGTTTTTAATTTTCTTTTCATGTATGTTGCTTAAACAGTGACGTCTTCAAGGGCTCCCAAGATATTTGTAGATGTCATGCTCATCTATTGCGTTAATCTCTATTTTGTTATGTAGTGTCATGCTTCCATGGAGTTCACGGACGTTTAGCTGGTATTTGCTATCACATTTATTGCCTTCAAACAGCCGGCTTTTTTTTAACCAGTAGAGGCTCAAAACAGTTGACAACAACTCCATAAAATTAGTTTTGGTACATTTCTGAATAAAAGAGACGATTTGGATGTCATGTTTTATAGGTTTTCATGTGAGGAAAATAGAAACGGGCGCCGACGTGTCTGCCTGTCATGCGCGTTTGACGGGAAAAGGAAAAAGCACGATGGCGTCTGTGATATTTAATAGAAACGGTATCATGTTATCTCGCGAGATTCACGTGGATGAATGTAATATAAAGAATGTCGCTTGGAGGTGTGGGGAAGAGCTTTCACTGTTCAGACGCTAAACAGGTAACGGTACAAGACAGACGGTTACTCAGTGCATTGGGATGAGTGAAAGAGGTTCCAATTCTACATTCCCTGAAAGCTGAAATTTAGAAATTAATTATAAGATTTTATAAGAGAATTGTAAGGTTCTTACTAAAAGCATTCAATTTCTGTCGGTAGCTCTAGTTCAGAGAATAAATATTCGTGAATACACGAAGAGAGACATCGGCAACCTAAACCCCACCTCCTTGATTAAATAAGGTTGTGACTATAATTTACAATAGAAAACTGGTCATCCTAGGCAAACATGTTAGAACCTTTCTAGTAACGTTCACAGGCCTCAATAACATAAAGTTATTTTCTCAAGCTCACAATTGAGTTCTAAAAACTTGATTAAATAAGATTGGGACTATAATTTACAATAGGAAGCTTGTTCTCCGAGACAAAATTGTTAGAGCATTTCTAGTAATGTCCGCAGTTATTTTGTCAAGCTCACGATTGAGTTCTAATAATCCAATATTGTAATGTTTTTGACGTATAATATATTACATTATTACAATACGATAAATCATTCTAATAGTTATATTGAAGTTCATAACTTATTTAAAATATGAACTGGGCAAGAGATAAATATTTAAGACGTTTAATATAGAACTAGCGGGTGTTCACCTTGCAAGGTAGTAAAGTGCGCACAAGATATAGTAAAAGTCATGCAGCTTTTGTATGTATAATTACACAGGCATTTCTCTATCGAATATTACATTGTACATTGCATACAGTACTAATTTGAAAAGTGAATTAAATTATGGTGCAATCATTTAGAATCGAAACCAAAAAAATTAGCGCTCCAGCCGCGGCTTTTACTGATCGAGTTGTGTTAAAGTTGAATTTAACGAATTGAGGAAATAAGTTGAATTTTGGAATGCGCGGAAGGATGTAAAACATATGGCGGTAAATTGTAATGAACAATTTGCATTTCAACTTGCCGATGTATGTCTGTACGCGTTATTAATTCATTCCAACAAAGATTTACTCGTTGTAAACCATCTCTGGTTTATGGATTCTATTTTCAATGTCAGTTTGATGTGACAAGTAATTTTAAAGTTTATCGGTTAAATATTTACACGGACAGACAGATAAACATACATCTACTGTATTATTTATACAGATAAGTGTTTACAGATTTAATTTTATGTTAATAACATAATCACTGGCATTTAAATTCTGACAATAATTTTAAAAAAATTAGTTGTGCATTAAAATAATTTTATGATAAAGTAATTATCGTTCGTTTAGTAAAAATAATCCGTGGCCAATTTCATACAAAATTTGCCAATTGTACAATGTTGTTGCAGCAATATATATTGCAGCATATCCGGTTTCGATTTTTATTAACGGTTTTTGTAAATGAAAGTAACACATTTCTCCGTTATTGCTATTTTTAAGACTTAAATGGAAAAAAAAACTTGCATGATAGTCACTAACTGATTAAAACTGTTGTAGTATTTTGTACTATGAACGTACATTCCTGAGATATTAGCTAATGTTTGTTAAGCAAAGCCTCATTGTAAGTCTAATTGCTAAAAGAGAGAAAAGTGGATAAAGAGAAACAATACTACACTCATCATATATACATAATAGTTCGGTAATCATAACAAGCGACGTTCTGATTAACAATTATTTAAATAGTCTACATATATTCCAATGATTGTACATAAGTTCACATCACAACGTCGAACCGTAGAAGATATTTAGAGACTATAAGTTCTATTAACGTTCAAGAAGTACACAGAAGATGAAAAAGGAAAAAAAAAAGTTATGTGTGTCTCTTCGTCTGTTTCTCTATTTTCAAACTCTATCTGTCCTGAAACTAAAAGTAACAGACCGGCGCTACTAGGGGGCCTCAAATTGTTTTTTTTATATGAGCCGTTCTTGTATGTGATTTTAGCCGGTTAAATTAGTCTTTTATAGGCTAAACTTGTTATATATTTTGTACAACATTTTAGACTATTTTAATCAGTACATATGCGTGTCACGTTAATACAGTGGTAACGTCACCAGATTTGAATTCTACAGTTTTGTCTTTGCTTTCGATTCTCGCTTATGTAATCCAAATACTTTTTTTTAACTTTTGAAAGATGAAACTAATCTATAAGAATATATACGAAATCTGGAAAAATTAAAGATAAAGTGTAATCCACGACCCGGCAAAGCCGGATGTCCCTCCTTAGTCCAATATATAAAAGGTTATATGTCTGTCTGTCTGTCTCCATATTTTTAAACTCTATCTCTTCCGAAACTAAAAGTCACAGAGCGGCGCTTGGGGCTTCAAATGATTAGATTTTTATGGAACGTTCTTTTATGGGTAGTTACCCGGTTAAATTAGTTTTTAAGGGGTCAAAATTGAAAAAAATATTTCGGCATTTTGTACATTCGTCATTTATTTTTATTCAGTTCATATGCGTGTCAATTTTGTACAGTGGTAACGCCATCAGCTTTGAATGCTAACGTTTTCTTTCAGTTTCGATTTTGGCTTATGACACCCAAATATTTTTTTTTAATTTTGAAATTACGACCATATAATAATGCATATTAAATCTGGACAGATTAAAATATTATATTTAAGCGTATTTTACGACCGGACAAACGCGGACGCCCACCACGCTAGAGTTATCTAACAATTAAAATGCTGTTATTATTATAAAAATTATTTAAGGGATAAAACCGAGGCACAGAAATGGTCGACCGAAAATACACAATAACTTTCAAACATTTTAATAACAGGTACAGCTTTATTTAATTCTATGCGATAGGCACTTGTTTATCTCATTATTATACTGCTCACACAGAATAAATCTATTATAGAAGGAAAACACAGATACACTTCAACCAAAAAAAAACAGCCACAGTTTAACGCAACACGAACTCTTAAAACGCAATCATATAACATAAATAATTAACAACAAAAGTACTAAAGAAAGAACACGTGCATTAAATGCATTAAACACATATAAACAGCATTGATCTATATCAATTTCAGTCTAAATTATGAGCACATAAGTACGTTTCTTCAGATAGAAGTATCAGGCTTCGAAATGCCTCGCTCCAAAAATCATTTATAAATCTACTTGCCATTTGTGGGTTTTTTCCTTAATTAAACTTGTAAATAAATTGCTCTATATTCCTATATTTAATCTATCTTATCTGTAATTTCATTTTATGTTATCCTACACTCTAATATACTGAATTGTTTGATGTCTTGAAAAACCTCGATATAAAAACTCGCTTCATATTCTCTAAACTTATTATATATCTATACTAGCATGGGTGCCCGGCGTTGCCCGGGTGTTTTGAGGTGTATGCTGAGCAAAAAAAAAAAAAACAAAAAAAAATAAACGGCCAATTTTTTTAACTTTGACCCCTATTACGATCCCTTTAAATTTAGAGTTTTGGGCTAAAATCGAGTTATTACGTTAGATCCATGTCCAAGGAACCTATCTCTACAATTTCAAGTGTTTAGACCCAAAATTGGACTAAAGAGTTTGATAGAGTTCTCAAAGGTCAAATCGTTGAACCTTGACCCCTTAACAGACAAATTTCTGGCCAAAAACCGATCACATAGATTTTCCCCAATATCAGCACCTTGTATATCGAATTTAGAGTATGTAGAATAAAACTTGACAGAGTTATTGCGAAGGAAAATGTACACACACAGACACACAGACACGTTCACTTTTATAGATATATAGATAGATATGTTGTGACATAATCATTTAATTGTATTATGTACTAGTATAAAAAGAAATAAGTGGAGAATGTGGTATGTTTGTTTATTTTACCTTTTTGTCGCGCGGATGAAAAATGTTGAACGTACGTAAATCAATAAAATTCGAAAGGAAAAACATCTATAAAGAGAGAATATAAAAGGATGAATTGATATGTAAGAGAGTGGTTACCTTAAAGAGAGAATGAGAGAGCTAGTAAAGTTGTGTGAGGCAGGTTTAAACCTTATCTCACGAAATTACGAAACGTTTAGGTAAACGGTGACTAAACAATTGATCTGGTCAAACTCGAGTGTTTCACGCCCTCATGGACCTTAGGTCTAGTTTAAGGTAACAGATGCATTGGCCAGTATGCATGTGTGAAGATATGGGCTGTGAAATAAAACAGAACGGTAAAACAACGGGATAGGAGACGCAAGAAAAAAAGACTAGAATGAAGAAAATACAAGAAGGAAATGAGGGAGAAAGAATAAAAGCGGAAGACATTTTTGACACGTTTAGGCCGCATCGAGCAAACGATTATACTCTCTGGTCCCAGCTTGCACAACATGCCCCGAACGTTAGGTTCACGCGAAC